>NW_006794000.1:541549-637115 GCF_000442215.2 Lipotes vexillifer | reverse complement strand
TCCCTTTTTCAGTAGTTTTATCCAAAGGCTGGACTCCATTATGTTGGGAAATTTGCAACAGTCATTCCAGATTTCATGTCTGTCTACCATATATTCAATAGATTTTTCTTCCCCAGAAGCCTTCAGTATCAGTCTTATTCAGACAGATGTGCTGAATTGGATCCTATACTTATCAGTATCTGTGGCTCTGATGATGAATTTCAGCAAACTGTCTTAGGCTTCAGCCACATCTGCCACATACCCCAATCCTTGAACCATGAGGATATCAGTTTCTTTAAAATGTATGGGTTCAATGGGAAAAGTCTGAATATTTAACTGAAAAGAAAATAGATATTGGGAAACAGCTAAAAAACCATTAAAATAGTCCAATGAGACTCACCCCACCCTTCTCTCTCTGTGTCTCTCTATCTGTCTCTCCAGGCTTCAGCTCTCTCTGTTTTGTGTGTGTGAGTGTGTCTAGAAACTTTGTTCTTATAAAAACCAAAAGCTTATAGACATGGTAACATGTTTCTCCCAGTCTCCCAATTGCTTAACCGTTTCTATCCTCGCTGTTTTTTGGTTTTATTTTTTGTAATTCACTTTTTGTTTGATAATACTTTTAGATTTATGGAGAAGTTGTGAAAATAGTACAGATTTCCATATACCACCACATCCAGTTTCCCCTATTATTTATATGTTAACATTACTATGGCACGTTTGTCAGTTAACAACACAATTAATTAATTAATTATGGAGACATTGTTATTAATTAAAATCCACATTTTATTCAGATTTCCTTAGTTTTTAACAAATGTCCTTTTGGCGCTCTAGAATCTTACTCAAGATTCCACATGTACATTTAGCCTTCATTTCTCCTTAAGTTCATCTTAGCTATTAACGGTTCCTTAGACTTTCCTTGTTTTGGATGACAGCTTGACCTTGACAACTTTGAGGATTCAGTGAGTTTTTAGAATGTCCTCAACTGGAATTTGTCCTATTTTTTTCTTATGATTAGAGTGGGGTTATGGGATTTTGAGAGGAAGATGTGGAATAAAGTGACTTTTCACCACATTATATCAAGTATACATACTGTCAACGTGACATAATGTTGACATGATGTTAACATTGATCGCTTGACAGATAGTGTTTGACAGGTTTTTCCACTGTAAATTTCCTCTTTTTCACACTTTCCTCTTTGGAAGCAAGTCACTATGTACAGCCCACACTTAAGGATGGGGAGTTATACTCTATCTCCTCAAGAGGGGATTATCTATATAAATTATTTGGAATTCTTCACAGATTTGTCTATTTTCCTTCAATTATTTACTTATACAATTATTTCATATCAGTATGGACTCATCAGTATTTTATACTTTGGGTTATAATCCAAGACTACTTTATTTTTGTTGCTTAAATTATTCTACCTTTGACCAGTGGGAACTGTTTCAGGTGGTGCCTATTTCACTTTGAAATACTCTCTTCTCCAATGTTTCCTTTTTAAATTTCTATCCTACATGCAGTTTGAATCATTACTCTAGAGTAATGGCTCTCAAAGGTTGTTGCCTGACCAAGAGCATCACTGATGTCTGAGAACTTGTTGAAATATAGATACATCCTGGATATACTGAATCAGAATCTCTGGGTGTGGAACTAGCAATCAGTCTTTTAAGTCCTCTAGGTGATTCTGATGCACAGGAAAAATGAGAACCAGTGACCTAAATGTTCATGAGAAGAAAGGAGGAGGCAAGTATTTACTCCATTCCACAACAGGTAACTGAAGAATAAAACAAGTAAATATATTACATAAAACAAGTATAAATATATAATTATATATAAATATATAAATAAAACAAGTAAATATATTACATTCTGCATGAAATGTGCTGATTTCTAGTCTGAAAACATTTTTTGAATAATAATTTGGATTCTTCTCTTGAAATGACTGTCTCTTTCTGTTTTAATCATTTATCAACTTTTGTGAAAATAGAGTTTAAAATCCATTTCTGTTTATTCTAGATTCTCTCAACTTCATATCATTTCAAATATATATTTTTTATTGGGGTATAGTTGCTTTACAGTGTTGTGTTAGTTTCTGCTGTACAGCAAAGTGAATCAGTCATACATATCTATATATCCCCTCTTTTTTGGGTTTCCTACCCATTTAGGTCAGCACAGAGCACCGAGTAGAGTTCCCTGTGCTATACAGTAGGGTCTCATTATAGTAGTGTATATATGTCAATCCGAATCTCCCAATTCATCCCATCCCACCCTTTCCCCCTTGGTATCCATACATTTGTTCTCTACGTCTGTGTCTCTATTTCTGCTTGCAAATAAGATCATCTATACCATTTTTCTAGATTCCACATATATGCGTTAATATACAGTATTGTGGGACCTTAGTTCCCTGACCAGGGATCAAACCAACGCCCCCTGCATTGGAAACGCAGAGTCTTAACCACTGGACTGTCAGGAAAGTCCTCAAATATTTTTTATCATGGGATTTAATTTCTCTTTCGTACAATTATTCGTGAGGACAAAGTCAGCAAAATGTATCTAAAACCCCTATGAAGAAACTAAGTACACATATCCTCTGGAAGTGAATGTTAAACTATTGTTCTTACTAATCCAAATATCCTTTTGTCTATGTGTGTGTGTGTGTGTGTGTGTGTGTGTGTGTGTGTAGTTGGTTTCTCACCAAAGCCAACTAATATCACAAGACAAATATCGAGGTGTACTTGGTTTTGGAATAAGTGTTGAAGAAGAATGCCAACTTTTAATAAAAACTTTCCATTCTGACTCAGATGAAACCCACAGTCAATACATTCTTAGATTACTTTTTCTGACATTTGTCTTAATTGCTTATCATATTTTATTTGGAATCAATAATTATTTTGAGTTTAAAAGAGTTTGTTACTGGGATCTTTATAAAGTCCTCTCAGATCTTAAAAAAATTAATAATAAATACATGCATAACACAAATATAATTGTGTGTATAATTGTAATATATTAATACAAATTAATATAAATACATGCATAACACAAATAATTTATAATGATATTTACTTTAAATGAAGAAACTTATTATTATTCCCCATCTCTGAGAAGAGTTTCAAATATCTATCATCTGTCCCACATGCAAAGGCCATTGTTAATTTGCCACAGAACCCCAAGGAAGATTAAAATATATATGACAAACTGTGATTTCCTACAACATTGAACTTATCCTTTAATGTGTTATTTTTGTTATTTTTTCCACAATTACCATGTTGAGTTGTAAAGCAAAACATAATGGTTTTATAAAGGTTTTGTATTTCTAGAAAGGAAACAATTAGTGGTATTTGGTTAAGTCTTTTCTGTTACCTTTCTATTATTTTCCAAGTTTTTATATACATATTTTTAAACAAGTTGGATAAAAATACATAATTCAAAAGTATTTCTTTGAGTTGAGTTTTACTCTATGAAGTCTGAAAGTCTTATGTCATAAAGAAAAGGATTCTAACATTGAGGAGGTCTGTTTCTTTTTGTCTCACTCACACCTCCCAACTTCACAGTATTCTATATAGAAACACAGCTGTCACTGCCAAGGACTTCGGTGCTTCCACTTTCAGGCTGGATGATATCTGACTGACAAAGTGACACATCAGTCATTACACATGATGACTCACACCATCCTTGTCTTGGCAGGAATATACATATTGCTAACACTAGCATTTCTCTGGAAAGCCTGAAGCATTAATGCATTCCTATTTTTATTCTAACCAAAAGCTCCAAATCATAGGAACATTGCAAACTTCTCTTACAACCGTACAATTAATCTGGGAAGTTTTAAACTGTTAACTAGAGGGTGCATTTTATTCTTTAATGACATTCTTATAATTTGTTCTTAAACACTTAAAATTATTGCCAAATTATAATTATACTTATGGTGTGCTTGTATTTGGATCTTCTTTGGTGTCTATTTGTGATTCAAAATACATTGCTTTCATTATTAGGTTAAGAATTTTAATTAAGAAAATATTAAAATAAATGAAAAGAAAGCTTTCATATGAATAGTAAATCTGACACTCAGAAATCAGAAGATTTAAAATATTAAAATTTTTTGTTCATCTAATATCTTCTTTGCTATTTAGCAAAATTTTCAATCAAGATAAGACTAAAAGCAGAGCTTAGTATATAAAACATCTTTCTATTTCAAAAAAATATATATTTGATCTGCTCTTTACCTTTAGTTTCTTTATGGTGTGACTCATTTTTAAGTGCACAATAGTGGTAATTTAAAATTAATTGCAAACCATAAAAATGTATAACTTTATACTGAATATAATAGGTATATTATGTGCCATGTTTCAAATACTGTATCATTTTTAAGATATATAATGTTTAAATGATCTCTGTGGTAGTTTAAAGTGATTTTTAATGTAAAATGAGAATTAAAGATTTTAGATTATTAATTATTCATCAAAGGACATATAATGGTTCAATTCAGCTGGTATAAATTGACATGACAGTCAATAATGAGCTGAAATTATTAAGGAAATAATGTCAGTTAATATTAATATGAAACAAGTAACGATATTTCTTTCTTAGGAATAACTGCTTTATCTATTGGGTAGTATTTCAAGAAGTGAAATGAACAAACTCTTGTTGTAACACAAACCTACTGATCATCTTCCAAGGTTTTATTTTAGTTCCAAAGTAGCGGACAATCCCAGGAATCTCCTTGGGTGCGATCAACCTGATTTAAGATGATTACCTGATTTAGAGGTGGTCCACTGCCAAGGACTTCGGTGCTTCCACTTTCAGGCTGGATGTAAATCTTGGGGCCTAGAATATGTCATTTCCAAGTTTAATCACATTCCAAAGTTTAGCACATTTAAGGTGACCTTCCACCTTAAATAGTAGTTTCCACTACTATCACTTTATAAATTATTTTTCTTAACTTTTATTATATTCAGTATTTAAAGAGTGTTTATGTTCTTCTCTAGGAGAGAGAATCAACAGTCAATAGTTGTCAGATCATAAATTCGTACTTAGAATTCCATGTGATTGGCATAATCACCTGGTGTTTTTTGAGTGATAACCAAGATGAAATATTTATAAAAAGTATTCTTAGGGGCTTCCCTGGTGGTGCAGTGGTTGAGAGTCCGCCTGCCGATGCAGGGGATACGGGTTCGTGCCCCGGTCTGGGAAGATCCCACATGCCGCGGAGCGGCTAGGCCGGTGAGCAATGGCCGCTGAGCCTGCACGTCCGGAGCCTGTGCTCTGCAACGGGAGATGCCACAGCAGTGAGAGGCCCGCGTACCGCAAAAAAAAAAAAAAAGTATTCTTAGGTTAAAATTAAGTGTATAAAAGTAGAGCGAGACACCCTCCAGAAGGTGTTCAGCAATCACAGCAGCTTACAAATATGTACATTTTGAAAAACTTCAAGAAACCTTCCTCATATCTGCATAATCTTTCATTATTATATTCTTACATGTTTCTTATTTTCCAGGTTCTTGTCTGAACTGACTTACCTGTAAATTCAATGTCCTATTCTGACATGGTAGGATTATAATCACTATGTTTCTAGAGTTTTAGATATTGTATTCTGAACGGTAGATGTAACAGAGGCATCTAGGAATAGCACATCATAGGAGAAAAAGCAGGTGGAATATATTAGTACATATCCATACCACATATATTTCATATATAATAGAAAGCACCCTAGATTGTTACATGCCAAAGCCATAGAGATTCACATATCTGTGGTGTATGATATAAAAATTATATGTTGTCCTGCTGGACAAAAGCAAGTTTTCAATGTGTTTTGTAGAATTAATGCATTATGACTAAATACAAAGGATAGGTTTGTTGATCAATTATTGTACAACTGAAGGAGTAAGTTGAATCTCTTAGAAAAAAACACTTTGTTGGGTACTGGTTAAGCAAGGACAGGAACAACATGATTCAAATGACACATTCTGCCTCCAAAAATATACCAAAGCATATTCATAACTCTCTACATTTTTGAGACACCTGTTACTTAACTTTATGTATTTATGTGCTTGCTTATTTATTTATTTTTACAATGTTATTGACTATATTTCCCATGCTGTACATATCAGTCCCATGACTCATTGACTTTGTAACTGGAAATTTGTACCTTTTAATCTCCCTCATCTATTTCACTCATTCCACCACCTCCAAACCCTCTGGGAACCACCTGTTTGTTTGCTGTATCTATGTGTCCATTTCTGTTTTGTTCTGTTTGTTCCATTTGTTGTTGTTTTTTATTTTTTAGATTTCACATATAAGTGAAATCATATGGTATTTGTCTTTCTCTGTCTGGCTTATTTAACTCTAGGTCCATCCATGTTGTCTTAAATGGTAAGACATCATTCTTTTATATGGCAAAGTAATATTCCATTGTATATATACATAACACCCCTCCTTATCCATTCACCTATTCATGACACATAGGTTGCTTCCATATCTTGGCTATCCTAAGTAATGCTGTAATGAACATAGGGACACATATATGTTTTTGAATTCATGTTTTGTTTTCTTCAGTTAACTACCCAGAAGTGGAATTCCTGGATCATATGGTAGTGCTATTTTTAATGTTTTGAAGAACTTCCATACTGTTTAACATAGTAATACTGCACCAATTTACAACCCTGCCAACAGTGTATGAAGGTTCCTTTTTCTCCACATCCTCGCCCATACTATTTATTTCTTGTCCTTATATATGTTATATATATATATATATATATATATATATATATATATATATATATATAAAACACATATGTTATATTCATATATAATGGAATAATGATATTTCCCGTAAAGTTTTTTTTCATATTGTTAACTCTCTTTTCAAACACGTTTTCCTTTGCAAATCACGTTTCACCTAGACTCCTTTTATAGTCTCTAATACCACTTGGACTCCTTTTGTAGCCATAAGGCAAAGTCCTCAGAATATCTTAGTAACTGGTAGCAATTACCATGATTTTTATTGAAGTCACTCTCCTTGCTATTTTTCAACTTGTTACAAATAACAATCTTCTTTTTACCAGGTTACTGTTCTATCTTAGTCTGTTCAGGCTGCCATAATACAATGTCACAGACTGCGTAGCTTATAAACAACAGAACTTTATTTCTCAAAGTTTTGGAGGTTGGAAATCTGAGATCAGGTTGGCAGCATAGTTGTGTAGGGGCTCTTCTCTGGGTTACAGACTTCTCACTGGGTCCTTACATAGTGGAAGGAGCAAGGGAAATTTCTGGAGCCTCCTTTTTAAGGGCATTAATTCCATTCATGAGGACTCCACCTTCATGACCTCACCACATCTTAAAGGCCTCACCTCTTAATACCATCACCTTGGATATTAGATTTTCAACATATAAATTTTGGAGAGACACAAACATTCAGAATATAGCAGCTTCTTATTTCTCAATCTGTTCTAATCTGCAATACTTTTGTACCAGTTTACTGCTCAATAACATTCACATTTCCTTGCTTATAGAGACAATTTTATATACCTCAGAATGGCATTCAAAGTCTCTTCACTTAATTGGTCTTCTATCCTAGCTAAGCATTGCTATTTTTCAAATATGTTCACTCCTATTGACCTCAAACACATACTATTAAAGTTTACTATAAAACAATCCTAACAAATTGGTCTTTCTTTGAACATGTAAAATCCTGATCATTTTACATTTAATTGGAAATTTTAAATTATATGTTATGATAACTTGTTATCTCAATTTTTATATATTTTCTTCCTCAACTACATTATAAGCTATTACACAGAAAGCATTATGACTTATACTTGTCTTGCATATTTTATGTACCTAGCACAACGCTTATGACAACTCTAGCCACTTGACACATCTGCCCAAGAGAATGAATGAATGTAATTCATTACCATGTAAACTGGCTAAATAATTACTAATCTTCTTTATCACTGCTAAGGGCACACAGCTATACTACATTTTCCAACCATCCTTGTAGTGAGATGTGGCCATGTAGCTGAACTGGAATCAATAGAGAGAGAGTGGAAGTACCATATGTCATTTCATACTAAGGTCCATCAAAACCTTCTATGAATGACCTTCCAAGTTTTTTCTTCCAAATAAGCTTGATATCAATGATAATGGAGAAATTTTGGAAGACACACATTGAAGATGGAAAAAATATAGAAGCAGGTTGTACTCCCCACCCCCAGAAATAATGCAAAAGAAAGAAAGAAAAACACACACGCACAAAATTAGAGAAAACCCAATAGTTAATAAGGAACTAGCATTTTGGACTTATGAGGAAAAAAAGAAAAACTTTTATCATGTTTGAAGACTCTCTCTCCCTCCTTGAATAACACAGGGATGAAGAAAAACAACTCTCAGGCAGTTGAAAATTTGTGTAAAACTTTATAGTCAGCCTTCCTTATTCACTGTTCCACATCCTCAGATTCAACCAACTGCAGATCATGTAGTAGCTGTAGTACACATTTACTGAAAAAAATCACATATAAGTGGACCCACACAGTTAAAACCCTTGTTATTCAGGGGTCAACCACATTTAATTTGTTTGTTGTAACAGGTAACATTATCTTAACTAATAAATTACATTTCTAATTAGGTATAAGCTGTGGCTACCAGTATTTATAAATAATCTGTTTTACCATTGAATGAAGACTTTTAGCAAAAAGGAGATACTTCCAAGTCTGAATACATAGATTTTACCTGACTCTTGCCTTTTCTCTATTTACCAAGATTTATAATCAATATTCCGTATATGTACAACTTGTATCTAAAACTATTTGCTTTTATAAGTAACAAAAATAATGGTATCATTTTAATGTACAAATTCCTTTCTAAATAGTAAAAACATGTATCATAATGCAAACTTTAGAAAATTAATGATTTTTGCCCACTTTAAAGAATGTGTTGAGCCATTTTCTCCAAAATATGGTGAATGCCTTCTAATTTTTCCTATTTAATATCTACTATCCTCTTAAAATCCAACTAAAATGCAAACACTTCTGAAATAGCTTTATTCTTTATATCTAAAGAAATCTTATTTTGCCCTGTGCTCCCAATGTCTTTTTGGGCTTCCAGAGCAGCCTTTAATTCACACTGCTTCATGTGACACATCTTTGTGCACAGGAGTTCTAACTAGAGAATAGCAATCATGGAAGCCTTGCCATTATATTCTGATGCACATGACATATATCTTATTAATAATTGTTGTATTGATGTTATAAATTGACTCTTTTTAATTCCTTAACCAAAGGTTAGGTTTCCTTTTTTGCTTGTTTTTATTTTTTCTGTTTGTTTTGTTTTGTTATTTGCTACACCACTTGCTGAAGAAACAGTAATAATTTCCAAATGAATTTACCCTTGTGATTTCACTTAACCAGAACTAAAAGAGTATGAATTGACTTTTTTTATAGGTGAAACATTTCTCATCCTTTCTTGAGATCTCAGTCTAATAAGTTTTGGGAATGTACGTGGTTATATATTTTTTTAAAAGATATTATTCTTGTAATCTAACTCGTGGTCGCAAATTCTATGAGCTGCAATTAGTCTTCATAGACTGTCAACAACGTAGAAAACATCCCATTCCTAATCATTTTTATAGTAGGAAAAAAATCTAGCCTCATTATGTAAGTCAAAGTATTATCTTACCTTTGGAAGGCATGCATGACTAATGAAGGATACTTTAAAGTTACTACATATTTTGTTAAAAAGAAATGAAGGGGCTTCCCTGGTGGCGCAGTGGTTGAGAGTCCGCCTGCCGATGCAGGGGAAACGGGTTCGTGCCCTGGTCCGGGAAGATCCCACATGCCGTGGAGTGGCTGGGCCCATGAGCCATGGCCGCTGAGCCTGCACGTCCAGAGCCTGTGCTCTGCAACGGGAGAGGCCACAACAGTGAGAGGCCACAACAGTGAGAGGCCCGCATACCGCAAAATTATAAATAAATTAATAAATTAAAAAAAAATAAAAAATGTACTTCCTTATAAATTTTCAAAATGTGAACACAGTCTTGTAATCAGTATTCAGGTCACAAAGTTTCTTATCAATACTTTAACACCCATACAGCTGCTCCCCACCTTCCTCCTAAAGGTAACCACTCTCCTGAATTTTATCACCACAGATTAGTATTGCTTCCTTTGAACTTTATATATATGGAATCGAATAATAAGCCTTATTCAGCTCTGATTTGTTTAGTGTTATGTTTTCTTTGTGTGATTTGACTATATTTTTCATGCAGTGGCTCATTGCTATTACTACATTACCTTTTGATAAACATTTACTTTGCTTCCAGTTTGAAGCCATTATGAACAAAATGTACTGAAATGTTTTACATGTGTTTTTGTAATTATATGCAAATTTTTTTATTGAGTACAATTTTAGGTCTTACAGTATGTTCAGCTTTGTTACATACTACCATAATAGCTTGTAACAAATTTTTTTTTACAGGCAGTGTTTGAAAGTTAATATTTTGTTCCAAATCATTGCTAACACACTATATATCTGTATTATTATCTATTTAGCTATCTACTTTCCTATCTATATATGCTTATCTAGATAAACCATTATAACATGGCTTGTATTTAATTAATTAATTTGCTTGGATGACAATAGTTTTTATTTTATTTAATTATTTCTTTATTGGAGTAAAATTGCTTTGCAATGTTTTGTAAGTTTCTGCTGTACAATGAAGTGAATCAGCTATATGCATACCTATATCCCCTCTCTCTTGGACCTCCCTCCCAACCCCCAATCTTACCCATCTAGGTCATCACAGAGCACCAAGCTGAGCTCCCTGTGCTATACAGAAGGTTCCCACTAGCTACTTATTTTACACATGGTAGTGTATTTTTGTCCAATCTAATCTCCCAATTCGTCCCACCCTGCCCTTCCCCCACTGTGTCCACATGTCCGCTCTCTATGTCTACATCTCTATTCCTACCCTACAAATAGGTTCATCTGTACCGTTTTCCTAGATTCCACATATATGCACTAATATATGATATCTGAAAATTTGGTTCTTTGAGAAGATAGACAAAATTGATAAACTTTTAGCCAGACTCATCGAGAAAAAAATGGAGAGGATGCAAATCAATAAAATTAGAAATGAAAAAGGAGAAATCACAACTGACACTGCAGAAATACAAAGGATTATAAGAGACTACTACAAACAGCTATGTGCCAATACGATGGACACCCACGAAGAAATGGACAAATGTTTAGAAATGTACAATTTTCCAAGGCTGAACAAGGAAGAATTAGAAAATATAAACAGACCTATCTCAAGGAATGAAATTGAAACTGTAATTAAAGATCTTCCAACAAACAAAAGTCCAGGACCAGATGACTTCACAGGCGAATTCTATCAATCATTTAGAGAAGAGCTAACACCAATCCTTCTCAAACTCTTCCAAAAAATTGCAGAGGGAGAACCACTCTCAAACTCTTTCTATGAGGTCACCATCACACTGATACCAAAAGCAAAGATAGCAAAAAGAAGAAAATTACAGACCAATATCACTGATGAACATAGATGCAAAAATTCTCAACAAAATCTACCAAACAGAATCCAACAACACATTAAAAGGATCATATACCATGATCAAATGGGGTTTATCCCAGGAATTCAAAGATTCTTCAATATACACCAATCAATGTGATACACCATATTAACAAACTGAAAGATAAAAACCATATGATAATCTCAATAGATGCAGAAAAAGCTTATGACAAAATTTAACACCTATTTATGATAAAAACTCGCCAGACATAGGCATAGAGGGAACCTGCCTCAACATAATAAAGAACACGGCTTTTAAATTTAGCTCTTCTCTTGTGAGTGTTATGGTATCCAGTTGTGTTTTTAATCCACATGCCCTCGATCACTAATGAGGTTGCCTACTTCTTCACATGTTCACACAAAGACCTTACTTAGGCAATGCATGCATAGCCATACTGCACAGTCTTATCACTAGGATACTGTTCTGCTGGCAGAATTCACTTTATTATTTCCTTTATTGTGAGCCTCCTGCTGAGCACTTATTTCAGTTTTTTTCTTGCAAAATACATCTGTATTTCATCTTTATTTTGAAAGTTTATTTTCACTAGATATGTAACTCTAAGGTCTTTTTTTTTTTAGCATTTGTAGATATTTTCAATACTTATGTGACTTTTGTTTCTTTTCTTTTTCCTCCCTCCCTCCCTCCCTTCTTTCCTTCTTTCCTTCCTTCCTTCCTTCCTTTCTTTTCTCCTTTTCTTTCTGAGGTCTTAGCTGTCAATCTAACTGTGGCTGATATTTCTCATTTTTAGGTAATGTGCATTTTTGCTCTGTATGCTTTTAGTGTGTTTTCTCTGTCTTTGCTTTTCAGCAATAATATATATATCTATATATGTTATGTCCAGTACAAGTTTCATTCATGAGCATTTGCTTTGAAATTTAAGTGCTTGTTAAAACTGTGGTTTGATGTCTTTTATCAGTTTTGAGACAGTTTTTGTCATTTTTCTCTTCTACATTGCTTTTTCCCCCTTCTCTTTTTTCTCTCTTTTTGAGAGTTCAATCACTAATATGTTAGACCACTTCACTGTTTTCCATGAATTTTATATGCTTTTTCTTTAATTTTATCCTTTCTCTAGAGATTTTTATTCATTCATTCCATTTTCAACTTTATAATTCTTTTAAACTTTGTAGAGTCTGTTAAAATTATCCATGAATTTTTAAAGTTTACTTATTTTATTTTTCAGTATAGAACTTTCATTTGACTTTTTTTTAAAGTTTCCATTTCTCTGTCAAAATTCACCAGGTTTATGTTATTTTCTTGCACATACTTAAGAGTTATTTTAATGTCTACAAAAATGGCTTCAATATATGGATGTCCTATAGAATAGTTTATGTTCCAGGTTTCCTTTTTTGTTGCTTTTGGCCAATTCTTATGCTTACTTCATTATTTTTAAATTGAATAACAGATATTTTTATAAAAAACTATAGATATATTTTAATACTTGATATAATATTTTCCTCCATAAAGTATTGTTTTGGCTAGTCTGCCAGTTAGATTGAGGTTATATTATCAAATATTTATCTGGACTTTACTTCTTGGGTTTATTAAACTATACTTTGTTCAACTTACTCCTAAGGTTTATGTACAATTGAAAGTCTGTGTTACTTAACAGGTCCTTCATCCTTGGTAGATCCTCAGCTGCACTTTTCATCCATCGAGCCCTATAAGTTTTCTAATATTTCTGTTCATCCTATCATCCATAGCTTTGGGGCTGGCAAATAACCTAAAGTAGAGAACTAAGAAGAATATTGGTCTGATATCCATGGGATTCTCTTCTCTCTGATAACTTGTCTTTTCTCCCCCTCAATTCCTTGTAGCCTTAGCAACTTTCCAATGCTTTTAAACAGATTTTTAACATATATAGTTTTTTTTTTTCTGTTTTGTCCAGCTTTTGTAGTTCCCACAATGTGGTTTTTGAAACAGAAGATCTACAACTTCTCTACATAATTCTTTGTACAATCTTCTTATAAATATGAAATCACTTGAAGCAAAATGCAAAATATCACAGTTCTTACAAATAAAAAATGGAAAGAGCAGTAATGTATTGTATTACGTTGATTATGATGAAGATGTGTTTGATTTATACTACCCATTAACAATTTTAAATTAGACATTCAAAACAATTACTGGAATTATTTACAACATTAGGTAAGACTTTACTTAATATATCTATCTATTTCTTGGTCACTGATCTTTGCACAATAACTTATTATTGATTTTTATTACTACTCACATAAATTTTATTTTATAAATGTGTTAAATATTGATTTTACATAGTTTTCAAAGAGCATTCAGTAAGCAATCTGCTGATACAAAATAATATTAAATACTTTTATACTTATGTTTTAACTTAATTATGTATTTTTGAGCATTAAAATCCCATATATAAATAATTTAAAAACTTTCTTTTTCTGTTTAATTTGTCTACTTTGCCAAAGCAGTTACTGGATAATTATACCATTGTCTCCTCCATGTCTTTTGATACTTTTAAAATACAGTCCTGAAAGATATTCCTTTTTACCTCAAGAAATATCCAAAGTATGAAAGGAGGCCTGTTTGTTTTTTTTTGTTTTTTTTAATTTTCAGATTTCTGTTCCCTAGTCCTCTTTTATATATTTCCTTTAGTGTAACATGTAAATCATTATACATCTAAAACACTGTTTTGGAAACAAGATCTATTTAACACCATATATGAAATCTCTGGTCATAAGTTATTGTTGCAGAAAATAAAGAAAAAAATCTCAACAGGCATTACTTGATTATAATCTTTGTGCCAGGCATTGTACTAAGAGTTTGAAATTACACTGGTGAAAACTATATGACTCTTGTACTCAAGGAAGTCACTGTCTAGCAGATGTAAACACATGTAAATAAATGTAATATAGTGCTATAAAGTGCCATAAAAGAGGACTTTAGAAGGCATTTCACAATAAAGAAAGTATCATATATCATATGGAGTGTTTACACCAAATCGTGAATTTTGTTTCTGCTAATTAGAAAAAACTCCTAGCATTTATAGAAAGATGTGAAGCTAGAGGGGTGAGTCAGATGAGATCAGACACAAGGCAATATTTTCTTCTATATTTATACCTTATCTCTAATTAGTGGCTTTGAATATCATTTATATGTTTATAACCACCAAACTTACCTTAAACCTTGATTTCTATTGATCTCTAGTAAGCAGTGTGTCAATATTTCATAAGAGACTTGTTATGGTGGGACATTGGAAGAGTCCATAAGAAAACAATAATTCTGCTACTATATCTGGGTGGATTTGGGGGCTTACTGACAATACTAACACTATTACTACTCATAATAATAGTAATAACTATTGATTTTCAATTTTGATTCATTTAAAATATGGTCTTATTTCAAACAATGCTGTGATACAGGCATTATTTTCCTGGTGTTATAGAAAAAGGTTTGAAAGCATAGAGAAATCCTTAAATAGATGAGTCAGAATTCAAACTCGGTCTGTCCCTCTGAAATGGGAGTGTATGTTATGAAATATGGAAAAAAGATAATGGGTTGACCTTTGAACATTTTAATTTTGAGAAGGGTTTGGGACACCCATATGTAGTAAAGAGGCTATTGAATATTTTTGAATGAAGCTCTTGAAATGATCCTACATAGAGATTTGTTCTTAGATATCATATAAGGGGCAGGTAGAAGATTGCATGTTTGAGACTGCTGAGATATTTGTGTAAGCAATAATGAAGAAGGCAAGTATAAAGTCTTGAATAACACAACACTTCATAAATGGTTGAAGGAAAATGAGCAGAGGAAAGAGAATTGAAACAGTTTAAAACTTAGAAGAAAAACTAGAATCTTCTGACATAGAAATCAAAGGAGAGTCCTTCAAGTAATTGATGATAGTCAGTGAGTGCCACAGAAAGATTAAGATGAAAAGTCAGCTCTAAAGTTCAATTTTACTCGGATTCTGCCTCCTCAACTCACCTAAGCCCAAAATAACCTTTAACTTAGAACCAAAGAAATTCCAGGATTTTTATTCAGTCCTGTATCTCTTCAATTAGGACAAAAATATTCTACAAAATTGTCATAAGTTGTCAATTATGTTTTGTTTGAATATTACCATCCAGAATTGAATTGGTGAAGTTACAATTAGTGCAAGAAACAAAGTGTATTTTCAGGTATAATTTTATCTATTTAGGAGAATTTCTAAAAGCGTTTGGAAATAGACTAACATTACTCTTCTCAGTCAAGACTTACTAAAGCTACAAAAATAATGAAAGAATCAATATAAACACATAGAGATGTATTTTGGTTGAATCAGAAGTAGTAACATTTTAACTCTAACCTACCAATTCTGAACCCATATTCCTCTACCTTCTTAAAGATTCTCTGCTCGTGGCAGCCATAGTTCTCATTAATTATCAAGAGATATTTGACATCATGTAAATACTTATTCTGTCAATGTCCTCTTTTGAAGGGAATCCAGGAACTTCATGGGAAGGAATGCATATTAAAGTTCAGATTTTCACAAATGTGTCTGATAGACTGGAGACGTTCTAATAGAATCAATTCTGCAGGAAAGAAAACAGGAATATGGGTATTTTGTTCAGAGAGAGGCAGGAGGCTGATGTGATGATCCACAGAGACCAAGGGGGCAGTGGTTCCAAGTGAAGTGTGAGTCCATGTGAAAATTGTTTTGTTTCCATGTCATTATTCCATCAAAATCGAGATTGATTAAGGTCTGAGAGAATCCATACTTCCACTTAGAGCAGAAAAAACTTTTTCCATGCATTTTCTAATGTTTTCAAGCCATATAGGTACCCAGGCTCTTTTCCCCTAGAGAGAATTGGTTACAGGAGGACAGTTTCACAATGCACTGAACTCTGTTGATTAATGAAAACATATTTTCATTACTAGAGACTACACTAATCTACTAGAAAACAATATGGTTTAAGGAATTACATACTTTTGTGAAAGCAATGAACAAATGGCTTCATTTATAGAAGTCAATAGCAGACAGAAAATATGTTATATATGAAAAATAAAATATCTTATCCATTCTTTAGTGCTTAGTCCAATTTTAGTTAGGGTATGTAGAATTTTGCTCACAAATATTTGTAGAGCTCCTAAATCCCGGGTCAATTAGATAAACCATCCTTTACCCCCAATCAAATACAGGTAATCAAATGTCTTGTTTTCCTTAATTAAGTGGACAGCAATTTTTCTTTTTCTGTTTTTCAATGTTAATTACTGACTTCCTTCTATTATGAGTTTCTTTGCTTCAGTGGCTATTTATAATTTCCACTGCTCTCTTTTTGTTTTCAACACACTTCTTTTTAAATTCTTTCATCTTCTGGCATTTGGCTCAAAAACAAAAAAAATAAAAGAAAGAAAATCTGTTTTATTGTCTACAATTTGGATAGCCAAATTTTTACCACCTATATACTGAAAAGAATCTTCCCATTTACCTATAGCTCAATGAAGACTTCTACATTATGGTAAAACATTACATACTGCCAATAGCTCAATTATATATACTTTTATAGTTCATTACCCAAACCATCTCTCTTCCTGAGAAATCCAGATGTTTAGCTATGCCTCACTGATTCACAGTAGATACACCAATCTGGATGGAGTTTAAAAAATAAGAAAATTACAGAATTAAAAACAACTGCATTCATTTACATACACACTATACTGATGTTCTTGTCTATTACTTTATTACACCAAGGGTTCTTTTTAGCCCATTGAATACTGTTGTATTAGTTTAAAGAAGATTCTAAAACAATGTTCAGAATCTGATCTCTGTGTTGAACAATGGACCTTCTTCTCAGCCAGTCTTATTCAAGTCTTCAGTGTGTTCAGTGGAAAACAGATGTAAAAGCACAGGAGAGTTCCTTACACTCAGAGTCAACATTATTTTGAACTGTGTGCCCTTGTTCCTGAGAGGTGTATGTGGATGTATAAGAACATAGGGGTTATCACTAGAGGATACTATCACATTATCCCAACCATTAAGTTTTCTCTGATCTTTGATGCATGTAAGGACAAGTATTATTATGAATGTTAGTATGATTATTATGACAAGAATTTTACACAATTACAATCTGAAAGAGTGATTCACCATTCCTCACCTTCTTTAATATTTTAGACAGCTGTGTCTGTCATAACCCCATTTAAAAGACATTGAGTACATTTCAAAAAATTTAGGTCACACATAACCCATGATGTTTGATTTATGATCTACAAATGGACACCTGGGGCATAATTATACACCTATAAAGTTGTTGTAGGAACCATTAATTATCTTCTACATAATGGCAGGTTCTAATTGGTTTGATAAAAATTTATTACTGATTATCACACAGAACTTGCCACTGAACTCATTTTTGTTATAATCTCAGCAGCACAGATGAAAACATTTTAATGCAGGTATCAGACATAAAGTAGGAAGCATGCTGAAAATCTGTTAACAAAAACTATTTCAAGAAAAACAATTTTGTAAAAATTCCATTTATCTTTTTTTTTTAAGGTCAAATCTTTATTTATTTATTTTTGGATGCTTTGGGTCTTCATTGCTGTGTGCAGACTTTCTCTAGTTGCAGCGAGCAGGGGCTACTCTTCATTGCAGTGTGCAGGCTTCTCATTGCAGTTGCTTCTCTTGCTGTGGAGCATGAGTTCTAGGTGAGTGGGTTTCAGTAGTTGTGGCATGTGGGCTCAGTAGTTGTGGCTCGCGGGCTGTAGAGCACAGGCTCGGTAGTTGTGGTGCATGGGCTTAGCTGCTCTGCGGCATGTGGGATCTTCCCGGACCAGGGCTTGAACCCGTGTCCCCTTCATTGGCAGGCAGATTCTTAACCACCATGCCACCAGGGAAGTGCTCCATTTATCTTTGATATAACTTTCTAATAGATTCTTGTTTTTCATCAAAAATAATACTGAGCAAACACTCCAAATAATTTCAAGATACTTTTTTCAAATCAAGCAAGACTTATGTAGAATTCTGAAAAACATATCCAAATTAGGTTAAAATCTTCAGTTTAATGAATCAGTCGTGGTATTAAAATTGATTCAATGTTTACTGACAAACTTACAGTAAAAAATGGGCTTTTTCTCCATTTTATTTAAGAAAATTAAATAATTCAGCCAAAGAACTCATTACAAAAGAGAATGGCATTCAAATTCCTACTCCTCACTCTGTGAATCTAAATAATAGATTATGTTGTCCATTTTACTGTTTTGAAAATTTATACTTTTCCAATACTTAAATTGGTAATTGTCAAAAATGGCATTTTAATACCCAATTATAAGGCAGATGTTGAAGATGTATGATATTTTTGCAGGTGTTCAGATGTTGTGTATTTTTCTTTCTTCTCATCTGCAACTCTTGAATGTTTACATATTGTTTAAATTGCTACTCGTTGTTTCCAAAATTGTTTTTTGATGGATTATAAATAATTTTTAGTGGGTATTATTACATTGTGATGGCTTTATTTACACATTAAAAAAAATAAGCTTATAGAATAGAGTATCATGGGAATAAAATATGAGGATCCAAAAAGAACCCAACAAAAAACTAAAAATACAGCAAACAAACAAAAAACTGGCTTCTCATGAAGGAAGTGAGTACTTTATGCAATCTGGGGTCTATATAATCAAGAAAGCTAACCAGTGAGTTATAAAGAGATTGGAAGAACAAGCCAAAATAGGAATTCTTTTAGGACTGTCAGTGCAAAATGAACTCTTATCAGGATCACAATAAGATACAGAGTATTCAGACGTAGGCTAATTACCTTTCTCAGTATGAGATGGCTCAGGTCTCATTGGAAACATTTAGGAATAAATATGTTCATTTATAAGGGCCTTGTTCTACTCACATATATTCAATGTATTTACATGCATAATATCTGAAGTTTTAGGAAAACTACTACACTTAAGGAAAAACTCAAATATGCATGTATTTGTAGATATCTATCTATCTATCATCTATCTATCAATCTATCATGTCTTTCTTTTATGGGAAACTGAAGCAAAATATCACTGTAAAGTGTTTTAAATTCATAAACTCTTTAACCTTTAGTGAGGAAGTATCTTCAGGGAGGTAATTCATCTGCTTTTCATCCACCTTCCATTTTGTAAAGTTTACCTTAGCAAGGCTTGTTAATCCTAGGAAACATTTTCATTATCTGAAGGCTTAAGCTTAAAAGCACAATTGAGAATGATTCATAATAGTCACATAATTTTTCACTGACTGCTGCCTGCTCTCAAAGAACAATCATTTGTAATCTTATGATAGGATGGTGAGTAAGCATCATCTTACAGCAGTTTCTTTCCTATTAACCTTTCTGCTAATGCCACAATCTGTTTACAACAAAAACAAATCAGTCAACACTTTTGTAATTTTCATTAGTGGTACAGCTTTTCCCTCTGATTCAAAAACAAAATGCTTTGTTGATGTGTTCATTAAATTCTGGCTTTTTTTTTTGTCCCCATACAGTATTAAAAAACAGCATGTGTGATTCTTTTTAAAGAGAATTGGAGTCTAAGAGAAATCAAAACCAGAGTTCTGTCATCCCTATTATGCCATTGAGAACTGACTGGATTCATTAGCTGAGTCCATTTTAGCATGTTTCAGATTTTGCCTGTGTGTGCGTGGCTACCATGAAAGCCAGATACATACTTTGTGAATACTTTATACTTAAGAAAAAAAAGAGGAGTGAGATTCAGAAACTCCAGCCACTAATAGATCTTGAACCCATCTTATTTAGATAACAATTGAGTAAATGTGGACACATATTGATTACCTTTCTAGAAATGATTTCTTTCTTATTTTCTTTTTGGCTCCTTATCCTTGGCACAAGAAGTTGTTACATTAATATTGTTTTACCACAAAGATGTAAAGGTTTATTGCCTGGAAATTATGTATGCAGTTTCAATTAATTTTATAAAACATCTGTGTACATGTGATATACAAAGAATTTATAGTTAGTCTTAATCCACCCAATGTAAACCACATAAAATTATTCTTTTTCGGGCTTCCCTGGTGGCGCAGTGGTTGAGAGTCTGCCTGCCGATGCAGGGGACACGGGTTCCTGCCCCGTTCTGGGAAGATCCCACATGCCGCGGAGTGGCTGGGCCCGTGAGCCATGGCCACTGAGCCTGCACGTCCGGAGCCTGTGCTCCGCAACGGGAGAGGTCACAACAGTGAGAGGCCCGCGTACCGCAAAAAAAAAAAAATTATTCTTTTTCCCCACTGCATAACCTACTATTAATTTTATTAATAAGTCTAATTGTCAGATGGCACAAAGGCCTTGGATAATTACAAAGGACATATCTTCTGTGAGTTGGGCATTTAAGAATATTTTTGAAAGGTCAAACAAATGTAAAGTACTAGGTTATTTCCCTTCAGTCATTTTGTTCTACAAGTATTTCTACCACTGTTTGTCTGAGTGGAATGTACACTCTCTAATAAAAAGAAAATAAAACACTGACTGTCACTGACAGAGGTCAATACTGAAAAGACTTCTACAAGTTCTATTAATAAAGTTAACAATTTGAGTAAATGCTGACATGCATTACTTTATCAACTGCTCTTAAAACACCTACTACTTCTGTATGACAATTTTCATTGCTGTGATAATTTGAATTGCCACCATCAAATAACATTTCTGAGAGTCTGGCACTATATAGTGTCAGGTTTAATGTTGTATCTCAAACAGGATGACAAAGCTCCTGCCTTCTACATACATCATGGCTGGTTAAGAAATATCTGGTGAAAACAAACACAATGATATCTTATTATTTCAAGGTTGTCAGCAAATTTTCTCATACTGATTAAAAATTTTGGGTAAACTGGAATACATAAAACAGATAAATTATGCATGACAACCCACTTTGTCAAGGGCTTATCATAAAATTCTGTTAAAAGATACTGTTTATTATAGCATCCTAAGTGTAAGTGAATTTATAAAAGTACAGTGGAAACACACATTTTTAGTAACAGTTTTACCACCTAAAGTTTCAAACAACATGCATATACATACAAAGTTATATCCATATGACATTTCACTTTTTTGAAGCTCTGTATGGACCTAATCATGGAAGGATGTAGAAAGAAGAGCACCAGTTTTCCTCAATCTTTATATTATTTAGAGATACTTTGTTGAGAGTTTATTTTCTACCCAAAATTTTCTTTTAATCAACTTTTAACTTCCATCTCTTATTAAAGCATATGGTATAATCATATAATTTGATGTAAAAGGGAAAAAACGTCCTCTTAAAATGGTTCACTTTCGTTTCCAACCCCAGGCAACTGGGTTACATTTTCAGTGCTTAAATGTGATGAATAGGAAATTGAGTCATTTAAACTGATGCATCACGCAGGAAATGTATAGAAAAGGAATCTGAAACCTAAGAGACTTTTTCTGAGTGTGATAATGAGCTCAGGATTTCATCAGACTTTTACAGCAGCTAATAGAGTGAAGGACGGCATAGCTTCACAAGGAGAGAGATAATGCTCCATTCTCTCAGTAGTTATATAATACCAATCACAGGAGCACTTAGTCTTTAACAAAAGACCAGATGAGTTCTTTCTGGGAATTACTTAAACTATAGACCAGGACAATAAAGAGACTGAATGTTAGTGTGTATTGTTCACAGGAAAGGACAGAGGGCAGTGGGAGTTGGGCAAAGCAGTAGTTATATCTCAGACAGCCTTGCTACCAAGTTTCCTTGATATCACATTTGTACTTACAAGCACAGCCTCAGTTCCCACTCAGTCAATTCCTATTAAAGATTTCCGAGGCCAAAGAGAAGTGGAAGGATTAATTCTGGTAGTCATTTACCAAATTCACATTAGAGAGAGTAATTCACCAGATTTGGAAAATTAACTAAGACTCTTTACAAAGAATATCTAAGACTTCTAATTTTATAAATGATTTCACTTTGACACATTTATATGATTCAGTTAAACCCTTTAACTTATAGGGGAATGGTCACTGAATCCCTATCAATATCTTGGCATATAGAGCTTAATTGATTTAATGTCTTATGCAGTTCTCACTAGAAGTAGAGAAGAAAAGTTTACACATGTTGATGAACAAAGTAAAATGATTTCAAGAAATACATGGACAATTAGCCTCCTCTGTATTAGTCACAGTTATCCAGAAAAACAGAATAAATAGGGGAGAGAGAGAGAGAGAGAGAGAGAGCAATTTATCATAAAGAATTCACTCATGTGATTATGGAGGCCTGTAAGTCCCAAGATCTGCAGTCTGCAAGCCTGAAGACCAGCAGAGTCGATAGTGTATTTCTACTCCAAAGGCTGGTAGGCTCAAGATTCAGGAAGAGTTGAAGTTTCAGTTAGAGTCCAAAGGGAGGAAAAGAGCAGTGTCCCACTCCTGGGCATAAATACAGAGAAAACCATAATATAAAAGGATACGTCCACCCAGATGTTCATTGCATCATTATTTAAAATAGCCAAGATATAGAAGCAATCTAAATGCCCATTGACAGATGAATGGATAAAGAAGATGTGGTACATATATACAAGGGAATATTACTCAGCCATAAAAAAGAATGAAATAATGCCATTTGCAGCAACATGGATGGACCTAGAGATTATCATACTAAGTGAAGTAAGTCAGACAGAGAAAGACAGATATCATGATACCACTCATATGTGGAATCTAATTTTTAAAAAGATGCAAAAGAACTTATTTACAAAACAGAAACAGACTTACAGATATTAAAAACAAACTTATGGTTACCAAGGGGGAAACACTGTGGGGGAGGGATAAATCAGGAGCTTGGGATGAACACACACACTACTATATGTAAGATAGATAACCGACAAGGGCCTACTATATAGCACAGGGAACTCTACTCAGTATCCTGTGATAACCTATATGAGAAAGGAATCTAAAAACAAACAAATATATTATATGTATAACTGAATCACTTTGATGTACACCTGAAACTAACACAACACTGTGAATCAACTATACTCTAATAAAATTAAAATATTATAAAAAATAAATAAAGTAAAAAAAAAAAAAAAAAAACTATGTCCCAGCTTGAGGGCAGAAGTGCAGGAATAAATTCCTTTACTCTCTAGAGGGTCACTCTTTCTGTTTTATTTAGGCTTTCATAAGGTTGGATGATGTCCACCAATATTGGAAAGGACAACAACTTTACTCTGTCTACTAATTCAAATGTTAATCTCTTCCAAAACACCTTCACAGACACACCTAGAATAATGTCTGACCAAATGTCTGGGCACTCTGGGGGCCTACTCAAGTTGACACAAATTAACCATCATAAGTCCACGTGTTGTCAACATGGCACCCATATGCATTTCCTTAAAACCATACTCCAATGAAATACTCTCCAATGAAAGACAATAACAAGGTCATAATTTTACCTAAAATTATACAGCTATTCTGCATATAATAAAGAATAGAGTAACTCCTTCCACAGAGGAGAAGGTAAAGTTCATGAGTGATGTTTACTTTTTTTGATATCCCATAACTAAAATACTATGATGTAGAATTGATAATACTTAAATACTTTAATATAAATTCAACACATTTTACATTATGTAATAAGAGAATAAGAGAGGTATGAAAACAAAGATCTTTTCTACACACAACACACACACACATACACACACACACACACACACACACACACACACACATCCCCCAACATAGTCATTACATAGTGAGGAGGTCCTTATTTCTGTAACTGATTTTGTGCTCAAAGCTGGTATTTATGACTAACTTCTTCTATTATCCATTCTGTATTCCCTCTGCTTTTAAAAAGCACCTCAGCTGGTGGAAGTTCTTTAACTGGTGGGCTGACCCACACCTTTATTTCTGAATTCCTGAAGAGTCAGAGCCATCCGTAGCCCTGCCTGGATTGGAGTGTAGTTTTCCATTGGCCATAGTCACAGAACATGGTAATATTAAGAGATGTCCTAAGAAATCTATATTCCAGACACATTCTTCATTATGTCCACTGTAGAGTAGTTGTCCAACATCCCCTTGGTAGTCAGGATCAATCACCTGAGACAGCACATTAACTCCCTTCTTTGCCTGTTGATTTGGAGGCATAAGGAGCCCAAAATTGCTGAGCAACAGTCTTAACTTTCAGTTTAATGGAAACATTGTTGTATCTCCTAGTGAAAACATTCCTTCTTTTGGAACTAAAACCTCTAGCACAGCAGAGCATAAGGTCATGGTAACAGGAAGCAATAATTTTGCTAGGGTGTTTCACTAGAGGTAAAAGTAAGTGGTGCCATTCTCATTTTCACTTCTTGATTCCTGGACCCATTAATCCTGGCTGTGGAAGAAAAATCACCATATATTGAATGGTGATTCAGAGCATATGTAGCCTCTGGAGAATCTTACCTCAGCTTGACAAAGTATTGCCACCTAGCTGGTGCTGTAACTGAGTTTTCAAAAAGCTATTATACCATTCTGTCATGGAAAACAGAGAATTTCATGATTATGAGCACATTGACATAATTTTTCTGCAGTGAAGTGAATTCCTTAATCAGAAGCAATGATGTGTAAAATATCAGAATGGTGGATAAAGCATTTTGAAAGACTACAGATGAGGGTTTTGGCAGAAGCATTGCTTGCAGGGAAAGCAAATTTGTATTCAGAGTAAATCTATTCCAGTAAGAGTAAAACATAGCCCATTCCTAGATAGAAGCTGTCAAAGTTAGTTAACCTGCCACCAGGTAGCTAGCTGACCACCCCCAGGGAACGGTGCCATATCAGGGTCTCAGTGCTGGCCTCTGCTGCTGGCAGATTGGACCTCAGTGGTGGCTGAATCCAGATTGGCCTCAGTGAATGAAGTCCATGGTGCTGAATGCATGCATAACCTCCATCCTTGTCACCACGGCTACTTTGTTCCTGAGTCCACTGGCTGAGGAAAAATGCTGACTGGTGGTATACACAGAATGTGTCATTCTATCCACTTGATTGTTAAAATGCTTTCTTTGATGATCATTCACATGGGACAGAAATATTTTCTTTTTTTTTTCCATTCAGAGAGGTCTACCCATATGCTTCTTCCCTACATTTCCTTGTCACCAGTTTTCTAAACATGTTCCTTCCAAATTCCTGACCATACAGCCAAACATTGGCCACAGGTCATAAATCAGTATATAATCTCATGACTGGCCATTTCCCCTTCCAAGCAAAGTGAAAATCTGGGTAAACATCTCGAAGTACTGTCCATTGGGAGGATTCCCCTTCACCACTGTTCTTCATGAATGTCTCAGAAAAGAACTGCAGTGCTTAAGTTGTCTACTTTAAGGTGGTGCCTGCCTATCATGCAGAAACATCAATAAACCAGGCCCAATAGTTCTCTTTCTGTCAACCAATCTTATGGAATTTTTCCTGAGGCCAAAGGTGGAGGCTGGGACAGAGAAAACAGTGTAGCAAGAGTGGGGACCACAAGTATTTGGGCCACTTCATGTAACTTACTTGTGCTTTGCAGGGTAGCTCAAATCTGATCAGGTATATTTACTTCCATTCAAAGATGAGGTGTTGGTGTTCATTCTTTATGGCTTGGTGGGTCAGATTATACCCAGTTCATGATAGGCAGCTATAAAGGCAACTTGGCAGCCCATGGTTAACTGTTCAGTCTCTACTATTGCCCAGTAGCAGGCCATGAGGTGTTTTTCAAAATGATAGTCATTTACAGAGGATAGCAGGGCTTTGCTCCAAAATCCTGAGGACCTGCACTGTGATCCACCTATGGGGGATTGCAAAAGTCTCCAAACAGCATCCCTATCTGCCACTGACACTTCAAGCACCATTGAATCTGCTGGATCATATGAACCAAGCAGCAGGGCAGCTTCCACGGCAGCCTGGGTCTGTTGAGGAGCTTTATCTTGTTCTAGGCCTCACTCAAAACTAGCAACTTTTTGGATTACTCAGTGAATAGAACAGAGTGACAAACCCAAAGGAGGAATATGTTGCCTCCAATATCAAGAGAGGTACTCTAGGTGTTGTGCTTCTTTTTTGGTTGTAAGAGGGACCAGATTCACCTTTGAAGGGATATTTTGACATGCCTCACACCACTGAACTCCTAGAAATTTCACTGAGGTAGGGCCCCTGAATTTTTGTCATATTTTTTTCCCCACACTCTGACAGGTAAATCTCTTACCAGTAAGTCTGGAGTAGTTGCTCCCTCCTGCTCAGGAGGTCCAATCAGCATAATGTAATCAGTGTAATAAACCAGTGTAATACCTTGTGGAAGGGAAGTGATCAAGATCGCTGGGAAATAAATTATGACGTAGAGCAGGAGAGCTGATAGACTCTTGAGGTAAGACAGTGATACTGTATTGCTGGCCTTGCCAGCTCTAAACAAACTGCTTCTGATGATCCTACTGACAAGTATGGAGGAAAAAAAATATTTGCCAGATCAATAGCTGCATTCCAGGAACCAGGAGATACATTAATTTCCTCAAGCTGTGAAACTACCTCTGGTACAGAAGCTGCAATTGGAGTCACAACCTGGTTAAGGTTATGATGATCCACTATTATTTTCCGAAATCCATCTGTCTTCTGCACAGGCCTTTTTGGCTTGTGCTTATTTAGCAAGTTCAATGAGGATGTAGTAGAAATCACCATGCTGCATACTTTAAATCCTTGATGGTGGCACTGTTCTCTGCAATCCCTACAGGATTGCTTTTGGCTTACTATTCTCTTAGAGACAGTTAACAGCAGCTTCCACTTGGCTTTTCTGACCATAATAGCCCTCAGTTCACAGGTCAGGGGACAAAGCCAACTTATGAGTGTATCTAATCAAATTATGCATTTTAGAACTGGGGAAGTAACCACAGGATGGGTTGGGAGATACACTTGTCCCATTATGAGACAGACTTGAGCTAAAACTCCATTGGTTACCAGACTTCCAAAAGTCCCTACTCTGACTGATAGACAACAGTGATGTTTTGGGTTTCCTGGTATTAGTGTCAGTTCAGAACCATTGCCCTGCAAAGTCTGATGATTTCCTTTCCCCCAATGCACAGTTACCCTGGCAAAAGATCACAGGTCCCTTTGAGTAAGGCTAGGAGAAAAATGAATGATATATTTTTAGCAGTGTACCAGGGGCCCTCCTCAAGGGGATCCAACCTTCTCTTCATTCAAAGTTTTCTGGGTATGCAAACTGGCTCAGAAATCTGTGTTTGATTCAGCTTAGACTTTTGTTCACTTGTTCGAGAATTTTTCTGTTTTTACAATCAAGTAACATTTTTAATAGATTTCCTATTTATTTCACTTCTAGGAACTCTAGGATCAACTAGCCAATGTCATAGGTCTCTGTGAGTCAAACAATTCTTATTACTGCTTTCACCCTAAGGTCTGTTTATGGGAACCACACTCACCTTGCCTTTGGTGGTTGACGCTGACACTTTGTCCCTACCACTCCAGGATCAATTACTCCCCTTGCATTTAGGTTTCCCAGTTCAGTGACCACAGTGCCCACTGTAAGTTCTGTTCTACAACAAAGAGTGATCACAGAGCTTACAAAAATATTCCTCACAGATGTGATGAAAGTTGTATCTCTGGATCTTCCCAGTGTGGGTGAGTAGTTTTTAAATGACAAATCTACTCTAAAATTCCAATCCCACTAAGCCTTTGAATCACTTCTTCTACATTAAATCAAGGCAGGTTCTGAAACTGAGCAGAACCCTGTGGGGTCCCTGGGCATAAAAGCCTTTCTGTGTCCCCCATTTCTCAATTACAGGAAATAGGCTTCATTCAGCCTCCATGACCTTGCCCAAAACATTTGCTAATTAGAGAAGGGATGCAATGCAAAAAAAAGGGAGGAACAGTCAAGAAACAATAGTGCAACCTTGGGACAAGGTCCTGGTTCTCCCTCAAGGGGTATACATGACAATATCTTTGAGCAGTTTTGCAGATACTGAAAAATTTCTGCATACTGAAAACTTCTCACCAAGTGGGAGAAGTTACCTGTATGCTGCCCACAAGCACGTAGACCCCAGAGAGGTTGGAACCAGAAGGTTCATGATGCTGACTCCCACTTACCTCACCACCAACCAATCAGAAGAATGTCCATGAGCTGTTCACACCATCTTTGGACCATTATTATAAAACTCCTCACTACATGCTCCAGGTTGGGACACACAGTTTTAAGGGCATTAGTCTGCTGTGACCCACTTTTCCTGGCAAAGCAATAAAGCTATTCTTTCCTACTTCACCCAAAACTCTGTCTCTGAGATTTAATTTGGTGTTGGGGTACAGAGGCCAGATTCAGCTTCAGTCTGACATTTCTAACTCGTTCACTGTGGGCCACCTGTCAATGATCTATGTTTCAGGTAAACAAACTGTTAGTCATTTCTAACTCCCCAAGTTGCAATATTAAATGTGGACTCTGCTTAGAGGGCCCATATCAATAAATTCAGCCTGGTCCAACTTTATATTTTTTCCAACATTATCCCACACCCTTCCATGCCCAGAGGATATGTTCCCCAAACTTCTGTCTGTGTAAATTAGAAAACTCAAGTAGCTATTTGGAGGTGTTAGTGCACCTCCTCATGGGTTACACTTTATTCCTCACTTTTAGGGGTCTGCTGGGACTTGAGTCTAATTATAGGCCTAGAAGCAAAGAAGACTGGGGGAGGGCACTGAGTGCTGAGGAGAATCTGCATTGTCTCGCGATAACAGCTGCCTCTGGGGCGGTCAAAACAGTTTCCTCAGGGAATGCAGAGTTGATCTTTTCAGACAAGGTGGAGAGGCATTTACACGGAGGATGTGGAGGCTGCTTCCACTGGGAGTGGGGAGGCCTCTTCCATGGGCAAAGAAGACTCACCAGAATTTAGGGGTTTGATATCCCCAGCTTTACTGGAGTCTTCCCACAAGTCCCCTTTCCAGCTTATAGGATCCCATTCTTTACAAAGTAATGCCCTCACATTTACAGTAGACACTCTGTGAGGTTGGGAATTTAATTTGCATTGAAATTCATCCATTGGCAGGAAGGAATTCTGGGTTAGGTTTGCAACATTCTCAGTCTTGTGCCTATCAAAGATAAGTCTCTTTCAGGGCAAACCCGGAAGTTTTAGGTCTTCATGTCTGATCTCATTCATTTGTTTCCCTACTTTGTCCAGTGACATTAGGAGCAACCCACCAGTCTCACTGACATTCATTAGTTTGAGAAAAAAATCCCAAAGTATCAAATACACAGTTATCAAGCTCCTTGTTTCTTACAAAAAGTTGATTAGGGTTATCCAGTGGTGACATTTTGTATACCTCCATTCCTAGATCATTCTGTAGAGTATCAATGATCTCTTTTACTATTGGAAATAAAGTCATTCATATCTTTAAATATAATAAGATTTGAGAGCCAGTTCCAGGACCCCCAGAACTAAATTAGAAAACTTATCCTTACAATTCTGTTCCTCTTTAATCATTCTTGGTACCAAAATCTGTGTTAGTCAAAGTTCTGCAGAGAAACAAAAACAATCAACTTCTTATTGCCTTGATAGACAGATAAGTGGTATAAATGATATATATATATATATATATATATGGTCCCAATACCAGCAGCCCTCAAGCTGGAGGCCCAGGAGAGTCAATAGTGTAGTTCTAGTCTCAGTTTGAAGGCCTGAGGATCAGGAGATCCAACAGTATAGCTCCAGTCCAAAGGTCAGTAGGCCTGAGGCTCAGGAAAAGCCTATGTTTCAGTTTGAGTCCAAAGGCATCAGTAAATCCATATTCCAGCTCTAAGGCAGTCAGGTAGGAGACGTTCCCTTTACTCTCTGGAGGGTCAGTCTTTTCATTACTCAGTCCTTCAACTGGTCCCGCTTGTATTGGAGAGGGTCTGTTTTACTCACTCCACCAACTTGTAAAAAATTAATAAACAGGAACTTCAGTTAAGTGGAGTCAGGAGACCAAACGGGGATGCTCTCTCACCCTGTGACAATAGCAGAGACCATCAAGAAGAAGAAAGACTCCTCGGCTTTCCTGGCAAGGAGTCAGCCAATGAAAAGACATGGATGGGCTCTTTGTTTACTATATCTCTCCCAGCTTCCTTTTCCCCTCTATAAAAGTGTTCTCCTTCCTTTTCCATGTGGGAACTTGTACATGGCTCTCCATGGTTACAGACCCTCAACTGCAGCTCTCTACTGATCTCAAATAAATCCATCTTTTCTGGAGAAAAATTTGGCTGTCTATTGTTTTAGGTCAATGTTTTGGAGGACTGTACAGGGACCCCTCACACCTCAAGGGCTGTTGAGCTGTTGAGCAAAAGGTCCAGTGCCCACAAATGAGACCTTCGTCACTCACTGCTTTTCTCACAGAGCCTACTGTTTGAAGGTACATCCTTCGCCTGGATTCAAGCTCGTGCATTCCTTGCATCTGAACCTCTCCAAGCTTTACTGGGGATCCATTTAAGGGTTCTGCCTTTCTGGTTAGGCTGTGTTTTGTATGCGAGTACTCATTGGGCTCTTCAGTCTGATTTTGAGACCACACTGTTTCCCTGAAACTGGCAAGCCTCTGGCCTTTGCCATTCAGAACAGGGGCTGCTTCTCCTGAAGCTGTCTAGCCTCTACCCATTCCTTTGTGAACAAGTGTTCTTTATCTGAAATGGTGCCAGGTTTTCAGTTTTTGGCCTACTCCTTTGGAAAGCTGTCTTCTGGGCACTGGCTAAAAGAAAAGGTCTCTGGCCTGGCTCCTCCAAGACCAAACTGTCTCCTTAAGACAGGCTGGGGTTAGCTTGCACCACTATTTGAATTGAGCCATTTGTGCTGTAAGCTGTTTAAGCTGCTTGAAAATTGTTCTTTGCTCTAGAGGAAAAACCTCTAGGAAATGGGATCCCAGTTATCTAAGTATTTTGAGGGTGCTTCTCTCACAAAGGCTTTGTCCAGTTTTATGCTTAAAAGCCGAGGTCCTTCCTCATGCTCATTTCTAACTAAAATAAACATGCATGAATAAAGGCAATTTAGAACATCAGTGGCCACTATGGGAAACTTGTGAAATCCCCAAACTTAATTTCCTTGAAACTGAATTGGACTATAATAGCTCAAAATTCTCCAGAAGTGAGTAGACTGCTTATTCCTGTTGGTATTTTGAGGTTTCTCAACTTTTCAGGAGCCTAAAATTGCCTTTCTGCATAATAAGATTTTAAGATTAACTGAGACAAAAAATATTTAAGAAAAACAAAATGTCTCCTGAAACCTCAGGCTCTTCTTCCTTGGTTTCTTTCTCCCAGGCTCCACATCTGGCTCCATCTCCTTCCTTCCCTTCTACACCACCCCCATACCCTCAAATTCAGCATACTAATGCTCCCAGCAAACTTCCCCTTTTCTCTGAAACTCTCCCTACTCCCTTTTCCTCTAAACTTATCAGAACCTGTCCCTTTAAAATTAAGTCTTCTGAGGATCCAGAGGCTAAACGCTTCATTTCTTAGACTTCTTGGGTTAAAGCTGAGCTGTGAGCCATAGTAAAGATTTTCCTAACATAATTGAAGAAATTCCTCATGTTTGCTGAGGAATTTAATATAGTCATTCAAATTTATCAACATGGTTTCTCTGACCTATATCAGCTAGTTCTTTTGCTTCTCCATGAAAGGGTGAAAGCCAGGACTAGCATTGAATGAAAACTACTAATTGGGAAAATCCTGAAAGGTCTCTAGAATTACAACACAGAAAACAGCCCACTAACTTATATGGTCAATCGGCAATCATTAGGTAACTTCAGAAAGCAATTACTATTGATTGGAACAAAATTCAGACTTGCACAAGAAAATCTTCTGAACCTACTGTTACTATCAACTGTAGATTGTTTTTTAAAAAAATCTGGTCTTCCATCAAATGTTGATTCCACCCAACTAGCTTTTAACTGTATGTTTATTAATGGACTGAACTGAGACTTTTCCTTTCTAGTAAAAAAGGACCAGGAAGGAATGAGAAACTCCGTCCACTTCAGATTTAGTTAATCTGACAAATCAGCTCTCTCATACTCTACATGAGTCACTTCCAAGAGAAGCTGCCAAAATTCTTAATCTTCAACTCCAGCAAATGAAGGCTCCTAAGTGAAACCAAATCCTCCTAGTTTTTGCTGTTATTGCAAACAGCCAGAAGATTGGGAAAGAGACTGGTACAAATAAGCACTTTAGGTGCCTTCAGCCCTCAAACCAGCCTTTCCAGCATCCTCCTAATTCTCAATGACTGGGCTCCAAGGAACTACAGGGGCTCTTCCTTCCTCTTTTTTTTTGTGGTACGCGGGCCTCTCACTGTTGTGGCCTCTCCCGTTGCGGAGCACAGGCTCTGGACGCGCAGGCTCAGCGGCCATGGCTCACGGGCCCAGCCGCTTTGCGGCATGTGGGATCTTCCCGGACCGGGGCACGAACCTGCGTCCCCTAGCATCAGCAGGCGGACTCTCAACCACTGCGCCACCAGGGAAGCCCCTTCTTTCCTCTTAATTGGTTTGGAGAAACATCTCTCCAGACTGGAGATAAATCTCTTCCAGTCCTAATGGACAACAGAGCCACTCTCTTGGTGCTCAACCCCACTACTATAAAACTGTCCCTAGCTCCCAGTACTAAAGTAGTTCAGATAGTGGGACTCTCTAACAAACCTCAAGAGGATCCTGTCTCTGAACTTATTTCCTTTTGTTTAGGCCCTTTGGAAGATACACACCCTTTTCTCCTCTGCCCTTGTCCACTTATTAGGTCGAGACTTCTAAGAGAAGTATTATGCTGGAATAAAATAATTCTAGAAATCAACGTAACCAACCAGGTGAATTAAATGACATTTTGACGTCTTTTATTTGTTCTGACTCTGACAGTAGGTATTAGAGTTGATTCTGGAAACACTGATTATTTCTTCCTGTTGAAACAGCTGCCACTTTTCTTATGGGCAAAATCTCCAACTGTTGTTGGCAAATTTCACAATGCACCTCCCATCAAGATTCAAACAGACCCCTCAACACTTCTTCCCATTATTAATCATATGCTATAAGTAAAGAAGACCTTCAAGGTATAAAGGACACAATGGAAGATTACAAGGCTCAAGGCCTCCTTATCCCTTGTACTAGTCACATTAACAGTCCCATTTTACAAGTGGGAAAACCTAAGGGTGAAAGTTTGTCCAGGACCTCTGAGCAATAAACAACATTGTTATCCCTTGACACACTGTTATTCCTAATTCTCATACATTACTAATATCTATTCCCAACAAAGTAAACCTTTACTCTAATTGATTTATGCTGTGCATTCTTTAGTATTCCAGTTGATGGAGCCAGCCAATTCCTTTTTCCCTTCACTTAGCAAGAAAAACAATTCACCTAGACAGTAATGCTTCAGAGTTACACTGGGAGTCCTTCTTATTTCTCCCAAATCCTAAAGGCTGATCTGGATGATACACACCCTTGAGTTGCTTAAGTTCCCTAGAGTTTCTAGTCCATTGCAATATGTGGATGATTTGCTTCTTTGCTCTTCTTCTCAAGCCCCCTCCCGGGAAGAGAACATCCACTTGCTAACGCTTTTAGCCTTAAAGGGACATAAGGTCTTCAAAGAAAATTTGCAATTTGCCCATCTGGTTTGCGGGCAACTGATATCAGAACAAGGGGTACACTTAGATCCAGATGGACTTCATGGTGTCCTAAGTTTCCCAAACCCAAAACTAAGCACCAACTGTGAGGCTTTCTTGGGCTAGTTGGTTATTGCCAAAATTGTACTCCAAATTTCTCTCTTATGTCCGAACCTCTATATGTTTTACTCAACAAAACAAATCCGACCCAATTTTATGAGAAGAACCAGATGACATGGTCTCAAGGCCTTAAAAAAAGTTAAACGGAATAGAATATGAAAAAGAATGTGTGTGTGTGTATATATATATATATATATATATATACATATATGTATATACACCACTCTGTTTTTCAGCAGAAATTAACACAACCTTGTAAGTCAACTATACTTCAATAAAATAATTTTTTAGAAAAAGTTTGATGAAGCCACATGCCCTTGAGCATCCAATTATCAGACTGCCTTTTTCCTCTTTGTATATTAAAATGAATGCCCTAAGGTACTCACACAAATACATGAAGACTAGCATTGACCTATAGGATATTACCACCAGCAACTAGCCCTCTGGCATGGGGCCACCCCCCAACCCCTTGCCTTAAAGCCATTATATCCATTGCCCTTTTGGTTAAGGTCACTGAGGTCACCCTTTAACCATTTTTGTACCTCATGCAGTAGAAGCTGTCTTGAATTCTCATCACACTCAACATTTCTCAGGCAACCACCCCAACTTCTATGAAGTCCTTTTGTTAACTGATCCTCACATAACTCGTTTACATTGTAGTAACCTTAACACACCTATTCTTCTCCCCTCTGTCACCAACAAAGTCTTTTATGACTCTGCTTAATGCTGATGGATCACCTCCTGACTCCTTGCAATGATCTATAGAAAATTCCACTGGCTAACATTGACCCTTCGTGGTTCACTGATTGCTCTTATTTAAAAGGTGATGATGGGTATGCTATCCTAACTCCTTTTGATGTTGTCAAGGCAGCATCTTTACCTATGGCTACCTTGGTCCAACAGGCTGAATTATACGTTCTCACACAAGCTAGTACTTTTGAAACTGAACAGGACTCTGTGGGGCTCCTGGGCACGGAAGCCTTTCTGTGTCCCTGTTTATTGTTTGTAGGGAACAGATTCCAACCTCCATGACCTTCCCTGAATTCCAAAGCGCATATTCAAACAATTGTTAATCAGGGAAGGGAGGAGATGGAGAGACAAGAGAGGAACAGCCAAGAAACAATAGTATAGCCCTGGGCCAGGGTCCTGGTTCTGCCCCAAGGGATACGCAAAACAATATCTTTAAGCTCTTCATAGATCTAAAACCCCCAGCAAATGGAAGATGTCAGCATTCTTCATTCCAGATTAAAGGAACCAGAGAAGCTCATCAAGAAGACCACCTGAGGCCAGATTAAAGGAATCACAGAAATATATCAGATTACCTGAGACCAGATTAAATGAGTGCAGGCCCTGCACACACCCTAATCTTATTAGTAACCCCACCCTTTAACCGATTGTTATAAAACTCTTCACCAAATCCTCCTAGGTTGGGACGCACAGTTTTTGCCTTTGTCTCACAAAGCAATAAAGCTATTCTTTTCTTCTTGACCCAAAACTCTGTCTCCAAGAATCAATTCAGCACTGGTGCACATAGGCTGAGTTTTTGGCATCACTGTGGCCAAGGACATAACTGCCAATAATTTAGCTGATAGTAGATATGCTTTTGGAGTAGCTCATGATTTTGGAATGTTGGGGAAGCAACATGGCTTCCTTATTTCCTGTGGAAATATAATTGTAAGTGGCTTTTATGTTCAGGAATTATTGAATGCAATACTTTTACCAGCCACTTTAGTTATTATTAAGATTCCAGAGCATTCTAAACTTGACTCTCTAGAAGTTAGGGGAAATCACTTTGCTGATAATTCTGCAAGGAATGCTGCCCTTAGAGGGATCAACAGCACCCAAGGCTCTGTCATGGTCCAAAGAGATATTTCCCCAAATAATAATTTAGAAAAACTGGCTATAGAAGTCCAACAATTGGCCTTAGAAAAGGAAAAACAAGTTTAGAAATTCAACAGTTGTTGGTTTGATAAAAAGAGGAAGCCCTGGTTTGGGGCAAATAACAACCCAGTCCTATCAGAGGCTAAAATTCCCACTCCTCACCAATGTACATGTATTAAACCACTGGTCTACTGGCAAAATGATAGCCCTCATGAATTGATATTATTGGGAAAACATTAACAAGGCTGCAGAAAGTGCCACCTAACTTGTCCCACTAGTCTAAAGTACAGCTCAGGAAACCTGTTTGTATTACTCCTGGACATTTTAAACTGCCTAATGAATGATTTGAGGTCTGTCAAATGGATTTCATATAACTTCTTTTGTCTAATGGGTATAGTTATGTTTTAGCCATGGTCTGTATATTTTCACACTGAACTGAAGCCTTCCTTGCACACAGGTTATTGCTTCTTCCATGGTTAAAGTCCTTTTGAAGAAGATTACTCCTACCTTGGGAACGCCTCTCAAACTTCATAGTGATTGAGGAGACCATTTTGCTGGCCGAGTGCTTCAACTACTCTCCACTGTTTGGCTGGTTTTACAAAACTTTTACTGTGCTTACCACTCTCAATCTTGTGTTTTAGTTGAACACACTAGAAGCATTAATAAGACTCAGCTGGCAAAATTTGTAGAGGCCTTCCAAATACTTTGGCCAAAAGTTTTGCTGTCGGTCCTTCTAAACCTCAGATCCACCCCTTTTGGAACTCATAAATTCTCACCCTTTGAGATAGTCATAGGTCACCCAATGCACTTGGCTCCTGCTTCGTTGGACCCACAAATGATGAAAGGAGAGATATTCCGATATTGAAAAGGTATAATTGATTCTATGGAAAATAACCACGTTTTCGTAGAGCAATCTTTTCACAGTCTGCCCTCATGAGATGAAAACCTTAAGCATCACACCTTGCAACCTGAAGACACCTCCAGAAGAATTCTCCTCAATCTCAATGGAATGGACTCTATCACGTACTGCTAACCAACCCTTGTATCACCAAACTCCAAGGAATAGGGTTTTGGATTCACATGACAAACCTAAAGAAATTGTCAAACAATAACGGTACCTACACATCATCTGCTACCTTGAAAGTAAATTGTTCCTAGAATTGAAGCAGATGACTTCTGATGAAACAGCTTTCCAAAGATATCTGGGCCAGGCCTGTTGGAAGTTTGTCACTAAACGTTTGATGATGACATAATGCTTCAGATGATCTCCAGTGTCTATAATCTTGATAACATATGGACTTTATACAAAAAGTGCCTGAGAGTTCTCCCTCCTACCCCTACTTGTTACTTGAATGTAACCTTAATAAATTTCCAATATGTGCACTTTCCTTCTGACATGGGACATTATACCCAGGAAAGGTCTTTCCTGGCACTGAGGGACAAAAAGCTGCAAAAACTAGAAAACCTGACTCTTTTTCGGGCCTCTCACTGTTGTGGCCTCTCCCATTGCGGAGCACAGGCTCCAGACGCGCAGGCTCAGCGGCCATGGCTCACAGGCCCAGCCGCTCCGCTGCATGTGGGATCTTCCCTGACCGGGGCACGAACCCGCAACCCCTAGCATCGACAGGCGGACTCTCAACCACTGTGCCACCAGGGAAGCCCATAGAAAACCTGACTCTTGATCAGTAGTGTTTTCAGAGAAAGGTCTTGCTGAAAAGGGGAAAATGTAAACAATAAACAGAAACCTCAGTAAGAGTTGGGAGACCAGAAGGGGAGCTCTCTCACCCTGTGACAATAGCAGAGCCCAACAGGAAGAAGAGATTTCTTTTCTTTCCTGGCAAGAACTCAGCCAATGAAAAGCCATAGACTTTTTGTTTACTGTAGCACTTCCACCTTCCTTTTCACCTCTATAAAAGTGTTTTCCTTCCCTTTATGTTTGGGCACCTACACACGCCTTGCCTCACCATTGTTGTAGACCCTGACTTGCAATTCTCTGCTGATCTCAAATCAACCCATCTTTGCTGGAGAAATATCTGGCAGTCTATCTGTTTCAGGTCAATAAAATTAAATGTTAATCTCATTTAGAAACACCATCTCAGACAAGCCCAGCATACTGTTTGACTGAATGTCTGGGCATACCTTAGCCCAGTCAAGTGGGCACATAAAGTTGACATATTACACTCTCCCAATTTTTTCTCCATAATTTTAATATTTTACTCCCCCAAATTATAGCTGCTTTGGGGATGAGAGTTAAGAAGGGGCATGAAAAAAATACATTTAATCAGATATTTGAATTTTAAATAATTTACAGAAGTCCAAAGGACTATTTCCAATATTTTCCCCCTAAAGATCCACCAATAATTCTCTGATACTCTTATGGAGACTTAATTATAATTAACTCAATTATCTTTCCCAAATGAACAAAAACTGTCCTAGTAGCATCACCTACATTACTCACATATTTTAATGAGATATTAGTGGAATATCTTGTAACTGATGCTGGTTTATCAGCTAAGTTGCTATTTTGATGTTTAAAATAACATCTACTGTTTAAAAATATTGTATAAAATAATTAAGATTAAAATGCACAATTCAACAAATATCTCTTGTCAATATGTCTGGGAGGGAATGCACTTTATTGGTGAATAGATGAGTAATGATAACTAGAACATGGATGATGAATATTTCTAGGTAAACAGCATACAGTATAGGAAACATTATCAATCTACTCTCAATCACAAACAAATGGTCGATAATAATTTGCTAGTCTGGTTTACAACAAACCAACATAGAGTGATTTCTGGTGTGGTTATAAATACTATATTGTTTAACACATTTAAAAAATCTATTCAGTATTACTACTGCCTAGAGGAGGTATTAAAGAATTGTCAAAATAATAATGTCTGTCTTATTTATGACAAGCATCTATATAATTCACAATTTAAAAATAAGTATTTTTAACAAAATTTGTGAGTGATTCAGGCTGCCCCTTCCTTATTCTAGATATTAGCTTTATTGTAGTGTGATTAACTTCCATTAAACTGCATGAATTAAAAATGTATAATTTGACAAGTTTTGACCTATGGATATACCTGTGAAGCCATAACCACTGTCAAAGTAATCAACATATCCATTAGCTCAAAAAGTTTCCTTAGGTCCCTTCCTAATCATTTCTTATTGCCCACCTGCCCACCATTTTCAGTAAACCACTCATCTAATTTTGTTCACTAGACATTAGTTGGCATTTTGTAAAATTTTACATAAGTGGAGTTATTTGTAGTGTATATTCTTTTCTCTGACTTCTTTCACTCAGTATAATTATTTTGAGAGTAAGCATGTTGTGTATTATCAATAGGTCATTTCATTTGATTGTTGAATATTATTCCACTGTATGTATATACCACCAATGTGTTTATCCATTGATCTGTTGGTGGACATTAGAGTTGATTATTACAAATAAAGCTGTTAACAACATTTGTTTATAAGTTATTTTATGGACATGTGCTTTTATTTCATTTGAGTAAATACCTAGCAATAGAAGGGATGACTCATAAGTGGAGATATATATTAAACTTTTTAAGAAACTGCCACACTGTTTCCAAAGTGGCTTTATCATTTTACATTCTCAACAGCAGTGTATGAGAGTTCTAGTTCCTCTACATTCTCACAAAAACACTTAGTGTGATTGGCCTTTTTATTTTATTTTATTATTATTATTTTTTGTGGTACGCGGGCCTCTCACTGTTGTGGCTCCTCCCGTTGTGGAGCACAGGCGCCAGAAGCGCAGGCTCAGTAGCCATGGCTCACGGGCCCAGCCGCTCCTCGGCATGTGGGATCTTCCCGGGCCGGGGCACGAACCCGTGTCCCCTGCATCAGCAGGCGGACTCTCAACCACTGTGCCACCAGGGAAGTCCGAGCCTTTTTATTTTAAGGCATTCTGATAGATGTATAACAGTATTTCATAGCAATTTTACTTTGCATTTTTTTAATGGCCAATGATGTTCAGCATCTTTTCATAGGCTTATTTCTCATCTATATATATTCTCTGGTAAAACATCTGTTCAAACCCTTTGCCTCTTTTTTTTTTTTTAATTGAAAAATCCAACATCCATTCTTGTTAAAACTTTTAGCCAACGAGGAATAGAAAGTAACTTCCTCTACCTGATAAAGCATCTATAGCTAATATCAAGATCTATAGCTAATATCAAACTTAATGGTGAAAGTATGAATGCTTTTTCACCAATATCAAAAACAAGACAAAGATGTCCACTCTCACTACTTCTCCTTAACATTGTACTTGAGACTCTGGTCAGAGAAATCAGGCAAAAAAAAAGAAAAAAAGAAAAATATATATATAAAGAAAGAAGAAAAATTGTCTCTATTCATAGATGACATGATTATCTATGTAGAAATTCTAATGGAATCTATTTTTAAAAGTTACTAGAACTAATAACTGAGTTTATTAATTAAAGTTCTATACACTAGCAATAAAATTTTAGAAATTAAAACATATCATTTCTAATAGTATAAAAGTATAAAATATTTAGGAATGAAACTGATTTAAAAAATGTGAAATACCTGTTCCCTGAGAACTGATGAGAACTGCATAATATTGTTGAGAGAAATCAAAGAAGACTTAAATAAATAGAGAGATATACCATGTTCATGGGTCTGGAGACTCAATAATTTTAAGATGTAAATTCATCCTAATTTTCTCTATAGATTCAAGAAAGTTCCAATTAAAATCTCAGCAAGTTTGGTATAAATTAGAAAATTGATTCTAAAATTTATATGGAAATGCAAAGTACCTACAAGAGCCAAACAACATTAAAAAAGAATAACAAAGTTGGGGAATTAATATTACCTGATTTCAAGACTTATTATAAAGCTACAATAATCATGATTGTGTTTTTGTTGTTAAAATAGAGAAATAGATCAAATAACCAAAAACAAAATCTAGAAATATATCTATATACATGGATATATATATGTGTGTGTGTGTATATGTATATATATATATATATAACTGATTTTCAAAAAGAGGTATAAAAGTAATTCAGAGGAGTTAGGATAGTCATTTCAACAATGATGACAGAGCAATTAGATATCCATAGGTGAAAAAAGTAATAAACTTTGTTCTGTGCCTAAAAATGTATACAAAAATGAACTGAAAATGAAATATAAACATAAATGTCAAAACTTAAACAGTAAAAATCATCTAAAAGGAAGTTTTAAGATACAAAAAGAAGGTTTTTCATATGAAATGGAATAACAAGAGATGCTTATCTCCTCAACAATAATAAGTAAGGCAGGAATTATGAAGAATAATTTTTTTTCTTAGCTGAGGCCTGAAAATATCCACAATTATTGAGGGAAGATGTAGAGGAGGGGTGAGGAGGCAAGCTGATGAGACAAACAGGCTAAGTCCTAGACAATGATGGAAATTACGCTGCTTTGTCTTAAAAGGGAGGAATTTTTATTCCTTCTGTTTTTATTTTCACATGAGTATTTAATGCTTTGAAGAATTATGAAGTTGGTGAGTGGATCCAGTCTTGACATTCATCAGAATAAAATTCATCTATCAATTAAGTGATCTGAACTTTCATTTTTAATAAAAGTATTTATTCAAGAGATAGAGAATAGTAGTAGTAATGATGAAATATTTTTATAGAAGATGTCAAAATTTCAGATGGTATGATGTTCTGGCCATCAAGTTGATTATTTTAAAAAATCTAATATTTGATATTCATTTTTTACTTTAAGTTTTTTTAAATTGCCCAAAGGATATAGACCTGGAGTATGTGACTAAGTGAAATGTTATAAATAATGAATAAGTCCTATATGAATGAATGAATATTTCAGATCCTTCCTGACTGACAGTATTAGCAGGACAAATACAGATGAAGCAGAGCATTAACAGATTCAGACATGCTACAGAAGGTATAGATAGGGAAGCTGGAGGACATTACAGTCCTAAATACCAACACTGAGAAAAATAAACCTTTTCTACATGCCTTTGGGAGTTAAAATATGAACTAAACATTGTTTTGCATCTTTACACTCATTTTCAGGAAAAATTTCACCTACATTATGATTTTTTAGGATAGCCTCTATGAATACTCAGAAAATATAAAAAAAAATAAAATAAGACAGATTGAAACAGACTTAAAACAAAATACCAGGGACAGAAGTTATAGGGCTTTCTACCTCTGAAAGGAGCCCAGGTTCTTTTATTTTTCTATGATGTCATCATCAGTACTGATATACACTATCAAGTCCACTCATGATTCAAGATGGTTACCAGGATATTGGGTCTGCACCTTAATACAACAAGATGGGGAAAACGGCAGATAGGGTTCATTTTCAACTGAGTAAGCTTTCGTTAAGGAGCCTTTTGAAAGTCAAATACAGTACTTCTGTTTACATTACATTAATCAGATTCTATGTTACATGGCCACAGCAAGCTGCAAGTGTGCCTGGGTGATGCCGCCTTTGCTTGGCTTTACTGATAAATTTAGTGTGCCTTTGCATGGGGAGAGGAGAATGGATATTGGGTAGGCAACTAGAAAGCTCTGCAGAAATCTCTGATTATTTTACCACACTAAATTTTCATATCTCTCTAAATGTACTGAAATGCCAAATTACAAGTTAAGAACACTCATCCTTGAATTTATAAATGTATACACATGACCAAGTATCCAATCACAATGCTGAAGACAATCTGTGTTTGTTTTTCCACATATGTGCTTGGAGAGTACTTTTTAAATACATGCCTTAGTGTCATAATCAAATAGTATTGTATGTGTTTATATAATTGTAACCACTTCAACATGAATCACTGCAGGCCACAAACTATATTTTATGCGTCTGTATCAGACAGCTGTTGCTATAATACAAACAAAGCTACAAAATTTCAGTGGCATATAAAAATAACTTTTTTGCTTGTTTGTTTTTTTCCCTTAAACCTTTGTGAATTGGTTAGGGTAGCCTATCTGATCTCAGCTAGGCTGGCTCATTTACCCATTGGCTGATCTAGCCAGAGCTCAGCAAGATGGTTCTTCAAATGAACAAAGGTGGCAGTGGACAAAGAGAACAAGCTGAACTCTGTAAGCCCCTGGTTGTGCCATATCTACTAACATCCCACTTGCCAACCAAATCATGACTCCAAAGTCAAAAGACATGGAAGCATATTCCTTTGTGAGTGGAATTGTTAAATTACCTGGAAAAGGGCAAGGCCATAAGGCAGGGTGAAGATCTGGGACCAGTAATTCAATCTACCACAGTTCAAATCTCCAGGACAAAATTTAGGGCCTGACACATAGCGGAACTCATTGAGTAGATATAAAGAAAGTGCATTAATCAGGGTTCTACAGAGAAAGAGATCAATAGGGTAAATATGTATATATAATGGAAGATTTATTATTAAATAATAATAATTTATTATTGGGTCACACAATGATAAAGGCTGAGAAGTCCAACCATCTGCCATCTGCACACTAGAGACCCAGGAAAGCTGGTGTGAGTCTGAATATAATATAATTCACTCTGAGTCTGAAGACCTGAAGCCCTGGGAAGCTGATGGTATAAATCCCAGGTCAAGGGCAGGAGATGAGATGAGATGTCCCAGCTAGCCAGTGAGGCAGGAAAAAAGGGGCAAATTCCTCTTTCCTTTGACTTTTGTTCTATTCAGACCCTCAAAAGATTGGATGATGCCCACCCACATTGGGAGGGCAATCTACTTTACTGAGTCCATGGATTCAAATGCTAATCATATTAGGAAACATCCTCAAAGGCACACCCAGAAATAATATTTAATCTGGCACCCCATGGCCAGTCAAGTTGACATATAAAATCAACCATCAGAGAAAGGAATACATTTTAAAACACCACTTTGTTCAGGTTTCTTAACTCCACTTCTTTCAAAGTGTCTCCTAAGCACAGTTTCACCTTATTCCTTAAAAATAATCAGTGAACTTTAATATATACCAGTTTTCTACTTCTTTTATATTAAGAAATTATTCATATTTTCTCATCTGAATCCCACCCACTATAGACCACGAAATTGGATCACCATTTTGTCAAAGTCTTCCCTTGTGCTAGAATTAACTATAAATACAAATGAAAACTAAGCAATGTGGCATAAATCAAGATTCATTGAAGTCCCAACATTATAAGATTATTGTGAGGAATAAATAAATTTATATACGTAAAGCATTAAAAATAAATGCCTGGGAATAACAATCACTCAATTTATATTATATTATGGTTACAAGTGTTTCTTAATTGTGTATTGTTTTTGAGACAATGTTCATAGAAGTTATAATATTAAATTAATATTAATAGAATCAAAATTGATATTTTATTTTTTAAAATATTCCATGGTAGGAATATCTGTTTTCCCACTTACAAGCTATATGACTTGGGCAGATTACTCAGCTGCTATGATTGTCAGACATATTATTTTATACATAATTCGTAAGTGATTTAAAATGAGATAAACATCTCATTTGCAATGTACTTGGCCTATATTAGGCATTAAATAAATATTATCTTATTTTTCTCCTTCTTTTGTGCATCAGTCAGAATCAAGTGAGTAGACAAAAACTGCATCAGTTACTTTACTAGATAGAATTTAATATATACAGTTGTTAACTATGTACAAATTTGTTAACTCGGTAATTTTTTAACTTTTCTGTTTCTCCAGATGAGAACTATAAGGTATCGCATAAGTGGCAATCACAGGAAGTAACTACTATCTGATGCTGGGGATGCATAATGAGTGGGTTCTGTTAATGTTGGAAAAACTGCAAGATAGATTCAGATGCTGCTACAAGGAGAAGCTGCTGGTTCTGGGATGAAGAGGCACTGCTGGGGTGAAACTCTTCAGAACCACAGTGTGAAAGGGGACCAGCAGGAAGCAAATAAGAAGGAGCACGCCCCTCCTCCTCCAGCTTTGCAGTCTCCCAGCACTATGGCTTCTTGGAAGAAATGTGGTTTGTCAGGTCCCAGTCCTAGTATTGCAAAAGAGAGGGTAGAAGGGAGAGGAAGCTGGAGTTGAGCGCAAAGAGCTTAATAGATGGCCCACTTTGGTCTCCTTCTTCAGATCCCTTTATTTTTTTCCTCTTTCTTTCCTTGATACCTTCTTTCCTTCATTTCTTTCTTCTTTTTACCCTTTTGAAAATCATCTTTCCTTCTATCTTCCCTCCCTCCCTCCCTTCCTTCTTTCCTTCCTTCCTTCCTTCCTCCCTTCTTTCCTTCTTGAATGTCAATCTTGCAAGTTTGAAAAGACATGTATATAAGTAGGCTATTATCTTTTATGTAATAAAGAGATACAGAAAATTATATGTGAGTTCAGAGAATATATGAGATCATTTTAAAAAAAATGTATGGTTCCAGGCACTTTCCATGATCTTATTCATTTTATTAAAATCTCACAATAACAGGACCTAAGATTTGAACCCAGCTTTTTCAGACTCCAGTTGTCATGTTTAGTTTTTCCCCTACCTCACAGATCTCAGTTCATTTGGATAATTGAGAATGAATAATTCAGCACTGGCATTTGAACTAGGTAGGCCTCAAAGAAAAGTGAAAATGTAGATAAGTTGAAAATATAGAACATCATAAACACTACAGATTTGTAAGTGGAATAAGACAAGAAGTGTTCCACAAATACTATGCAATAAAGTTGATAAATTTAAAATGTACAGGGCTTCCCTGGTGGTGCAGTGGTTGAGAGTCCGCCTGCCGATGCAGGGGACATGGATTCGTGCCCCGGTCCGGGAGGATCCCACATGCCGCGGAGCGGCTGGGCCCGTGAGCCATGGCCGCTGAGCCTGCGTGTCCGGAGCCTGTGCTCCGCAATGGGAGAGGCCCGCGTAGAGAAAAAAATAAATAAATAAAAAATAAAAAAGTATAAAATAATTCCAATATTAAAGAAAATAATTATTTGGGGAAAATGTTTCTTTCAGCTTTCTTAACATATAAATGCTGAGAATTTTTAAGAGGAAATATGAAAGATAACATCTCTTATATCCCAGATTATAGTTTAGAAGTTAATTAACTGTACTTGGCAATTAAAACATTCAAGGTAGCTTTCCTTAGAATATTGAGTTGTTCATTAACTTGTGTGTTGATATCAATTTCAAAAGCTCATAATATTATCTTGTTTGGGAGTATTAATATCAACTAGTGTATTCCCTGGTAAAGAGATAACCTGCCTTCAGATTTATAAAAATAAAAATACAACTGCATATTGCAATCACCAGAGATGAAATAAACAATTACTTTACACTTTGTAACTGCATTTGAAAGCTTCACAAAATATATGTATTAGAATAAGTATACTGTGCATGTCGCTAAAATCACCTAAAATACAAAAGCATGAGTATAAAAATGATTAAAATGTGCTTTATGATGATAGTTTACAGCCATATTTATAAATATACAAGCATCCTCAAATGAGAGTAAAAATATCAAAAGATTCTTGTTTAGTTCAATATTTATCTGTCACTAAGTTACCATAAACTTCAGCTGGACTACTTTTTGGTGTTAGGGATTAGAAGAGGTCCAGGAGATTATAGGTCCAAAACTGATGGCACAGGTAAACCTGCCAAAGTGGAGAGAGAGAGAGAGAGAGTCTGAGAGAAGAGAAAGAGGAAAATCACTTTGATTATCCTGGATATAGGTGGAAAGGGATAGCAGGCTAAGTGATAATCATGAAAATTTAATCCTTTAGTCTAATTTTTACATGTTAAATACAAATACTATTTCTATCCCTTCTTGTTAAGATTTTCTAATAAATACTGCATTTGAACAATTAAAATTTGGTTGTCTTTATTTATCCAGCTCAATATCCAATGGAGATTATGGTCACATTACTAATAAAGAGAAAACACCTTCAATAAACTTAAATTGTATTAGGGACTTCAGGTAATTGTCACTGCAAAATAAGATTCTTTGGGCTACTCAGGGATCGATTTTGATTCTCTTTCTGGATATACAAACTAGTTCTTTGTACATAAGAACTTCAAATTTAAAAGATATATATGAATATTATATTGTTATTCAATGATCATAGACCACTGCATTGAACAGTTGAGACTGATTTTAGCCAGTCTGTGAGATAAGAGAGGAGGAGGGTAAGGAGGAAGTCAAGTGAAATGTATTGAAAACTCTTTTATCTGTGGCGCCAAGTCATTGACCCAGAATCAAATTCAGAAGAAAGATTTCTTACTAACCATCACCTCTAGGAGTGAACAAAAACTATGTTCACTAAATTCCTAACATGAGACTCTTTGTCTCACAAGGATACATGTAACCAGTTACAGCATATCTGGGCTCACTATCTGAGTGTGGTGAGCACCGATGCTGAGCCACAGAGCTATGGAGCTCTCTCCATCCTTACTTACCTCTACCCCTCCCTTAGTGATGTTTCTCACTGCCTTCACATCCATGGAATTCTGGTCACTGGATGTACTACCCTGGTTTACCATTCTCCTCAATATACCTTATTGCCATCTTATTATAAATTCTGTACCCATCATTTACAATACTATCAGATACTTCATCTCCCAGGAGCAGAAACATAAACATACACACCAGCTGTACTCTTAATATTTTAGCTATCAATCTGTAGCTGCCAGTGCCAACCTCTATTCCCTTAACTCCCTCAGCTTTGCAGGACAGATACTATATATGTTCATTTCTTCCTACTTTATGAAAATGTGTCTCTACTTGAGAGCTTTCTCTGGCTGCAGGGCATGACCAGTTTATGCCCAGGACAGAGAGGAAGTGCCAAGAAACTAATGCTCCAAAGTAGGGATGTAGTGGATTATATGCTAGCTTCTATCAGAGAACATGGTAAGATTTCCATTTAACATATAGCAGTGACTGACTGTCCCCTGATCATTGTGTTCTTTTCATGTTGACAAACTGAAGTTTTAGATTAAAAGTGTTACTATCATGCCTGTGATTTTTGACATTGATTATTATAGGGGACGAGCAGTGGTCTTACATAATGGAAAAACAAAAGAGTATGTCTGTGATACAAGATATTTGATTGAGTATCTCATGAGGTCTCTATGCCCAGGGATAAGAGTGAATAGGAAATTATAGCAACCAGGGCCTGACAAGGACATGGTAAACTAAAACTCAGTCCTTTCTACTGCATCCTATGTCCAAGGTCTGTGTCACCCCACTAGTCAAGCAACTTAGATGAGCAGAAGTGCTAGGCGAATATGAAGAAACTAAAAGAAGTGGTAGATGAAAGATATTGAATATTAGTTATGTTCTTAGAATTGACTGTGTCATTTTAAACTCTAGTTTTGATAACTCTTTTGTGGCATATCTCATTTTCCTAGGAATCATAATCATCCATTACCCTGAAGAATCGGTGAAGGCCTAAGTGGATTTAATGTCTAAATGGTGCAAGGCATAGACTGCAGGATGAACCTAAGATGTGCTTGGTGCTTCACTCAAATTCCCTTAGTTCACCCTAGAAGATAATTGTGACTGAGGTGGAGTCACACTATACGCAATGCCTTCCTACATGAGGTACTTATATCTCTCTGTTTGACAGTTTTGTTTGGTTACATGAGCAAGATCAATCTGCCAGTAGGACAGTTTGGAAGTGCCAAGGTACTAATGATTACAGTAGCAAACTTCAAACAATGAGGAGGAATGTTGGTGAATAAACAACCAACCTTACTCCTATGTCAGGGTACTATTCTGAAATATTTTCAATGCAGTTACTCATTGACATTGAACTCTGGTTCCTGCAGTAGTTATTAATGTGTGTATAACGGTCATTAATGTATCTTTTATTCGTTATCCTCCCTTACCCATCTTACTTTCCTAGTCTCTCACCATGCTTCTGGTTTACCTTCCAAATAAGCTCTTACACAGAAGCACTTCTCTTAGGAACTACTTTTCAAGGAACAAAAATTAAGACACCATCATCATACAACTTACTATTGGCCTCTTTGACTACCAAAAGTCCAACTTATAGAGAGATATTTGGCTGAGTAAAATTTACATCCACATGACCTACAATGAAAATAAAATATCCATAATTTATAGACAAAAGTACTCAATGAAGGAAGAAAAACACTTATGTAGGACTCTGGAGTGATTATCAGAGCCAGATTCATGAAAGAGGTCACGCCATTAAATTCATGACCAGACAAGAACACGAATCTTGATAAAGAAAATGAACATTTAATTTTTTAAATTAAATTGAATTTTATTATTTTGTTATACAGCAGTTTCTTATTAGTTATCTATTTTATATAACTAATATAAAATAGTGTATATACGTCAATCCCAATCTCCCAATTCATCCCACCACCACTATCCCCCCACCCCCCCTGCTTTCCCCCCTTGGTGTCCATACGTCTGTGAAAATGAACATTTTAAATGAACCATAAAAGGCAACTTGCCAGAAAAGGGCTCCCTTTAAGGGCATTGACAAGACTTTGAGGTCACAGAGCCAACTCTACATCAAAAGTACATGTTCTTTGAGTTATATTTTCAATAGATTTGTTAGATTTACATTGTGTATCAAGGTAGCTCCCAAGAGTGAAGGTAATAGTCAGTTTGCTAAGGGTAGAAAGCAAAACTGTTTCCCGGGGAGACCAGTGCCACAAATTAAATTCTTTGGCTTTAGCTCCTGTTATGTCTGCTTTTATCATTTGACCCTTGCCCACAGGCTCAGCTCTGCCCACAGTTCAGGATCAAACATGCTTCTAGTCTGGACAAATTTAGAAAACTTAAATTCAGTTACACAGGGTGGTCAGTACACACACACATTTGCTGTCAGTCTTTTGTCTCGGAATAGCTCCATTCCCCCTCATTGCCATGACCCACCTCCAACCAGTGCACTAAGGCTGCTCTCCACAGTCACAATGAAGCTGAAGATAAAACCCCACGCTCTCTTTTTACTTCTCTTTCTCAGATGTCCCCGTGCTTGCTGCTTTTCAAAACTTGTTTCTTCCTGTCTTGATCCAATCTTAGTCCTCCTATCACTCAATGATGAGTCTTTTTTTCTGAGCTTTTGTTTCATTTCTTATCCTGCCTTATCCCAGAAATACAGGAAATTATGTTACCTATTATACATAATAGGTAACATTTACAATATGGATAAAAGAAAAAGAACAATAAAGAGGCAAGAACATCGTACAAGAAAATCAAAGATCAGGATACTTATTGCAATCAAGCCCATGATATAGATCTGAGCAGACAGCTGGTCTTTCACTCTATTTTCTGCTTCTGCAATTTCACCCACACTCCCTGTCTTGCCGAGTTAATATGCAGATGTCTTGCAAATGTGTATCTCTCTTACCAACCTTTCACCAAGCTACAGATCTGTATTTTCACAAGGCCTGCTAAACAATTCCAAAATTATTATTTGTCTTATTTTCAAACTCAGCTTATTCCACAATGAACGATCATTTTCTTTTTGTTTTTACTTATCCTCAAATTCTATCATACAGTTAACATCTCATTTAACACCTATGATCACCAAGGTATTGTTCTAGCCTCTGGTGATACAATAGTAAACAGAATTTTACTGCCCTAAAGGAGTTTGGTATTTATTGCAGCAAGCTGTCTCATGAGAACCCTCACCTGAGTCACCAGGGAAACCACAGACTTAATCTTGTCGCCCTCAAAGACCTACAGTGGGATGACCTCCACATCTTTGGCATGTCTGACAGCCTGTTAAAGAAGGCAGTCACTCAATCACCCAAAAATCAAATACCAAGACATCGTATCCAGACCAAAAGAGTAGGTCCAAGCCAAGACTAGTAATTAGGGGCAGACAGGAACAGGACCTGCCCATGACTTTCTTGGGAACTTAGCCAGTGAAAAAATAATATGTTCAATCTGAGCAAAAATAGCATGTGTAAGGAACTTAACCATGAACAAAAGGCTCATTTGCTCTCCAGCAAAAATTAAAGGTGATGGTCTAGTGCACACAAATCGACAAGTTCATCTCCATGTACGTTAATGTTAATGTTGTTTTTATGTTTCTCTACTGGGGAGATGTCTTTCCTCCTTTGCCTCTGTGTTCAGGCATCAGAGCATTATCTCACCTGATAGATCTGAATCCCTTAGATCTATACTTTGCAACCACCTTATCACATGTGAATGTCCTTGACCATGTATACTGTGATACAGTCATCACATTGAAGATCCTTGGTGCAAATGTACAAGCTAAATTCTCCATAAAATCTTAGAGCTTAAGTAGCATGAAAAGTCCTGGGCTGTCTCTTCATGGTGCAGCCCGTGACCATGGAGGCCTTAAGTTCCCACCAGCAGAGGGGCCTGGGGTTGGGTGTGCAAGTGGCTGATTTTCTCTAGCTCAGATCATAATTAAAGTATGAATTCAGTTCAGAACAAAATTTTAATTTACAGATTTGTATATTAACCTCAGGCAATGAAGATATTATTGTAGATACTGCTGTCGAAATGTGTTTATATGAAGCTGCCCTCCTCTGTTCATAGTTCTTTTAAAGATTATAAGTAAAAACTCATTAAAAAAAAAGGCAAGTACAATTAATTTCTGAGTAGTGTTCTCAACTATATAGAAAGGAAGACTAACACTAAGATATAAGGTAAAACACTCACAAGAAGCTCCATCAAGGTTGAAGTTTGAATGGAATGAAAAAGTTAGGTAAATAAAGAGGGAGAAGAAGCTGACAGGTGAAAAGGAGAAACACTTTTGGTAGAGGAAATGTTATAAGGCAAGGACTTGCTACCCAAGGCACATAGAAGCTAATACTATGGCACTGGCTTTTGAGAAAAGAAAGAGCTTTATTGCAAGGTCAATGGGCAAGGAGAGGAGGCAAGGCTCTCAAATCTGTCTCCCCAGCTCAGGTTTGGTCGAACTTGAGTTAGGGAAGGAGGATTGGTATGTGGAAGTGCTGGAGGGATAGGTTTTGATTAGAGGGCTTTGGAATATGGCCATTTATGGTAAAGTAGGATAAAGGGGCTTCAGCAGCAGATCTTCCTGCACAGTGAATCCTTCCCTCTGAAAGGGTTCTTGCATTCAGGTTTTGGTCATGACCCAGTCCTTTGGTTCTGTTGGGGACTAGGGGAGGCTTTGGTTCTAGGTGCTATTTATGGTCAAAAATTTCTCCTCTGCTCATGCTTCAGCTGTGTGACTTGAAGTTTTGTCCTGTTGTCTCCAAAAAGTAACTCGGTATCTTGTTGGAAACAGGGTAGGTTCAATTTGGTCTTTGTTTTGCAGTTTCGAAGTAGCTCAGGAGAAGGCACAGAGGAGAGGAAGAATGGTGCACTCAGAAAATGGTGAAGAAGTCACATTAATAAAAATATGGGGGATTTCTTTAAATGGGGCTGCCTGGACTGAAAGAGAAGTGTCATTTTAATCTCCCCCACCTACCTACTTCTTTTAGCCAAGAAGTTATTTTGGACTTTGGGGTCTGGCTTCATTTTAGCTGAGAAGATATTACCAAGTTATATGGATCCTAGAAAACAAGGAGTAATGATATAAAAAATCAAGAAACTGTGGAAAGCTTGTAAGGGTAAAGAAGTTCAAATAAGAATGAGGACTAAAGAAAATATTTAAATTGTGAGCAGGAACCCAGCATAACAAGTAGGGGAGGCATATTGAGATTTAGAAATTTTTAGAATGGTTAGGTGCAGGAGTCAAACTCTTAGCAGAGTCAGGCTTGGTCTTCACTGACTGTATTACTAATGAAGTCTTGGCTCAGTGGATCCAATAGTTCCCAGAACTCTGATTAGAGTTGGGAGCAGTTGCAACCTCAAGTGAAAGTGTGACCTTTGGAAAATGCAACCTGTGACCTGGATTCTGATGTTACCATTCTACTACTGGCACCAATGTTCTCTAACAATTTATTCTGATTACCACCACTCTCATTACACGGAATTTATTTAATTATTTTTTATGGTCAATTGACTTCAAACTATTGTAAAGAAACAAGTACAATAAAACTGCTATTCCATTAAAATAATGGAACGATTAAAAAAAATAGAGATGAATATATCTGAAATTCAATTATTCCTATAATTTAACCTTTATTCACATATACTAATTTTTCCCCCTAAAATATCTTATAATACATCAACAAAACTAAACTATTTTTTTCTCTTCTTGATTTTCTTTGTCATTTCTATTTTTGCACTTTTGCTCATGATATTTACTTAATCAAAGCATTCTCTCTGTGATATGTACTCATTGTATTCATATTCGTGTTTGTTATTCAACAGACATCTCAGATATAATATATATAAATAGCTCAAGTGAAGAAAGGCTTAATGAAGCCTTTCTTAATATTTCCATCCATATATTATCTTTCTTTCCTTTGACTCTCCATAACAATTTGTATATCTGTTAGCACGCTAAAGACATGATGAACCTATGATATACTGTATTCATTTGTGGTAGGTGCTGGGATGCACCACCAAGAGCCCTTCTCAGGGCTTTCATTGCTTCAGCTTCTGAGAGTGGGACTGCTGACAGCGCTCAGATGTTGTCCAGCTTTAAGGATTGCTTCAATCTGAGAAGCAGAGCCTTGCCAAAGTGTACACTCCCTCTATTTCCTGCAGCCTAAATCAATGATGATTCAGAAGTGGATATGAACACCAGCGCCATTTCTCCAAATGCAGACCACTTTGAAAGAGTTCCTTGTAGATCAGTTGCAAAGCCCTTCATTGAGATTGTATCACAGAACAACTCCTCCCCCTGCTTAATCCTGTTTTTGCCCTTTTCTTCCATAGGTGTTAATCCTAAAAGTTTCCTCCATAAGGCCTCTGTGTGTTACCTTTATCTCATAACGTGCTTCTTGGGGGGAATCCAAAATGTATTATCATTCATTCATTGAAACATATATCGAATTATAAGGCAGGTATTCACTATGCAAGACATAGTTGTAAGTATGGTGGAAGAAGCAAAGAAGAAACAGAAATTGCTCCTGCTTTCAAAATTCTAAGATGAGAAATGAGTGAAACGTGTATATGAAAGGCACCAAGTGATTAAAACACAGATAAATACCGTGGGGATTCTGATACAGGAAACACACTTAAGCATTTCTTATCTCCTGGGAGGGCTTATCAGCTTTTTTTATAGCAGTATGTTTTCATAGACTTTTTGCAACCCTGCTGTATCCAGTGACTTGAATAAAACTGATACTCAGTATGCAATTGTTGAATTGATCTCATATTGGATTGTTCTGAAAAAAATCAAAAATCTACAAGAAACATTCAACAAAGACTTCCTTACACAATGACTATGAGTAACTATGAATTAATTTGAATGCCCAGGGAGTCATTTTATTCTTGTGTTTATTTGTTAATGAAAGCAAGAATTATAGCTAAATAACGCTGAGTCATAAATGTCAATGTTAAAACCTGAAAAAAGTGCTGAGGTCCACATAGACAGGAGCAACATTTATAATTTCAAAGGCTCTCAGATTGATTGGTTCAGTTTCCTAGACAGGTAGGTACTGCCCTCCATTTACAATCATACAGAAGCTATTATATTCTGTATTTTTTCAATCCTAATTTGGTTCATCTCTAACATAACCTCTCTGCAAGGCTAATGCGCAAGACTATATTATTTATCTTTTTTTTTTTTTTACAGCAAGTTATTTAAGAGATTTTTGAGATGGTTATATGGGTCATTAAGTGCTTAGTCTAAAAGAGAGTTGTATGTCAATGTCCTGCAGAATTATCTTATTTAACCCAAAAATATCTTGTTTAGAAGAAGCAAATAATAGTGTGATTCAATAATCTCTGTAGGAAAATAAAAAATTAAACTTATTTGTTGAATGTATTGCTAAATAGCTATTTTTTTTAGTTTTGTTAGAAAAATATGATATCCAGAGTAATTCTACTAACATTAATTTATAAAGACCTCTATTTCTCTAAACATTGGTATTTATTAAATATATGATATTCATATTTAATACCATTTATCAATGTGACCAAAGATATAGAGATGTTTATTTCAGGAAAGTTGCCATATATATTTAAACTAGACAAAAACAGAAAGTGATAGTGATCATTCTGAATTTTCAACAAACTGTATTTAGTGGTGAAATCAAAAGGGAGAAAATACATAATTAAAATTTTGAATCCCCCAATATAAAAGCATGATGATTATAAGTTTATGTGTTGTAAGTTCAATTCAAGATCTAAAACTTCATAAACATTTAAAATTATTCCCACACCCCCTCACAAATGACTGAGGATGGGTCTATGTGAGATTTCATTTCTCTTCCCAGCTGTTTGTTCAATGACTGTTTTGAATTCCTTAATTAAAGGAGAACAGTTGATTAATGACTCATCAGCAATTTATTTTCAAAAATGTCAAAACACATCATTACAAAAAGATGTTTTTATAAGCTTAGATACGAATGCCTACATTTCTCCTTCATTCTGATAGACTTGCCATCTACTCTGTAAAAATAGGTTCTTCCATCTTATGAAATGCATCAAAACCATCTAAAATGAAGAGATCATTCCAAAAGCTTAGTATTTCAAAAATGCAAATAATAATTACATGCATATTATGTTATACATCTACTTCATGTTTTGCTCTATGAGAATCTTGGCTCTGCTAAAAATGATGTTTCCCTTTAAGCTCTCTTAAGTGCTGTTATTTTTCTCCCAAGTGCTTAATACCATAGGTCTTGAAGAGGAGGAAAAGTTATCTCCCTGTTGTAAATCCGGACCTTTCTTCTTTTCTCCTGCTTTGAACTTCAAGTCATTGGACTGTACAAGCCAGAGCTCCTCCTGTTGCAGTTGTCCCATTTCCTAGTCACCCCCTACACCCCATCCACACCCCATCCACACCCCAGGGCTTTCTTGAAGAATTTTTACATGAGTCACTGCCCTCTTCTAACTACTGTACAGTTCCTATCTTATAAGTCTATGTCAGTAATCCTTCAAATCACTTGGACTCTCAGTGCCTTGACTTTTTTCCTCCAATGATCTTGTCTCCACTCTCCATCAGCCTGTGCCCATTTCTTATCCTGGCCTAGGCATTATTATCAACATTGACTACAACTTTTTCCCAAACCCATGATCAATTTATGCATTCACTCTCTGAACACCACCTCCTATCTTTCCAGAACATTTTCTACAACACCCCGTCTTTCAAACGCACCCTGTACCTAAAATTCAATGGTCCTGTTACATTTTCATTGAGACTCCTTCTCTCTGTTTTTCTCACACAAGTTAAACAATGTGGTTCACCTATAAACACTGTAGCTGAATCGTTAACTCTCTTTCTATTCCTTCTTTTATTTTATGTTGGACAAAAAAATCAACACTTCACTTATCTCTATAGAGATGAACAAGACTGTCTGATCTCACTTTATCTTTATGACCATTTATGTCAAGTGGTCCTTAATGGCTCTTGTCTATAGTACTGCATTTCCCTGGTCCAGTCATTCCCCTGGTCTCCTAGACAACTCCTTCATTGTCTTTCCTATTCCCACACCTCCAACCCTACCCAAAGTTATCATGTCTGATGACTTTTACTTCCCTTTACACTGAGAAAAGGAAAATACATGTAGAATATTGCTTCTGAAAGCTTCCATCATCACATCTACCCAATATATTGAATCTGTGCAATATACTGTACCCACTCTGTTTCTCTGGATGAAATATCTTGGCTCTTATGTAAGATTGACACTTACCTCAATTTGAGACTGACTGCATTCTTTGTCATCTTCTCAAGAACAGCGTCTTGGAAAACCTTCTCTCTCTCTGTTTCTCTCATTCTCTCTCTCTCTCATGATTTCTATTATCAAGAAAGTACACCCCATTACTCTACTGGCATAACTGACATTAATAATGACCTGATATACTCCACTTCTAAAGAAGAAAGTAACTAATTGATGCTTATTATTTCCACTGGTACAATCAGTTCTCCTACCACACTAATCCAGCAGGATAATCTTAATCTTAGACTGGTGGGCAATTTGTGGTATTTTGCTCTTTCTCTTTTAGGTGTTTTGGGCATGTTTAAATTGATCAGGTAGTGTGCAGTATGAAGCATTAAAGCAAAATTAAAATAGGTTTGAATATTAACCAAAAAGACTGGCTCAGAGGCCAGGGTATCACCACTAGATATATAAAAAGGGTAAAACTATCCTTTGTCTCTTCCACACGAGCATACCAGTTTTGTGTCTGTAGATGGCTGTATCTGTAATCTTCCCACCAGTATCCTTTTTCTGGTGTACAGAATGTAACTATTCTTTTTGATGACGCCCCCACAAAGTCCTTTACAGTCAGCCATGTGTTTTTGGTTGTGCTGACCACAAAGATAATTACAGGAAGGCATGATTTAGACAAAGCCAAACAAATTCAGTCTCCTAATTTTAGCTGGTGAAATTATAAAAGAGGGAAACTGGAGGAACAAAGATGGTGGAGTAGAAAGACATGCTCTCAATCCCTCTTGTGAGAACACCAGAATCACAACTAGCTGCTGGGCAATCATTGACAGGAAGACACTGGAACTCACCAAAAATGATATTCCACATCCAAAGACAATGACATGGTAGGAAGGGTGCAATCACAGCAAAATCAAATCCCATAACTGCTGAATGGGTGACTCACAGACTGGAACACACTTACACCACGTAAGTCCACCCACTGGAGTAAAGGTTCTGAGCCCCACGTCAGGCTTCCCAACCTGGGGGTTCAGCTATGGGAGGAGGAATTCCTAGAGAATCAGACTTTGAAGCCTAGTGGGATTTGATTGCAGGACTCTGACAGGACTGGGGAAAACAGAGACTCCACTCTTAGAGGGCACACACAAAGTAGTGTGCGCTTCAGTACCCAGGGGAAGGAGCAGCGACCCCAAGGGAGAATGAACCAGACCTACCTGCTAGTGTTAGAGGGTCTCCTGCAGAGACAGGGGTGGCTGTGGCTCACCATGGGGACAAGGACCCTGGCAGCAGAAGTTCTGGGAGGTACTCCTTGACGTGAGCCCTCCCAGAGTCTGTCATTAGCCCCACCAAAGAGCCCAGGTAGGTTCCAGTGTTGGGTTGCCTCAGGCCAAACAAACAACAGACAACAGAGAGGGAATCAATCCCCACCCATCAGGAGACAAGCGGATTAAAGTTTTACTGAGCTCTGCCCACCAGAGCCACAGTCATCTCTACCTAGCACCAGTCCCTCTCATCAGGAAACTTACACAAGCCTCTTAGATAGCCTCATCCACCAGAGGGCAGAGAGCAGAAGCAAGAAGAACTACAATCCTGCAGGCTGTGGAACAAAAAACACATTCACAGAAAGATAGACAAGATGAAAAGGCAGAGGGCTATGTACCAGATGAAGGAACAAGATAAAATCCCAGAAAAACAACTAAATGAAGTGGAGATAGGCAACCTTCCAGAAAAAGAATTCAGAATAATGATAGTGAAAATGATCCAGGACCTCGGATAAAGAATGGAGGTAAAGATTGAGAAGAGGTAAGAAATGTTTAACAAAGACCTAGAAGAATTAATGAACAAACAAACAGAGATGAACAATACAATAACTAAAATGAAAAGTAAACTAGAAGGAATCAATAGCAGAATAACTGAGGCAGAAGAACGGATAAGTGACCAGGAAGACAAAATGGTGGAATTCACTGCTGTGGAACAGAATAAAGAAAAAAGAATGAAAAGAAATGAAGACAGCCTAAGAGACCTCTGGGACAACATTAAATGCAACAACATTCGCACTATAGGGGTCCCAGAAGGAGAAGAGAGAGAGAAAGGAACCGAGAAAATATCTGAAGAGATTATAGTCGAAAACTTCCCTAACATGGGAAAGGAAATAGCCACCCAAGTCCAGGAAGTACAGAGAGTCCCATACAGGATAAACCCAAGGAGAAACACACTGAGACACATAGTAATCAAATTGGCAAAAATTAAAGACAAAGAAAAATTATTGAAAGCAGCAACAGAGAAACAACAAATAACATACAAGGGAACTCACATAAGGTTAACAGCTGATTTCTCAGCAGAAACTCTACAAGCCAGAATGGAGTGGCATGATATACTTAAAGTGATGAAAGGGAAGAACCTACAACCAAGATTACTCTACCCGGCAATGATCTCACTCTGATTCGATGGAGAAATCAAAAGCTTTACAGACAAGCAAAAGCTAAGAGAATTCAGCACCACCAAACCAGCTCTACAACAAATGCTAAAGGAACTTCTCTAAGTGGGAAACACAAGAGAAGAAAAGGGCCTACAAAAACAAACCCAAAACAATTAAGAAAATGGTAATAGGAACATACATATCAATAATTACCTTAAAAGAGAATTGATTAAAAGCTCCAACCGAAAGACACAGGATTGCTGAATGAATACAAAGGCAAGACCCATATATATACTGTCTACAAGAGACCCACTTCAGACCTAGGGACACATATAGACTGAAAGTGAGGAGATAGAAAAGGATATTCCATGCAAATGGAAATCAGAAGAAAGCTGGAGTAGCAATGCTCATATCAGATAAAATAGACTTTAAAATAAAGAATGTTACAAGAGACAGGGATGGACACTACATGATGATCAAGGGTTCAATCCAAGAAGAAGATATAACAATTATAAATATATACACACCCATCATAAGAGGACCACAATACATAAGGCCACTGCTAACAGCTATAAAAGAGGAAATCAACAGTAACACAATAATACTGGGGGACTTTAACACCTCACTTACACTAATGGACAGATCATCCAAAATGAAAATAAATAAGGAAACAGAAGCTTTAAATGACACAATAGACCAGATAGATTTCACTGATATTTATAGGACATTCCATCAAAAAACAGCAGATTACACTTTCTTCTCAAGTACACATGGAACATTCTCTGGGATAGATCACATCTTGAGTCACAAATCAAGCCTCAGTAAATTTAAGAAAACTGAAATCATATCAAGCATCTTTTCTGACCACAACGCTCTGAGATTAGAAATGAATTACAGGGAAAAATACGTAAAAAACACAAACACATGGAGGCTAAACAATACGCTACTAAATAAGCAAGAGATCACTGAAGAAATCAAAAAGGAAATCAAAAAATACCTAGAGACAAATGACAATGAAAACACGACTATCCAAACCTATGGGATGCAGCAAAAGCAGTTCTAAGAGGGAAGTTTATAGCTATACAAGCCTACCTCAAGAAACAAGAAAGATCTCAAATAAACAATCTAACCTTACACTTAAAGGAACTAGAGAAGGAAGAACAAACAAAACCCAAAGTTAGCAGAAGGAACAAAATCATAAAGATCAGAGCAGAAATAAATGCAATAGTAACAAAGAAAACAATAGCAAAGATCAATAGAACTAAAAGCTGGGTCTCTGAGAACATAAAGAAAATTGATAAACCATTAGCCAGACTTATCATGAAAAAGAGGGAGAGGACTCAAATCACTAAAATTAGAAATGAAAAAGGAGAAGTTACAACACACACTGCAGAAATACAAAGCATCCTAAGAGGTTACTGCAAACAAATCTATGCCAATAAAATGGACAAATTCTTAGAAAGGTATAAGCTTCCAGGAGTGAACCAGGAAGAAACAGAAAATATGAACAGACAAATCACAAGTAATGAAATTGAAACTGTGATTAAAAATCTTCCAACAAACAAAAGTCCAGGACCAGATGGCTTCACAGCTGAATTCTATCAAACATTTAGAGAAGAGCTAACACATATCCTTCTCAAACTCTTCCAACAAATTATAGAGGAAGGAACACTCCCAAACTCATTCCATGAGGCCACCATCACCCTGATACCAAAAACAGACAAAGATACTACAAAAAAAGAAAATTACAGACCAATATCACTGATGAATATAGATGTATAAATCCTCAACAAAATACTAGCAAACAGAATCCAAGAACACATTAAAAGGATCATATACCATGATCAAGTGGTATTTATACCAGGGATGGAAGAATTCTTCAATACACACAAATCAATCAATGTGATACACCATATTAACAAATTGAAGAAGAAAAACCATATGATCATCTCAATAGATGCAGAGAAATCTTTTGACAAAATTCAACACCAATTTATGATAAAAACTCTCCAGAAAGTGGGCATAGAGGGAACCTACCTCAACATAATAACGGGCATATACGACAAACACACAGCAAACATTATTCTCAGTGGTGAAAAACTGAAAGCATTTCCTCTAAGATCAGGAAGAACACAAGGATGTCCACCCTCGCCATTATTAATCAACATAGTTTTGGAAGTCCTAGCCACGGCAATCAGAGAAGGAAAAGAAATAAAAGGAATACAATTGGAAGAGAAGAAGTAAAACTGTCACTGTTTGCAGATGACATGATACTATACATAGAGAATGCTAAAAAATGGCACCAGAAAACTACTAGAGCTAGTCAATGAATTTGGTAAAGTTGCAGGATACAAAATTTATGCACAGAAATCTCTTGCATTCCTATACACTAATGATGAAAAATCTGAAAGAGAAATTAAGGAAACACTCCCATTTACCATTGCAACTAAAAGAAAAAATACATAGGAATAAACCTACCTAGGGAGACAAAAGACCTCTATGCAGAAAACTATAAGACATTGATGAAAGAAATTAAAGATGGAGAGATATACCATGTTCTTGGATTGGAAGAATCAATATTGTGAAAATGACTGTACTACCCAAAGCAATCTATAGATTCAATGCAATCCCTATCAAATTACCAATGACATTTTTTATGGAACTAGAACAAAAAAGTCTTAAAATGTGTATGGAGACACGAAAGATCCTGAATAGCCAAAGCAGTCTTGAGGGAAAAAACAGAGCTGGAGGAATCAGACTCCCTGACTTCAGACTATACTGCAAAGCTACAGTAATCAAGACAATATGGTACTGGCACAGAAACAGAAACAGATCAGTGGAACAAGATAGAAAACCCAGAGATAAACCCACACACCTATGGTCAACTAATCTATGGCAAAGGAGTCAAGGATATACAATGGAGGAAAGACAGTCCCTTCAATAAGTGGTGCTGGGAAAACAGGACAGGTACATGCAAAAGAATGAAATTAGAACACTCCCTAACACCATACACAAAAATAAACTCAAAATGGATTACAGACCTAAATGTAAGGCCAGAAACTTTAAAGCTCTTAGAGGAAAACATAGGAAGAACACTCTTTGACATAAATCACAGCAAGATACTTTTGACCCACCTCCTAGAGTAAGGAAAATAAAAACAAAAATAAACAAATGGACCTAATGAAACTTACAAGCTTTTGCACAGCAAAGGAAACCATAAACAAGACGAAAAGACAACTCTCAGAATCGGAGAATATATTTGCAAATGAATCAATGAACGAAGGATTAATCTCCAAAATATATAAACAGCACATGCAGCTCAATATTAGAGAAACCAACAACCCAATCCAAAAATGGGCAGAAGACCTAAATAGACATTTCTCCAAAGAAGACATACAGATGGCCAGGAAGCACACAAAAAGCTATGCAACATCACTAATTATTAGAGAAATGCAAATCAAAACTACAGTGAGGTATCACCTCATACCAGCTAGAATGGGTATCATCAGAAAATCTACAAACAACAAATGCTGGAGAGAGTGTGGAGAAAAGGGAGCCCTCTTGCACTGTTGGTGGCAATGTAAATTGACACAGCCACTATGGAGAACAGTATGGAGGTTCCTTAAAAAACTAAAAATAGAATTATCATACGATCTAGCAATCCCACTACTGGACCTATACCCAGAGAAAACCATAATTCAAAAAGACACATACAGGGTTTCCCTGGTGGCACAGTGGTTGAGGGTCCGCCTGCCGATGCAGGGGACATGAGTTCGTGCCCCGGTCCGGGAAGATCCCACATGCCGCAGAGTGGCTGGGCCCGTGAGCCATGGCTGCTGGGCCTGTGCATCTGGAGCCTGTGCTATGCAGTGGGAGGGGCCACAGCAGTTGGAGGCCCGTGTACCACAAAAAAAAAAAAAAAAAAAGACGCATACACCCCAATGTTCATTGCAGCCCTATTTACAATAGCCAGGTCATGGAAGCAACCTAAATGCCCCCCGACAGATGAATGGATAAAGAAGATGTACATATATACAATGGAATATTACTCAGCCATAAAAAGGAATGAAATTGGGTCATTTGTTGAGCTGTGGATGGATCTAGAGACTGTCATACAGAGTGAAGTAAGTCAGAAAGGAAAAACAAATATTGTATATTAACACATGTATGTGGAACCTAGAAAAATGGTACAGATGAAACAGTTTGCAGGACAGAAGTTGAGACACAGATGTAGAGAACAAATGTATGGACACCAAGAGGGGAAAGCCACAGGGGGCTGGGGATGGTGGTGTGGTGACTTGGGTGATTGGGATTGACATGTATACACTGATGTGTATAAAATTGATGACTAATAAGAGCCTGCTGTATAAAAGAATAAAATAAAATTCAAAAATTAAAAATAATACTAAACTTTCTTTGGGTTATTCATATGGAAATATGTTAATATAAATGTTTCAGACATTACATGAAATTCCTAAAAATCTTATATGTTCTGGTATAATGCTATAAGTCATAATTCTAGTTATTATTTTAAAATGTATATCTCAGAAATAACTAAATTTCCTTTTCAATTGCATTCTTATTAACTTTCATCAAATCTTTAATTGTGGTCATTTTAAAGTCTTTTGTCATTTACAGACAGTTCTGGGTATACTCTGATGCTTTTGCAAAAATGTTCCTATAAAAGGGTTTCATCTTTAAGGAATTCATGGATAAGACTCTGACAAGTACAGGTTTCTGGTAACTGACTATACTGCTGAACTGAATGAATAAGAATTTTCAGAACTCTAATGGAAAACTGATGAATTCATAAAAGTGCTAACAAAAGATCAAGATAAAAAAATCGATTACATGGCACTGAGTGAACTGATTAGGATGATTATAATTTTTGTGACTTTCTGTTTGAGTAAAAAAAAAAAAAAAAAGAAAAAAAGAAAAGAGGGACACTTTTACACCAAAGATAGCAAACTGGTAGAATACAAGTCTGGAGTGTTTTTGTGGTTATTCTAGCTCCTGTATGGGAAGACATACCTGCTAATGAAATCAATAAACCTAAAAGGTAATGAAAGACATATTGCTGAGGATATTCTTTGAGCATCTGGGTGTCACTTTTTCTAAGCCATTCTTCCTTGAGTTTCTATTTGATTGTGTCAATGGATTTCAAGTTTGAATTAGGTTTCTGTCACTTACAGAAGAAAAAATCTTGATGTCCTGATTAACACAGACATAAAGATAAAATGGAATAGGACTGGACACCCCATAAAAAGTTTAAAGTGGTAGGAGAGTACTCTATGGCATGGTTTCTGTGTGGTAGAGCTGGTCAGGAATTGCTGAGCTTCTACACGATTTGTGAACCCCAGATAGTTAGCTTCTGATATTTGACATTATTTGGGTATTTTAATACAGGAAAAATATATAAACGGACACCAAATAGTAGACCTTACTAAACCATATAATAATCTCTCCTCTCAACTTCCTTTCCAAACATTTTTAGAGAGTTTCCCCCTCCTTACGTTTCAGAGGATCCACCATTGCCTCAGTTAAATTACTGTTGTAAGGGTTTGTACTTGTATAGGTTATTGGCTATTGGTTTAAGGGAGAGGGAATGAACAAGTCTGAACTAATCATTATTTCTTATAGAAACTCTATCCTTCTAGTCAATGCTTATAGCTCAATTATTGGCTTCTAGAGTGAGTTGAAGATCATTCCTGGGAATTTGAAACTTGGAATTAGTGAAAGAAAATTATTTTTTTATAGCTACACTGAAATATGTACATTTTATGTGCTTGGTGATGTCCTGTCCCAGCATTTAGATAGGAGGCAGGTTGAGAAGAATGAAGGAAATATGCAGAGTTGAGCCAAAGAAAAAGTAAAATAACCCCCTTCTTTTCCCACAAGACCAAGTTCTCCAGTTTTATTCTTGAGGCCTTGAATAAAAGTCCATAAAACATTTCACTACTCTTCAAATAATTTTATTTATTTTTGCTTAAATTTTATCCAGATTTCTGTTACTTAAACCAAAAGTAAACCTAACTATGGAACAATTTTTGTGTGTGTCAATAAAGCCTATGATATACGAAGTTGATTGGTACAGGGACAGGCGTAAAAACTGTGTATCAACATTTCATAAAAGGATTTGATCAAATTTTTCATAATGTGTTTATGTTCAAAAGAAGAACTCTTGGATAATTTAAATCAGAGGAGTGTGTTTTTACTGTGGCAGTGAGAGAACAGTGCCTATCAATGATGTCTTGACAGTTTTCAACCTTATGTTACAGGCCTCCACCTTCAACTTTGTTCTTGTCAACAGTTTAAATTAATGAGAGAAGGAAGATATTGATGGCATGCTTATCAAGTTCCAACATAACATCAACATGGGAGGGATAGAAAAGTATAAGTTGGCAGAATTAGTGTTTTTGAAAAAATAGTGTACTAAAAACTTCATCATATAATTTAACAAGGATAATTGTAAAAGTTGCAATTATGTCCCTCAAAACAATCCTAAGAGACAAGTAAAAGGTAGGGATAGATAAAAAGTATTAATTATTTTGGGTAAAACTATTAGCTCACTTAGGTCAGCAATATGATAATACTTAAAGCAGTATTCAGCAGTACCAATAAAGTACTGTGCCGAGAAGTCTGCCATAGTTAGGATATACAAGGAATAGTTTGAATGGCCGGTTAACCAAATACAGCACATCCAGAGATGAATACTCTGATGAACTCGTAGAAAATATTGCTCATTTATGCCCAACAGTTGAAATATTGACTGGTTATAGTGAAGAATTCAGGTGAGAAGGTGGGAAGTAGGATGGAAAGTATAAACTTCATGGTCATATTCCAATTGAAAAAACCCTACTGTGTGGGAAAATTGTATTTATTAAATTATAATTATGTTTAAATACAAATGATACCTTTGAGTAGCAATTAGAAAGAGATAGAAGGAGAAAAATTCAATCCTTATGACAAAGACATATCTGAGAACTGGAGGTACCTGAAAACAAAATATGAAGTGGCAAAAAGTTGTGAATTCTCTATTTTGCTGTTGAGGCAGCGATAGTAATAATACTAACAGGAAGTTATAGAGGGAAGTCCTCAAATGTGTGCAAACTTCATTAGGTGATTCCTAACTTTCTTTTCAATTCCAAATATTATGATCCATCAATTTCACTCTACTGAATATAGTTTATAGTATGTAGCTTTATTTCTATAAGAAATGTTAATTGATTTTTAATAGAAGTATAGTTGGTTAACAATGTTTCAGGTGTACAGCAAAGTGATTCATTATATATATATGTCAATTTTTGAAAAGTTAATATTCAGAAGATAGAAGGTGATTTTCAGGGTCTAAGGATTGAGTCAAACCACAAATATAGTCACAGTTAAATCTGTGCCAATGTAGACAATTTTATTTAAATATATATAAATGTATATCTAGCTTGTTTACTTACCCCCTTGAGCTCTACTATAATGATTATAAACACATCTTAAAAAAATAATCTAATCTGGGCTTCCCTCGTGGTGCAGTGGTTGAGAATCCACCTGCCAATGCAGGGGACACGGGTTAGAGCCCTGGTCCAGGAAGATCCCACATTCTGCGAAGCAACTAAGCCCATGCGTCACAACTACTGAGCCTGCACTCTAGAGCCCGTGTGCCACAACTGCTGAAGCCTGTGCTCCACAACAAGAGAAGCCACCGCAATGGGAAGCCTGCACACCACAACGAAGAGTAGCCCCCGCTAGCTGCAATTGGAGAAAAACCTGCACGCAGCAAAGAAGACACAGTGCAGCCAAAAATAAATAAATTTAAATAAATAAATAAATAAATAAATAAAATAATCTAATCTAAAAAGACAAAGATAAGGGTGAGAACAAATCAGTAAAATAATATGATACAGGTTTGAAAGATGGGAACATTTAACTGTTAAAATTCATGATGGAAGGAGGGTGATACACGTGGGATCCACCCAATTAGCCCCCCAAATCTCTGACAGATTCCATGACTTGAATCACCAGGTAAGCCAGTGTATTAGTCAGAGTTCTCCAGAAAAACAGAGTCAATATGTGTACATGTGAAGAAAGAGATTTATTATAAAGAATTGGCTCACATAATTATGGTTGTCAAGTCCAAAATCTGCAGTGATGACCAGCAAATGGAGACTCAGAACAGCAGCTAGTGGGGCTCTACTCCAAAGGTCAGCAGCCTGTAGATCCAGGAGAGGCTGGAGGAGATGAAATCTGAAGGCAGTCTGCTGGACAATTCCCTCTTGCTGGAGGTTTTGTTTTGTTTTACTCGGTCCTTCAACTGATTGGATGAAGTCCATAGCAAACTGATACCATGACTTCCAATAAATGCACCACATCTAATCTCACTTCAGTGAAATATTGGTCAGACTATTTCTGCTGAATGATAAATGAATATATTTTTATATTTAAAAGAGTATGGAGGAGGGATTTTCTAGAAAATTTTTAGCATGGCTAATTAAAAAAAAAAAGTTGATGGCAATTTCCAAATTAAGAACAGGTTCTGGAAAATTGTAGCTTCAGTCTATAAAGGAATCTTCTCATTAATTTTTTGAGAAGCATATCACACCAATTTAAAAAGAATTATTTAAAACATTTTAGAGCCTCCCAGACCCTATCCTTATGCCTAATCTTATTTTACACTCTCCTGACTGAAGTAAAGTAGAAAAAAACTGTATTTTTAACTCCACTCAGTTTGTTGAAAGGTTAGTTTTGAAAACCTGTAGGTCTAAATTGAATGTGATTTTATAGGTAATATCTGAAATCACTTAACAACACATTACATTCTAGAATTATTTAATAATATGTATTCTTGTGTTTGTGGATGTATTTAAAACTGTCTTTCTTGAAGTTCTTGAAGATGGTGAGTATCTCAACACATAAATGCACTTTTGACTATCATGTTTGGTTTCCATTTTGAAGAGGATATTGCATCATAATTACTAAAGAAACATTCTAAATGGTCAGATTTTGGAGGAGACAACTTTAATTATTCAGCTAAAGTAAATGTTCTTGGAAAAAGCAATAAAAACTAAAGATATTTTAAAATTATTGTTAAAAAGTTCTAAAACAGATTTATGACTTATTATATATCTAGTTCTGAAGGTTCCTCTTATCTAAAAGTACATATGAATTGAAAATCTGATTATATTTAAATGAATATCTGTTTTAACTGCTGTCACCAGAGAAGGTTAATAAACAATTTCAAAACTTGGAATAATGTATTTAGCATGATTGAGTCTTTTGTTTGCTTGTTGATTTGGTAGCTAGAGTTTTGAGGTGCAGATGGTGAAATAGACATATCAGTGGTTAACGGTTCACACCGTCTCTAGAGTTTTAGGTTCCAATTGCACCTATAAAAGGGGTAATTAGTACTTTCTATTTCATTGCTGTTAAGGGAAAGAAAGCTATTTCAGTTAACTGCCAACTAGATACTACTCTAGATTAAAACCCTGACACCAGTAGCTTATTTTTCCTTTCAAATTCTAAGTTGAAAGTTCTAAAAAAGTGAGAAATGTCACCTTCCTAAATATTATGGTCTATTAATCATGTCACTGTGGTGAAGTTTATTGGTGCAATTAGTTGACAGATATGAATATCATTCTTTATAAAATTGTATGTAGTGGAGACAAGGTTAATACTAATTGAATATGCATTAATGATATGATTGAATGCATTCAGAGATGAGGGAGCTGTGATCTTAGCAAAATGGCATATTCTAATTTATTTAAAAGTTTGAAAACAAGAACATTCTCAAAGCATGTATTTTTTCACAAATCCAGTACTGTTGGCAAGTTGCAAATGTGTACTAATATTTATTTTTTTCATTTAGATGTGAATTATTTTGATAGCAACTTCTCAGTCATATCAAATACAATGAACTGACTCTAGAAAATAATTCCATTCCTTCCTAACTACACCTGTGACTCCAATATAAAAAGAATAATAAACATTCAGTTTTAGTCAGATGCACAAAATAGGTATTCTAGTTTCCAAAATAATCTTCAAACGTGAAGAAAATGAATGTCAAATATTAGCTTAATTATTTAAAATTTCATCTTTGATGCCTTATAGGCAATGTGGTTAACTCATAGAGACTTTGAAATATTTCTGCATAACTTTTCCTACTTTAGAGGTGTGAAAATGGAGAATCCTAAGAAAGATATGCAATTTGAAATGATCGACAGGTCACATAAACTAACAATGGCATTAGCATTTGTTTGCAGATTAATTATATTAATAGTTATAGTTAGGATAATTTGAGCTTTTGCATTAATATAATGGGAATTTACTTGTAATGTTTTTAGTGTATGTTTTAATTCTGCCAACCATGAAATGGGGGAAAATGTCAATGCTAAGAACAAAGTGGAATTTGCATAGGAATGGAAACAGCTACATCATGACAAACAGATCTTGAATTAGCTCATAAGCTGAATAATGTCATGAGTTTTTGTACTTAGAAATGTATTTTTTAAATCCATATATACTATGAAAGACTGATTAAGACAGCTGCATTTTTTAATTCAAATAAGATCAGCTGTTTGGCAGAGGAGGCAGAGCAAAGAAAAATTGCAACAATGACTTAACTGGAGTGAGAAAATCAAAGACAAAGAGGGGCACAATGAAATCATCATGAAAAATACACATTAACTGTAACTTCATTCATTTTAGAAGGAAAGTTTGTCTAATTTGCTTTTGACTGTGCCTAGTATAGTTTATACCAAAAAAACAGTTTCCCTAAATAAATATCCCTCAATGAGGACATAAGAAAATTAAAGGTAAAAAGAAAAAAAATTCAATGACTACTTAAGGAAATAGAGTCCTTTAATTGCGTTGGTCAATGTAATGCTATCATCACAATATATTTTCGGCTATAAGCTTTTATTTCACTTTTTATGACAAAATTTCCACCTGGTATACTAATTCCTACCTGGTTTGCCTATGTCTCATTCCTGGTTGTGAGTGCTTTATTTGACCCAGAGCCAAAGAGCTCAAATGATCAGATATTCACACTAATTATTGACAGATGCCCTTTACTTAGGGACTACCTGGATTCCACCCACTGTCTATGGACAGGTGTCTCCCATGCTACTTCTACGCATCTACAAGTGTTCCAGTTGGATCCTTTCATTGAATCTGCTTGTTGCTGACTATCTGGTCTGAAAGTTCGAGTATTACTAAGAGCAGCCTGCCAAATTGTCTTCTTTAGCCACTTCTATTAGGCTAATGGACTCCTTTTTTTATCATGTATGGGAGTTCTCACTTTAGTCTCAGAAGCTTGCCCCACTTTGTTGCAGTGCTATAAATAGTATTCATTCATTCAAAAATAATTATTGATCTCCATTTCAGCCAGTTATAAGAGTTAGTTATAAAGTGATAAACAAATCAGACATAATACTTACCTGCCTGGACCTTAGAGTTTAGTAGATTGTGTAGGTTATACACACATAAGTAGATAAATACATATTTAAGATTTTAATGTGATTTTTTAAAAATCAGTGTTTTGTGATACTCACAGAAAGAATGTAATTAGAGAGGACTGTCCCTGAAACTTAGCAAGAGTTATTGAAGAGTTAACTATACTTATATTGTTGCTATTATTGTATTAATTACTAATGTATTCACCAAGGACATTTTATTAAGATAAAACTCTAATAACTGCCTTAAGTGCTTAAAATATACTAAACAGTCTTTTAAATGCTATACATGTATTAGTTTATTTACTCTGTGTGACAAATCTTTGAGGTGGGGGATATTATTACTCGCATTTTATAAGTGAAGAAAATGCAATACAGAGATGGAGTGAATTGCCCAAGGCCACGCTGGTAATGAAAGGTTGAATTGGTGTTAGGTCTGTAGGTGGTTTGCCTCCATAACCACAATGTTATAGCACCTGTCAAAGTGCTGAGACTTGAAATCTCACCCACATTGAGAAGTGAAAAAATAATAAAAATCAAGCCAGTGTACTGCACGTAGAGGGACAATCACATGCAATGATTATCATTTGGAGCAGAGCTGTAGTGTAGTGACTATGGATGTGGGCAGACTAGCTCAGCATGAGGGTTAAAACATGTTTAGGGATAGATATTGTGGGTTATGAAGAAAAAGGGAAGCCATTAAACTCCTAGCATTCCATTGACCTGACCCAACTCATGCTTTTCCTGTTTATTTCATTTTGCTTTGCTTTGCTTTATTTACTCATTCTGAATGTTAAGCAGGAAATTAATTGGAATGGAGCAGCAAGAAAGGAAGTGAGGATGACAATTCAGGGGCCATTTTTGCAGTTCAAGAGAAAGATAGTGATAATTGAACTACAACTGTAGCTGCAAAAATACAGAATGCTGAATAGAGTAGAGAGACATTTGAAAGAGACAATATATATGCAAGATATGTGGAAGACTAAGTAATGAAGGCTAATACTAAATTTTCTGACCTGGTTAAGGTCTTATTCTAAAATGCATAGAAATATTAAAATTTATATTTAAATCATTTAAGAACATTAAATATTCTGGATTTTAAGCAAATGGGTTAATACTTTTGCTAACTAGGTAAGTGTGATAGCTGGCTAACACAATTATTAATAGATGAAATTTTTGAATCCTTTACTGTAAAATGAAGAATCAATAAGATAATAGAAAGATAAAGAATTATAAATAGAAAGATTAAGGGTAACAATTTTATAAAATATATTTAAAAAATTTTCTCTCTTATTAATAAGATATGCTTATATTAAAATAAATTTTTATAAATGTTAAGGATGTAGAGGCATAATTTTTTGTTTTGTTTTGTTTTGAAACCTACCTTTTCTTTCATGTATTTTTTTTTTTTTAACATCTTTATTGGGGTATAATTGCTTTACAATGGTGTGTTAGTTTCTGCTTTATAACAGAGTGAATCAGTTATACATATACATATGTTCCCATATCTCTTCCCTCTTTGTCTCCCTCCCTCCCACCCTAGAGACATAATTAATAGCACAGGATTTAAATAATCATTCTGGATTAACTTGACAGATTTAAATACAATTACAAAATTATTGGAGGAAAGAGACAGAGCCCCTGTCATGTGTTTGGACTTTGGAAAAGTATTTTATACTGCTTCTAAAACATTTGTTTACACAATATAAGAAAAAAAGATTAAAATATAGTCTGAAAAACTGTAAATAAAGACAAATGGCCAATTTCTATCTAATAAAAAGTATATTTATTTTTGGTAGTCTTAGGTTTGATATTATTTGACATCTAAGCTAAACAAATAATCTAAAAAAAGGAGGAATAAACCAACCCAACTTGGAATATTTTAGGCACTGAATTTAAAGACTTGAAGAGTGAAAATCCCAATATATTTGAGGGGGTAAATATTTTGTTTATGAGAAGGCTAAGGAAAAGTGAAGGTTGAAATTAATTTAAGAAATCTGCTACCCTCCAGAAAACAAATACTTGCAACGTGGATCTTAAGAAGCAATACAAACCCCCTGAGTATGAAAATGGATTGAGAGATTTCCACAGAATAATAGTATTAGAAGTCATATCGTTGAGAACAATATACATATACACGTCTGGTTACCATGGTATTAGACTGGTATTAGCAAAGAATACATTCTAAAGAAAAATGGCTCATTTTTAAAAAAATATGCTATTCAAGATTATGCTTTTTTTCTTTTTTTTTAAGCAACGTTTGACATTTTTGCAAAAAATTTAGATTATATTATCGTCAGCATTGGAAATTAAAGGCAGATCTATGTGCTTTGATAATCAATCTAGATGGAGGTAGGACTGGCAACTCCTAATGGAATCTAAAATCTCAAACCAGAACAGAGCTAAATAAAACGCAAGTAAAACGACATGACATGGTGATGTGCCTTAAAAAGAACTCTAGGGTAGGTCAAAATTCTTTTCAGAAAACACCGTCCAACACAGAGAAATGTGGCTTGAAAATTTCCAAAATATTATGTTATTGCTTTGAGCATAGCTTCACATATATTAGCCAAATTAGGCTTAAGGCAGATGCAATCAAGCTACAGTGATTTTCATTTGAGGTCACTTCCATATTGTTTAGAGTAAAACTTTGTTACCTGAATAGAGAAATTCACTTATATTTATTCTCTGTATAGGCAGCTGGGGTCAACAGTGGTGAATCTTACTTATCAAGAAACATAATCAAAATATATTTAAATAAATATAGGTATAAATGTAGCTGTAGCTGTATATATAGATATAAAAGGCCAAAATAATTTTTAATTTATCTGATTTAAGAATTTTACATAACCTTTACAGAAATCTGTCAACGTGGTACTCATTTCTTCTTTATTTCTTACAATATTCTATAGCCATCAATCTTTTACTTATAAAAACAAAACATTCATGTGAACTCAACTTTTTGCCTATAGCAGATGCTAACCACCCCACTATCGCAAATCTTGTATTTCAAGATATTATTTATAATTCTTTACAATTATTATGATTTTTATAATATTTTAAATGAAAAGATAATTTTTTAGGAAATCACCCTTAAAGTAGTTTGGCAATATTTTATGTTCTGCATGTAAATGGTGCTGAAAAATCAATTTCCTAAAGGGAAGGAGATAAAGAACATCAATAGAACTTCAGTGACATTCAACATCTCAATTTCACTCAGTCACAAATAGGCTGACCCTTTCCTTAGCTGGTCTGTGAAAGACTCACCCTCCATTTTCTCAGGCTTTTGGAATGTGAAAGTAACATATATTTGTTTCTTCCAAGGCAGACAAACATATACATTTAAGGATTTGTCTTTATTTTAGATATTAAGTTTAAAGATATGTACAATTGGTATTAAAGTGAGTAATTTCTGTAACTTTCAGTATTAAAAACATTTTTTCCTCATGCTAACATTTCATTTATGTATATAAGAGATCAAAATATGACTTAAAATGTTACTATGAAGTCTAGGTATGAAAGTAGAAATACAAATCTAATGAAGTACCTTTCTAAACTCAATGGATACTTTTTCATCTGGAAAAGATACTAAGAAATAAAAATTGCATTATCAAAAAAGTATAGCAAAAATACAATTTATTTCTGTTAATTATTGATAGTCTTTGGTTTACCGAAGTAGGCAAATACATCAAATACACTGTTGATATACTTAGCCTTTGGTGACAGAGGTAGTTTCAAAACCTTGGAGGACAAATCTTCCTTCAGATTTATCATTGGTCATGATGCTGCAGCCAGCATGGTGAAGCCATATATCTGAGTAATAGTAAGGACTGGTAGAGTAGCCAGGCAACAGACCTATTATGATTAAAGGATTTGAAAAAGTTAACTGTGAAAATATGCTAACAGAATTAGCATCAATTAGTTTAGAGAAGTAAAACCTTGGGGGAGACCAACTTTATTTCATTGACCACATAATGAATTCTGATTAAACAGGTTTACATTTCACTGGGGAAAATTGTTGTAAATTGAAGGGACTTATCAGAAATGCAGTTCTATAAGAAGCAGAGGAAAAATAATTTAATCTGAAGGGTGTTTTCATAATGAGAAATTTAGATTCATAAAATAATCATCTAGTACCAGTGGTGAAATATTATGAGATATTTGAAATAAGATTGGAAAATTAGTACCAAGTGGATAAGGGTAAAATTAAATATTGTGATATGTGTTTGTTTTCATTTAAAATTTTAGTAGTAATTGATTCAGTTTAGCTTTTCAGTACATTTGGAAAAAAAAAAAAAATTCCCTAAGGTTTATCAACATGTACCGAAAGTCCTTTTGTTCATTGATATCAACAAATATATATGCAACATTTGACAAATTAAATTTTATTCCAGCTCTGTGATGAACATTACAAAATAAGGAGTTGTTCTTAATTGATTAGCAATTTCCTTTTTTTAATAAGGCCGTCAGCAAACATAAGTCTGGTACCGCATTTGACAGTCTCACTAAATACCATATTTCCTCTGCCCTTAGAAGAAAAACACCAGAGCGGGTGCTACATTATGATTGTCAAAAAGCTGTTTTGTTTAACATGAATAATGTCATTCAGAGGGTTAGCCATCTGTTTGCTGAGTGTTTGTCAGCTCTACACTCACAGCAGCAGAAAAGCAATGCATGTGGGCACCATAATCATGGCTCTTCCAAAAAGGTTTTGTCTCATATAAAAATGAAGTGAAATTATTTAAAAAACTAAGGTATATTAGAAATATAGACGCTTAAATACTGTGTTTTTGTCACTTTACCGATCGCAGATATGCAAATAAAATATTGAGTTTGGGTTTCTGCATATAATTTATGAGCTTAAAAAAGAGATACTGAGCAAATTGTAGTTCAAAATGTGCAATTACTGAAACCAATTCAGTTTGTTGTCTGTATATTTACACACACAACAGATCTTAAACGTTAGATCCTATCTTAAAGTGTAATTTTTTTTTTCCGGAACATTTATGGTATTTCTCACTTTGTATTGCTTACCAGGAAATAAACTTAAGAATTCCCTTTCCAGGGTTCTCTGGCAATCCAGTGGTAAGGGCTCTGCACTTCCACTGCAGGGGGCATGGGTTAGATTCCTTGTGGGGGAAGTAAGATCCCACATGCTGCATGGTGCAGCTAAATAATAATAATAATAATAATAATAATAATAATAATAATAATAATAATAATAATTTCCCTTCCAAATAGTGAGTAAGAATTAATCATTGAATATTTTTTCCAGAAATATTGTGTAAGGGAATTTTGAAAAACAGCTGAGTAAAAACAACTTTTTATTATTCATTTCTAGTTTTCTATTCAAATAATAACCATAGATTTATCTCCAGTTATTAATGGTCAATCTATTTTGAAGGAATTCAAACTTCTATCAATCAAAATTTGGCAATACAGCTTGGAATATGTTTGAAAGTGTAGAAAATGTTTTGAGCAATTTGATTCCAACAGATGCATGGATTTTTTTTTTAAAGTATGTAAAACAGTATGATAAAATTTCAAAGAAATTCACTTATATTTATTATGTATAAATTGTCAATATTTATTGATATAAACCATCTGATCAAATTCAGTAACAGTTGAACTGATAAGCACAAAAGTATACAGAATTCATGATAGTCAGATTTACTAGATCACAATTTCAATACATAAAACCAAGATTATTTAAAATCACTTTACATTTATGTAACTGGATTCAGTAAGAGAATAACTTCGGGAAGTTCAAGTACTTCCTGAGGACATTGGGAAGGCTGTCATTATGGTCATCACTAAATATGGGTTAGTATTAATAGGAGTTCGCTACCCTCTAGGTATGGAAAATGTAGAAATGCATCAAGGAAAATGAACATAGAAAAGACATGGTCCTGATTTTGAGGCTCTTAAACCACTGCAGGCAAGGGAGAGAAATCCGTATCACAGACACTTCAAAGTATGCTCCTGCATAGTCTGACTGTGAGTTTGTACATGGGTCCAATCCAATATCCCTTGTCTGGGGAACCTAATCCGACTTCAGTTGGTGGGAATGAAGGGTTACAGATGAAGATAGAAAGTCAGCACCTCCTACATAATGATGTGTACATAGGGTCTAAGCTCTAGGAAGGAGTGTTGATGGCTTTCATTCTATGCTGGACACTGAGTGAAAGCATGAAACACGGAAGAAGAGCAGAAGCAGAAGATCTGAACCAGAGGTTTGAAGGCCACAGGAAACATAATGAAGGGCTTCCCTGGTGGCACAGTGGTTGAGAGTCCGCCTGCTGATGCAGGAGACACGGGTTCGTGCCCTGGTCCGGGAAGATCCCACATGCCACGAAGCGGCTGGGCCCGTGAACAATGGCCACTGAGCCTGCGCGTCCGGAGCCTGTGCTCCGCAACGAGAGTGGCCACAGCAGTGAGAGGCCCGCGTACAGCAAAAAAAAAAAAAAAAAAAACCATAATGTAGACCTGTATCCATTTTCTGACATGGAAGGAAAAAAATCAAACAAAAATTGTCTCCTTCTTTTGGAAAGAGATTAATTAAGATGGGGAGAGCCCAGGAATTTACCACTTCCTGTTACACAAGTCTATGAAGATCTTGCCGGATACAATGATCTCTTCACTTAGGAGTATAATGCTTATAAAGAAAGCCATTGATTTTATTTTTTAAATAGACTATTTTTTAGTGTGGTTTGCAATTGATGTTTGAAAATTATAGAACATATATAAAAAAATGATTAGGAAATGAAAATTAGACAAATCTCAGCTCAAGTGCCTCTTTTTGAGTAATTGCTTCCCTAATTTCCCTATATAAATTTATTCTTTCAATGTATTTGTATAGATATTTATTACAGTCTTAGCCAACCTAATTCATATTCATTTATTATTACATTTTTTTTTTATCTCTGTTGCTTACGAGGTCATCCAGTCTTTGAAATCAGAAGCACATTTAATCTTCTTCATATCCCTTAGGACCTAGCACAAAAATCTGGTACATAATATGCACAATAATAGGTATTGAATTGTTGAGGAATAAATAAAACTATTCTAAAATACATATATTGATAATGTGAATATTGACTTAATTGATTTAAAAATCACATAAAAGTTATACATTTCTCTTACTGTGGGTGATACAACGTCATTCCAAATAAAACTAGTGTTGAATCAATCTTAAGAAGATAGTCCAAGACTAAATAAATAGAAGTGGCAATTGCCTTCTTAAAAAATGTGCCTGAGGGCTTCCCTGGTGGCGCAGTGGTTGAGAGTCTGCCTGCCGATGCAGGGGACATGTGTTCGTGCCCCGGTCCGGGAAGATCCCTCATGCTGCAGAGCGGCTGGGCCCGTGAGCCATGGCCGCTGAGCCTGCGCGTCCGGAGCCTGTGATCCGCAACAGGAGAGGCCACAACAGTGAGAGGCCCGTGTACCGCAAAAAAAAAAAAAAAAAAGTGCCTGAAACTGTCAAAAGAGCTATAGTAATGTCAGGAGACTGAGAAAGTTCATGAAGTTTACAATACAAGTGAGATTTCTGAATAAATTTAAAAACTCAATAATAAAATAACCCATTAGGGGATTTCTTCATTTGAACTGATGACACAAGGCCTTTTGTTTCCTAATGATTCTTTGCAGTTTAAGTTAAAAAACTGTATTTCCTTAATTATTTGTTATAGTCTTTTTTCTCTTACGTTTTAATTTTTATCTTTCCTTACTAATAGCAAACATTCTCTTCAATTTTAACCAGAATAATTTAAGCCTGAATAAAGCACATCCTACTGAATTTCTGATTCTGAAGGACAACCAACTATATCATATTACATGACATAGTTATGTTCCTTCTTCAAGCAGAAAGTCTCTCATAATATAAAAATTACAGAAAAGAGAAAATGTAGATGTCAAGTTGGAACTATTGATCATAAGGAGAAATTATAGGGATTATCTATTTTATAGAAATTTCAATACGCATTCAAGCTTATACAGTGTTAACTTTGAGCCTCAGCACTTTTTCTAAGTCCTTTATAAATATTAAGCCATCCAGTTCTCACACCACCCCTTAGGATCAAGTTTACAATTTTTTTCTCCATTTTATGAATAAGGAAACAGAGGAAAGTTTATACAGCCCATATTTTGTAAGAATGAGATTAGAACCTACATTTTCTGGCTCTAAAATCTCTCCTTTAATCACTCTTCTATAACGCCTCAGTAGCAAGAGAAGTTGTTGAATTTAGCTTATAGAAATCAAAGGAGCCAATATATTCAGGAGAAAATGTACAGGTTAGCCAGATCCTGTAAGGAGAAAAACAAGGAAAAGAAGATGTCAGAGATGTGCAATTGTTTGAAGTTTTGGAAATAGTGGGAGCTCGGGAGCAAGAAAAGGCAGATGTTCGCATACTTAGTACTCTGAGCACAAGCTTCTCAGCTATGAGGTGTACCCTGAGAGGTGGCCGTTAGTGTGGACCATTAAGAAGGAATACACTTACTTCCACATTCCCAGTCCTTGGAGGTGGGAACTAGGGCCATGTGAGGAAACCCTCTGTTCTGGCCCTCTCTATGGGAGGTGGCCCTTGGAAGGATACTATAACAGGAAATCCAAAATAAAATCCATGGATACTGCTAGTTTTATTTATTAGAAACAATATCTAGAGTAAAAGTGTGAGATAAGATGTTCTTACACAATGTGAATTGTTTCTGTGATATGCCTCACTATTAAACAATGAATAACAAAAAGTAAAAAGTCCCATTATGAGTTTAGCAGGTGATGAAGAATTTGTAGGATTGTGGAAGATACATGCTGTCATTTTAATTGGGAAATTATTATCTTAGTTTTGCCTTCACTAGGGAGAATTATAAACATTTACTTTTAGTTGTAAGCTGTAAGATTTCAACAACGGGAAGAAAGAAATTCTGTAGTTATATAACTTGGACATGTCATAAATTCAGTCAATATTTAGAGAGTTGCTTTTCTTTGTGGGTAAAGCAGTTTGATCCATGATCTGGAAGTTTCATGCAAGTAGAATAATTGACTGGTAATGATAATTAGCCTTGTGAGATAATTTGTATACAAAGAACAAAGAAGTATTTCTTTGATTATCAAGCTCATAATGAAAAATTAGCAAATCAGTACTCCATTTTTAGAAAATCAAATATTGACAGATATCTTAAAATATAAGATTTATACTTAAACAATTTTTAAAGTATATTTAAAATACAATTTTTAAAGTATATAAAATTTTTAAAGTATAAGTGACCGTTCTGCTCTTTTTATCCATTTTAAAGTTATAAATATAATGCAATTAATCAGTCTATATTCCTCTACTTTAACTGAATGAAAATAACTAGTACTTATTTCTCCATTTTAAAAGAATCTACTTGAGGAAGTAAAGCAGTTTTGCTGCATAAAATATACAGATTATTACAATTTAGTTGTTTGAAATGAAATGAAATTCTTCAAAATGGTAAAATATACATATGCATATACATGTATATATGTATACATCCATATATGATAGTATAAACATGATTTATTATAAATTTTACATTTATCAGTGTTATAAAAACCTCACTGTAGTGTGGGGAAAATCCCTTTCCAGGTCAGGTCCAGACATCAAAACTCATGACCCTAGTCTAGCCTTCCTTTGGTATGATCAAAGGATTTATTACACAGGCAGGAAAATCTCAAAGCAAAGGGCATAGGATGACTCTCCCAGAGGAAGTCTAGGACTGAGAGAGCCAATACCAAGTGTGTAGGTATTTTATAACAGCAAAGTCTGCCAGACTGAAGATTTACTCCCCTGCCCCCCAGTGAAAAATTTGAAAGAAGCAGAACGAGGGAGCATGTATTTGTGGTGTGGATGGGGGAAGATTTATGACATGACAGACATGGAATGAGATTTAGAGATTGCTGGCACTAAATCAAGGTCAATTGGGGTATAAATTTCTTTCTCATGGTCAATATTAAAAAGTTTTGCTTAGTTCTGTTTTCATTTCATAAGGCGATTTATATTTGGGAGTGCTTGGACTATCTGAAGTCATTCATTTAATTGTTTCATTCAGTACAGGGTTTGAATTTATAATTAAAATAAATTATGGAATGGCAATGGAACATTTAATGAGTGAAATATGTAGAGCTAAATAGAAAATGAAATAATGTGAATCCCTAGTGGAAAATATATAATTTCAAGAAACCCAACCAAGAGAGGTTAGTATTGAACTATGCAATTACCAGAGTTTATTCACTACTAAGAGTTATGGTATAGTTTCATAAAAGTTAAGAGCTATCTATAATTAGAGTTTAATCTAAAATTTCTGCTGGAGAATTACTTTAAAATGTTAACTTTGTGTACATTAGACATTATTCTCCTTTCTTTTCAGTAATCCTAGTTAAGCCAAGAATCTTGCATCAGAATCTTTTTGTAAGAGAAAGAGAAGAAAGAAAGTTTAATGGATCTAAAGAATCAAGACAAAGCTTTATTAAAAAAAATGTCAGTGTTCATCATCTCTCCTTTTTTATAATACCACTACAGTGACATTTAAAATAGGGTTATACATAATAATAAAGATCTTGAAATAGTAATTTAAATTTATGACTTTCTGGTAGATGCAAAATGGATGGTGAGGTAAGAACTAATTCAGTGGATCAGGAAAACTGGTAGTCTGGAGATGGATTTCTGATGTAACAACAACAACAATAACAAAAACAAAGTGCGGCATTGGTTTAGGAGCCAGATAGAACATGATGAGGAACTTACTGGGTGATAGGAATTGCATAATCCACTGTGAATCATTTGATACAAAATTTGTGACAATTTGAAAAGCAATAATGTACTGGGCAAACTTCATGCCAAGAAATTGAAAAACAAAACATTAGTAAGCTGCTTTGTTTTCATTGGCTAAATCTGGCAAGAGAGTGCATAAGACATGAACTCACTAAAAAAATGTCCGGCTTGCAAACAGAAATAACAGGGAAATATTAAGAACTCTCAGAGTCTGAGATTATACACCACTTGCAAGCTAATTAGTTAGGCTGCCATGATTTCATGGATGGCTCTTGGTTGAAGACAGGAGACTTCTGGGTCAGAGACAAAGTTTACAATAGAAGTAGTAGTAGCAAGGGTGTCAGCATTTTGTGCCAGTTTCTTGAGCCTCAAATCTCATAGAGTGGGAAGAAGGTCAGATGGCATTGGCACATGCAATGGGCTGTATTACAGGAGAGGAACACTGAGCTTAGGAAACACAAATATTTTCTGATAGACAGTAAGCATACTTGTCCCTTGCTCTAGAGGAGACTTCATCTTCATTATCCTGGACAATAAGCATATCTACACTTTGCCCTGGTGGGAGGGCACTGTATCTTCTTCAAAGGCTGTTAGCTATTGAACCATCCTTGAGAAAATAAGGAAGAATAAAGGGCAATTAGTGTCTCACTTATGAGATGTGCAAAATGGCTTAGACTCATGGAAAACTATATTCCAACAAAAGTAGGTCCACAGGGCTTCCCTGGTGGCGCAGTGGTTGAGAATCTGCCTGCCAATTCAGGGGACATGGGTTAGAGCCCTGGTCTGGGAAGATCCCACATGTCACGGAGCAACTAGGCCCATGTGCCACAACTACTGAGCCTGCGCATCTGGAACTTGTGCTCCACAACAAGAGATGCCGTGACAGTGAGAGGCCCACGCACCGCGATGAAGAGTGGCCCCCACTTGCCGCAACTAGAGAAAGCCCTTGCAAAGAAACAAAGACCCAACACAGCCAAAAATAAAAGAAAGAAAGAAAGAAAGAAAGAAAGAAAGAAAGAAAGAAAGAAAGAAAGAAAGAAAGAAGCTTTCATTAAAAAAAAAAAAAGTAGGTCCAGAAATTCAGGGGCTTTAGGGTAACTTTCTATCATCTGTAAACAGTAAAATATAAAATTGAGAGAATATTTGAGTGACAAGGCCAAATAAAACTCAGCTTTGTGTCAAAAACCAAATTAGTAGTCTAGTTGGCAGGCAGTAACCAATAAAGTCTTTCAGTTGAATTAAATGACTCAGTGAAAAGAAATTAAACATGTAACTCTTGGGCATCCAATGAACAGCCTCAAAATGACCACAAAAATGTGTAGAGTCAAAACAAATTGTGGCTGTGTCTCTTGGCACATGGGACTGATCAGAATTAATGAATAAAAAGCTAAGTTTTCAAAGCTGTGCTGCAGGAACCCACCAGCCTGGACTAAGACTGTGATTGTTCTACCCCCAAAATGATCCCTGAACTGCCAAGGTTCTACAGGCCAAGAAAGACTTTGAAAATTGCTCAGCCACAAAGGAGGACCTATTTTTCCTCTTCAAATGTAACCAGGTAGGATAATGGACAGAGAATCTTCTCCGTCAGGGTGAAGATATGTCCACTAAAAGCTATGAATTAGGGAACTTCTCCCAGCAAGAAGGAGTAGAGCTTAACAGTGGAAATTACCATCTTTCCCTTTGTGATTTCAGAACTGCCATGGTGTAGTGAATGTGCTGTTCTTTCTATTCTTACTTGTATTTGTCTTTATTATTCTTATCTTATCATGTTTCTTCTCTCTTCTTCTGCCATAATATATGAGGAGTAAGGGGAGCAAATAATTTGCGTGGCTTTTATGTTGGTGGGTTTTGTTTTGTTTTGTTTTGTTTTTGTTTTTGGCAAGGTCTCTGAGCAAGAAAACCCACAGAGACCTGGATTTGAGTCTGATGCCATTACTAAATTACATTTTGTGTGGTCTACCCTGGAGAGTCTGTGAGTGTACTTACACATAGAACAAAGAGTACACCAAATATTTTTCTCAAGAATTGTTGACTGTGGACAACTGTACTATCATTTGCAAATACCTGTTCCCACTTCCTGGAGGATTATATTTCTCTGGCCTCACTGACATTACACTTGACCTTTGTGACTTGTTTTGGTCAATGAATAAATAGTAAGCAGGAACAAAGTATATATATGTCACTTCTGCACAAAAGCTTTATGAGCAAGTCCATCATTTGACATTATTTCTTTGCTTCTGCCTTGATGAATACCAGCTTCTGTTAGAGGTTGCTTTATCAGACTGGGCCCAGGAAGAAGGAGGATGTGGGACACAGCTACCACAGAATAATTATGAACAGGTAACTTTCATAAGAAATAAACCCTTGTTGACTTAAGCTTCTGAGATTTGGGAGCGATTACAACAAAATAGCATAGACTATCCTATTGGAGTATCTTTGTACTATGTCAGCTTAGCTATGCTAGAACTATATTTATTAGTACAATCTTCTCTACATGATTCTGGGTTAGAACAGGACTCAAGAGAAAAATGCATGAGATTCAGAAGACAGAAGAAAAACAGCAGCCAGCATGCACTGACGGTCAGACTAGGGCACCTGACACCATTGCAGCTTGCATGCATTGTTGCTCATCTGCTGGTTTACTTTGTTGGAGTCTGGTAGCAGCTCTGCTGGGAACTCCTCCAGCTTCCACCAGATCTTCTGTCTTCTCAAAGTCCTAGGCCAAATGTATGAAGCATCAAGGCAAAGGGTACCATAGTCTCCTGCAGGTTACCTGCATCAAGAGCTTTCAGGTGGTGACAGATGAGTTAAAAACCTAGTTTGTTCTTGTGAATTCCAATTTGGGTTCAGGGAGTCCAGTTTTTCTTTTCTCTCTCACAATACTTCTAGTGTTCCCAACATTAGGGTCATCACTGGAATTTCATAGACTCCTGTATCAATTCTCATAACTGTTAAGGTCTAATCCCTGTAATTAGTCCATTATTCTACACCACTCATATTGGTTCTGTCTCTCTAATTGAACCCTAACTGATAAATCTTTTAGACCCTCTCTAGTTATAACTACCATGTGATACTGTAAAAGATTTTAACATTCATTATTTCTATTCCTTACAATAATTCTTCAGGAGTGGCACTGCTATTGTAACTTAGAGATGATAAACTTGGGACAAGAAACATTGTTTTCCAAAGGTACAATAACTAGTGAGACACAGAGCTTGTATCTGGACTATGTTTCGATCATGTTCTTTATATTATACTATGCTTCTCATTGCAAAAATTTTATTCATTAATATTGGTAAAACTTGGCCAATCTTCAGCATTTGAATCTAGAGTAAGTCACTTTGCACATTTTTACTGCCAATTTACAACCATTTTTTGAATATGGAATACAGAAGTGAACTTGTGCAGCAAAACTGTGCACCCATTTTAGAGGCTAGATAATGACAGAGGAAAATATGACCCACGGAATATTACTTTGCATGCTGCAGTACATTTACACTCAGTAATGAAGGCTCTCATATCAGCAAGAGAGAGGAAAGTGACAATGAACATTAATGCTGAACTGCTGCATTCTCTCTCAATGGAGCATGAAATAAGGCACGTCATCATGTCAGCATATGCCAGGAAGGATTTGCTTAGGCCCTCATCCTTTCAGCACAGTGAATCTGCTTCCCAGGGAGTCTGATTCTCCCACATTGTGACTCTTTCACCTTCTCATTTCTTTCCCTATTCAATTCTCTGCCTTTACAGATCTACTGTGATACTAAATTGCCACCTTGTCAGGAATGCATGCAAGAAGTTTCTCATATGGCCGTAAAGTTTTGTGAAAGGCAGATTATTATAGTACCATAAAAATATCATTTCATAAGAGGGAAAAGGCATTAAGCCATGGTAAAAGTGTATTTTCTACAGCATTGTCCTTACCTACCCATGCCACATAAATAATGGTATTATTGTGTGAATATTAAACCTAAATTCAAACTCAATTTATGGTAACACCAGTAACTAAAAACCACTAATGATCATTTCAAAAATACCTGACACATATTTTATCTAGTAAAATACATGTGTTACCATGCAAGGTTAAGACACCTAACCTTTTGAGGACTCATATACACAACTCATTTGTAAAATAAAGGCATGCATTTAGATAATCTCAAAGCTACATTTCAGTACTTACATGGTATGACAATATATTTTTTTAGGCTTTGTCTCATTTCTTACATGATTATTTAGCTCTTTCAAGGCCTAGTTCTATGTTTAATAATAGAGAAAGCATCATCATTTTATTTTTATTCTGTTTTAAGATTTCACTAACGCTATACTGAACAAATTAGCATAAATTCTAAGAAAACTCACTGTAGAAAAGAAGTTCTATTAAAAAACAATTATCATCAGAACACAGCACATGAGGTTAAAAAAGAAAGGATATTACCTTATTATTTACACATTGAACTGACTAAATTGTTCTTTCTATCCTATGAGTATTTAAAGAACATTTTTAATACCTAGATTAAAATTAAGGCTCTATGCAAATTACAGTCAAGTTGGAATGTAGTTCAAATACAGACAGATCAAGGGGAGAGGGGAGAAGAGTCTAAACAGGGTCTTAGAGTCTGGAATGTATGCAGTATGATCAGGAGACAAAGACAATACGTTTTCTCACATACCGTAAGCTCCAGTAACTAAAATTGTGCTTAGTAAAACAACATGGTGTTAATAAGTTGTCCTAATGGGGAGAAAAGTGTTCTATGCTCATGTAAACTAAGGTAACTTCTTATTGTGTGCTTATATCATAAGTTTACAACACATTTTAGTAAAAATTCCAAGAGAGTATGCTCTAAAGAAACTTCTATGATTTCCTGAACTAATATGGTTCATTTGGCACATTATATTGTTGACTCAGTGAGATTCTATTTTTTACCAAAACAATTAAAAGTGCGTGGTGTCAAGAGATTCACCTCTAGGTGAAAAGTTTATCCATATAAAAAGACAAATAAGTAAAATAATGAATTATTTGAATTGTATTTCTGTAATATTCTATGTTAAGATATGTATTTTAATTCCTTGGAAAGTTCCATTTTTGAACTGCATTTTGTTTTCTTACCTCAAGTTGTAAATAATAAAGTCAAGCTCTCTAATTGGTTTTCCTATTTAAGTAAGGTTATTTGACAGACTTTCTCGAAAAACATAAAATATATATTATATTTAAGGCATATAATTTCACAAGTGCTGGAATTACCAAGCCTTCACTAAAATTGAAAACAAATGCCAATTTTTAAAAATGTTCTCAAAACTTCAAAAAAACCTCAAATATTTAATTTCAAGCCTGATTTCCAAATATAAGGTGGCAGCAGATGAGATGGACGTTGATTTAGAGTATGTTTTAGAGATAGCATTTAGTATTTTAATGAATTAGCCAAGTATGGTAAATGTATTCTTTCTTTTTTTGATTTCTGAAAAAGTACATTGCTAGATGTTGATTGCCTGTTTTCATGCCTTTCAGTCACACCACAAAATGAAGTATAAAATAATCAGAAAAGGCTGTTTTCCTTGATTCTGTTTTATAAATTTTATTTTATTTTGAGGATTCAGTGAGTACTCCTGAATAGATATAACACAGAAGTTTAATAAAGCTTTCTTTGTTGAGATTATATCTATATTAGCCTCAAACATCCTGAAATAGAGCTATTTAAGCAATCATGAATCCATGATTACTTAGAACAAAAATTATTAAAACGATGAATTTCCTAAAGGGAATATGACTTTTTATCACATTTTCCCCCATAGTTGGGTATCTAATGCCTAAGAAATATGTATTTCTAGAAAATTACCTGAATATTTGTGTATATTCTTGATCTTTCCTAAGTTGAGGTTCAAATGCACTATTCTAGATTTGCTTTATGTGATTTTTTCTTTTTAAATGAAATAGAAAATAATTCCCATTCATATTAAGTTTGCTATTCAGAACCAGCCAAATCTTTGACACTTTTTAAAAAGTTAGACATTTTAAATAAAAAAAAAAAAGAGAGGGACTTGAAAAATGTGCATCTCAAAGTATCCAAATCTCAGATATAATCTTACTAAATTTTGCTTCACCAGAGAGTTATAATTCAATAGCTACTGTGAATTTCCTAAGCAGATTGTGGCTATACAGTATTGGAATGATAAGGGCCAGATGCTGTTTCAACAGCAGGTCTTGAATGAGAAAAATTAGCTCAGCTTCTGCAGTCTTTGTTTTCCAATCAGCGCATATTGACATCACAGCTGGGAATCAAAGGAGGCTACTCATTTCAGGTAGCCCTTTTGCCTTTTATACTTTCCAGAGAAAAGCATATTGACCAGAAATGAAGGTGCTCACAGGCATTTGACCTTTAAAAGAAAATGAGACTTTGTAAAAAACAGATAAAAAAGTCAGATAATCTGTTTTCTTTCTTTCAAGTAAGCAGCTGGGTTCATATAGAAATGTGTTTCTATATGTCAATCAGCATTTGGGACCCATTCTGGACTTCAGAAGTAAATCTCAATATTTGGATATGTTGAAGGATTTTGGACAATTAGCTCCTTTTGTTTTAAAGGGAGAAAAACCTATGGAAGTTGGGTTAGCTGTAGATTTGTAAGACAATCTTTCCCCTCTATCAATTTAAGAATAGGAAGACGTGATTTCAATTGCAAAGTTAGGAAAATGAGATTACATGTTATACCTCCAAATACATGAAAATTCAATGAATGAAAGTAGTTTGGTCCATGCTTCTATTTATTTTCTAATTATTCCAAATAGTATTCTGATATCTACTTGTTCACTGAACTGAAAATTGACTTTTTATATAAAAGCTACCTATCTGGGCTTCCCTGGTGGCGCAGTGGTTGAGAGTCTGCCTGCAGATGTGGGGGACACGGGTTCGTGCCCCGGTCCGGGAGGATCCCACATGCCGCGGAGCGGCTGGGCCCGTGAGCCATGGCTGCTGAGCCTGCGCGTCCGGAGCCTGTGCTCTGCAACGGGAGAGGCCACAACAGTGAGAGGCCCACGTACCGCAAAAAATAAATAAATAAATAAATAAAATAATAATAATAAAATAAAAGCTATCTATCTCTGAATATGGCCCATAAAAATGTACTTCTTAACTAAATATCAATGTTTATCGTTACAGTGCAATCTGGGAAATATATAACCAGAGCAGTTTCCTGTTAAGTATATAAGAACACTATACTTAAGAATATCAGTGCAATGCAAGTCAAAAGCTATGTAGTATTTCTCTGTGCATCTGTGTATGTGTGTACATGCAGGGAAAAAAAGTGATGTAATAAAGAATCAACTTTAATTACTAAAAGTTTCAAATATTCATATCCATTAAATTTGGCATAGCTTTATCAGATAAGAGGTTTTTCTTTTCCCTTTTTATTACAGAATTATGAATTCAGTGACAGTGCTCAATGTTGTAACTTAATGAAGAAATGTATTTTATGAATTTCAAATATTCTTTAGTATCAGAATAGACAGTCTTAAAAAAATAAAAATTATATAACTAGTCAGTGGGACAGTTCTATACAGTGATTAAGTGTATTTGTTTTCTAGACTCAAAGTAAATTTATTCTGAAATATTTAAATATATTCAGTATCAGTACATACAACTGTTTTATTCTTTCTAATAGCTACATTTTATTATGTAAAGAAATTATTGTAAATCTTTCACCCACTTATAGTAAAAGCATAGAAATTCCTGTTCCCTTTTCTGTTGTAGAGCTTATTACTATCTCTAAATACCAGTAAATTTCAATACATTAATCATTTTTGGCTAGTTCTGATAATTTATTCTTGGCATAAATTCTTTATAATGGAACTAACAATACATATACAATGTGTGCACTATTTATCCCCATCCCCCAACTCCTTCCTTGTACAAAATTTGACTAACAAAGATACGGGATTAAGAAAAATATGAAAATCTTTTGGCAGGCTTTACCACATTTTTTTTAAGTTTTTCCAAAATAAACTCACAATGCCATTCCTTCAATTTACTCATGAAATTCCTCAACCCAGTTCTTTTCTTGCAATGTTTCCCAGTGGAGTGTGTTTAAATTATGAAAAGTCTTCATTTATAAGCCTGGGGACTTGGACAGCTTATGAGACATTGTCCAGGGGACCATAGCTCACAATTCCTGGGTTCTGTTTACTAAATGTATTCTTAACCAGGAACATCCTGCTAAGGGCTTTGCAGAGATAAATTTAAAGTTTCTTCTGAAGTGATACTGTGTTCTCATGCTAACAGCAAGCATTTTCCGTACCTGTATTGGGAGAATTATGAGATATGTGGACTAAATATATATAAAAGGAAAATGACTATAAGATCTCAAAGAAACATATATCAGATGGTTTTGTAGTCTAGGAAGCAACTTATATTCTTTTTACTTGTCTTCTGACTGAGTTCACATATTACTAAAAAACTAAATGAAACGAAAATTGTTATCTTCTTTGAAAAGCCTCAAATTCATTATCCCAATTCTATTTTAAGTGTAGATAAATCTGTGTCAAACACCAGGTATTCATCTATTTGCCTCTCCAACTCTTCTCCATCATGTTCCTTACATGTTCTATGACTTACCTAAGGCAAAGAGGAATGACAAGTCATACTAAGAAGCAATGATTTCCCTTAGTCTATACAAATGGCTCAAGATGTGGTGTTAGGGACTTCCCTGGTGGTGTAGTCGTTAAGAATCTGCATGCCAATGCAGGGGACACAGGTTCAATCCCTGGTCTGGGAAGATCCAACATGCCACGGAGCAACTAAGCCCGAGCGCCACAACTACTGAGCCCACGCTCTGCAACAACGGAAGCCTGCATGCTCTAGGGCCCGTGTGCAGCAACAAGAAAAGCCACCACAATGAGAAGCCGGCACACTGCATCCAAGAGTAGCCCTCACTCGCCGAAACTAGAGAAAGCCCACAAGCAGCAACAAAGACCCGATGCAGCCAAAAATAAATAAAAGATAAAAAATTTTAAAAAGACTGTGGTTTTAGATGGCCTATCAAGTCCACAATGGGGCAACCTAAGATGATTCTGGTAATGGGAGCAGCCCTTGGCTTCTCCTAATGGGATGCATTCTATATCCCTAGCTAAATTTATATGAATATTTTCAAGTGCTTACATGTTATTTCCTTGTTGTAGGATTGCCTAAATATCAGAAGAGCTGATATTTACAGTTACAAAGGAAATTTTTAATTGTTTAATTTTTCATAGGAAGTTGCCTGTTTCTATTAACAGTGACAGAGGGAAACATTTCTTAGAACAGGCAGGAAAACAAATCAGTGATTTTTGTTTTAACAATCTTTACAACTGTCCTCATAACCCTCAAAATATGACAGCAGTGTTCAAAGGAATTGAAAGCAGATAAAAAATGTCACAAAACATATTCAAATTGGCCTGAATCCTTATTTTTTACCTTAATGAATATGAGAGCCAAATCAAAATAAACATGCAAACAAACAACTTTGAGCATGTTCATATAAAAAACAAAACAAAACAATAATGGGGATGTCCAAGAGGTTACTTGCCTCATTACCATAGACAACATAATGTTGTAGGCAATAAAAAATAATATAACCACCTATTGTGCTTTTAAGTTATTTCTTATTAGTCTGTATGATACTATCTCCAGCTTTAACATAATTTCAGGGTTCTGGTGAGCAAAACCTATTAGAAAAACCCAAATATGATACTGGTGAATCAGTTAAGACGAAGTATTTGTAAACTTAGTACTATTATACTGTGCTAGGGCCCAGAAGGTTATATATACAGATTCTACTTGGTAACACATTCTTTACTAGCCAAGAATCAAGAAAATAATACATGAAGAAAATAAAACACATTCTTCTTATCATCAAAAGGACATAATATCTCAGCAACAAACCAAAGTCCACACAATGCCTCTGTATACCACAACAAGAATCCATATAGATCAGCTTGTTTAAACAAAGACCCAATTGGCCTTAGATTGTATTTTACACAAATAGGCATCAACACAAGAATTCAAGAGTAATTACTTTATTTGGAAGGTAATCCTAGGAAACTCTTCTTGGGAGGGATAAATGAGAAAGGGAAGGAAAGGATGATAATAATGATACATTATTAAACAAGTTACCACACAGGGCAACTAGAGATTGATCCCACTGGGGAAACTTGGGGGATAGTATAGAACACAAGTGTCAGAATTTCCTGACCTGAGGGAAAAATGAGTTTGATATTCACCAACACCCATTGGTCTTTTCTGAGGGTGGCCCCAGGGGGGTGTTAATTGCCCAACATTGTCAGCTTGCAGTACACACACACACACACACACACACACACACAGGCATGGATGGCCAACTCTTTTTTTTTTTAAACATCTTTATTGGAGTATAATTGCTTTACAATGGTGTGTTAGTTTCTGCTTTATAACAAAGTGAATCAGTTATACATATACATATGTTCCCATATCTCTTCCCTCTTGTGTCTGCCTGCCTCCCACCCTCCCTATCCCACCCCTATAGGTGGTCACAAAGTACTGAGCTGATCTCCCTGGGCTATGCGGCTGCTTCCCACTAGCTATCTATTTTACATTTGGTAGTGTATATATGTCCATGCCGCTCTCTCACTTTGTCATAGCTTACCCTTCCCCCTCCCCATATCCTCAAGTCCATTCTCTAGTAGGTCTGTGTCTTTATTCCTGTCTTACCCATAGGTTCTTCATGATCTTTTTTTTTTTTTCTTAGATTCCATACATATGTGTTAGCATACGGTATTTGTTTCTCTCTTTCTGACTTACTTCACTCTGTATGACAAGCCAACTTTTATACCTCAAGGAGTTTCTAGTAGAGCTGGGATGCTCTGAAATGGTAAGTATTATGGTTGTGGCACAACATCTTCTACACAGCCTCTTCTTGGGAATCTAGAATTCAAGGCACATGTAATGGTCTAGATGGTGATATGTGTTTGTTTTCTTTTGGCCAAACTAGCACATGAGAACTAAAGATGCATATATGATTAAGTGAAAAATTGACCCAAAACAAAACAAAACAAAAAACATTGTTGCAGACCAAAACCATTCTGTGTATGAGATAGACTGAGAAATGGTCAAGTTGATTTGATGAAAGAAATTTTAAATCCCTTGGTTATATTTAACTGTATTACACTGTGCCAGCTTAGGTCATCATTCTTCCACTTTCTTGAATCTGTTTCATCTCCTATAAAAATTCCTTCAGTGGCCTTAACCTGGAGGAATTACTCAGGCTGTAATCAGCCCTAATTTCCAAATATATTGCTAGGCCACTTGTTGACCAAGAGTAAATTTGCCCAAAATAAATACTGCTCTAAACATCATAAGCCCAGTTTTTAGAAATATTGCCAAATTGTTTATAACTGTGTAGGTACCAGTATATATTTTTCTCCATGCTATATTCAAATTTCTAGGGCTCTACTTTGTCAACAACTTACAGCATTTTAATTCTTATGTTTTAGATATTCTGTAGATAGGTTGTGACATCTTTCTTTGGTTTTAATTCTCTGGTTATTAAGAAATTTGAACTTCCTTTTATATGTTTGGGGTGTTTATATTTATACTTGTAAAAGTGTCTACTTAAGTTTCTTGTTCTTATTTTTTATTGGGTTGTCTGCCAAATTTCTTATTGATTGACAATAACTTCTCTATATGATTTTTTTTATGATTTGTTTAAATGTGTTGCAAGTGACACTTCCATTGACTACATTACATTTTAGATCACTTGTTTTATTTCATAATTAGAAGTTCTTATTTCTCTATTTTAATACAGTTTAGTTGATTTTATCATTTATTTTATGGTCAGTAGATTTGTACCCTATTTAAGAAACATTTTCCCATGCCTATAAAGTTACTTTCTTACAAGATTGTCTAGAAACTTTTATGTTTTATCTTCATATTAGATCTATTATTTGTCTGGGACTTGTTTTCTGGATGGTATAAGGTAAGGAGGAGTCTCCAGGGGTTGCTTTTTTTTCAAAACTTTTGCACCACTGTCATCCTGTGATTTCCATTGATGACCTGTACCCATTTTTTTTTCCACTAATCCTAGGTGAAAAAATCTTCTTTCTAGGTTAAAACTCTGGTATTAGTCTCAAGTATCATCCCAAGAAATATTTCATAAGAAATAAATTGAGTGAACTATTCTGACTGCAATACATGGATTTATAAACTGGATACATATGTTATTCAAGACTGATTAAAGATATTGTCTTCTGGAAACTGACTGAGATATTGGAAAGTAGAATTCTATTGTGAATTTTGCTCCTGTTGGATTGACAAATTTTTTCTCCTTCCTGGAAATATACAAGGTTTTTTTAATTACTTATTCTGAAATTTCACTTTTATGGGCCTTTATCTTTTCTGAAACTTTTTCATGTATATTCTTTACTATCAACATTATAAACTATGATATAATATAAAATTATTTCATATATAATCACTTTGATAAAAAAGAGATTGACCAAAGTAGCAAGGATATTTAAAATTCAGTTGATTAATAAATTCAAAGAAACATAAAGACCTTGTAATAACATTAGTAATCGTTTTGAGAAATTTGTAGAAACTTATACTTGCAAACTTTGACTAATATATAGCCAATATATTTCTAACATTAGAAAGTTTTTGAAATAAGTTTTATGGCATAACTTCTGTGATTCATCATTTTAGCAACAGTTTAAAACAGGGACATTTTTAAATTTAGAGGAAAACATTTTGGGTTTCTTAATAATACTTTATCCCTAATTTATTGATACATAAATCCAAAAATATCCATTGAAGGCCTATTGTAATAGCTACTAAATTAAATTAGAGAATTCATGCAAAGTGTTGGAGCCTGTGATGTGGTGGTATTTAAATCGAAGCTGCCCTAATCTTCCTTCTTTGAAATAGCTTCAAATCATTCGTTGACATTCTCATTCATGCCATTGCAAATATTGCATCATTTCTCCTCCTTTATAGCTCTAATTGATAAATTGCATAATTTAAATGATCTATGTAACATCAGTTTGTTAGAAAGGGTTCATATCACCAAACACTTAAGCCTGTCCTTTTTCTTGCCAGAAGCATATAATTTATCACTGTCATTGTGGGATAACATGAGAGACATTGAAATATCATTTCATCCACAAATATCTGTTACATCACCTATTTCATTGAGTTAAATGATTTACCAAATATTTTGTTCATTCAAAAACGTTTATTAATCTTTACTATGTACTAGGCATTTTGCCAGAGATGTGGGAACAAGTAAAATAAAACAAAACAATCTCTGTTTTCATTCCCTTACGGCACATAGATTCAGATGAGATGACAGACATTAATCAAATGATTGCCCAGATGTAACAATTGAGATTATAGTAAATGATATAGACAGGAATGTCATGAGGATGCAAAATAGTTGGAAGTAACTATAGGACACACAACTTTGGCAACACAATTTGCAGATGTAACATAGGATATATTAGGGGAAGCTTGTGAGCAGAGAAGTATAGTGATGAGAGTGCCTTGAACTCTCATTATTCTATAGTCTAGGCCAAAAATGGACGTTCTGTATGCATCCTGGCTGAGGCTTTAGTAGGCAGGAAACTAGTCTGGGTGCACTGCTGAGAGTACTCTGAATCTGAGAACAAACCTAATCCCCCAAATCTGGTTACATACTGTAGCCCAAGAGGGACTGGGAACACCTAGACACAAGACACTGGTCAAGGAATCTCCAGGCCAAGACATAGCATCCCAAGGCCCAAGATATGCATCCCAACACCAGGTCTATCATACCAGGGCTCATCCTTGATGCAAGGTACATCGATATCAGCCAACACCTTGATGTCTCCCTATAGATTGTTCAGGTCAACTGAGTTAGCTCTTGGCATAGTTACCAAAAAGAGGGGGGTAAATGAGTTTCCAGACCATACAGTATTGTCTCATCACTGACCTAGTCAGGAGGTTCTTCTCTTAGGGATTGAATTGAATCTGGATAAAAGCAATTACATAAGCAATACATTGGAGGTGATTAAATAGGTGTTTGGTAGATGTACATTTAGCCAAAGAGAAATGCATGTACAAAGAGAAAGGCAAGACACAGCATGACACCGCAAGGATCTGCAAGGAGGCTGAAGAGTTAGACAGCAGACAGCAGGAA
>NW_006794000.1:533733-541526 GCF_000442215.2 Lipotes vexillifer | reverse complement strand
AGCAGGAATTAGTGTGGTACACGAAGCTGGAGAGTCAACAAGCATGAAATCAGGTGGGATTTTGGAACTACTAGGAATCAATTGTTCATTATGTAGAGTAATGGGGTAGAGTACATGACATGAGTAGGGTGCAGTAGAGAAGAAATACAACATCATCAGATTTCATTTTGAAATTATCACTCTGATGGCAGCAAAAAGGACACACTTGAGGATGCCCAGAAGCAAGTAACATGTCCTGTAGTCTGGATAAAATGATGGTGACTCAGACTGAAGTGGTAGTAATGAGTGAATTTGAGAGATACTTAGAAAGGTTTTAAAAATACAAGTTAGTTGTAATGTAACTTTTCTTGTTCATGTTATCAACAAGAAATAATTTTTCTTGTAAAAATAATATAAAGAGTTAACATGATTATTGAAATTTTAGTTGGATAAAATTCATTTCTCTTCCATTTTACTCACATAACTATTTTGGAATCTGTGCATGTACTATTCAACAGAAATGGATGAATATGTTGTTTACCATGAACTAATACTCAGGATTCTTGTTGGTAAACAGAATTCTTTATGGTTACAAAAGCCATGCAAAGATGGAGATAGAGGTTGGAGTAATGCATCTCCAAGCTAAAGAATGCCAAGGATTTCCTGCAGCAACCAAATCCTAGAAGACAGATGTTAAATTAAACATGGAGGCCATTAGACTGAGGTAACTCATGCCTTAGTAGCCCAGATAAGCAAACTTAAGCCTATAAATGACTCAAGTTTAAGAAATCAAAATCTAAAGACAGCCAGCCACAAAGGCCAACTATGCTTTCCCAAATAAGGCAGCCACTTAAGCTATAATCAATCAAATAATTTCCTTGTGTTGCTTTTGTGAGTGCCTTGAACTCTCATTATTCCATAGTCTAAAAAGTCTTGCACCTAGCTCCTGTTGGTGGAGAGCTCCTAATTACTCCTGGTTTGGCACTGCCTGATTGAAATAGACTTTAGTTAAAATAAACTTTTTAAAATTTAATAAGCTTCCATTTATCTTTTAACAGAGCATGGGACAGTTTGTCACAGGGACTTAGAAGGAACCAACCCCGCAGATAACATGATTTCAGACTTTTGTGCTCCTGAACTATGAGAGAATAAACTTCTGTAGATTTAAGCCACCAAGTTGGTGGTAATTTGTTATTATGGCCCTAGGAAACTAGGAAAATTGTTTCTTCACAGTCAGGAAGCACTTATTTATTCCAGCCACTGTATTTAGAGCATAGGATTTTAGTAAATTCCAACTGATTTAGACAAGACTTCATGAATCCCAAGCAAAGAAAAAAGGAGTAAGACATGTACTCAAGATAATTATAATTTCTTCCAATCCTAATAAGCCATTGAGAAGAAAGAGAAAATAAATCATAGTGCTCCAAATGTAGTTCCTACAAAAACCTTTTTTTCTTAAAATAAAAGTATAAAACAAATTACTACATGGAAGAGAATGAATGTATTTTATGTTTTTAAGTAACTCGATATATTGAGTTCCTTTCCAGAAACACTATACTAGTATTACCAATGACCTTACACATTTCCCATCAGTGCTATTATTATAATTGTTTCATCTTTGCCAATTTTAACAGTGATTTATACCTGTCTAGAAACAAAATCACATTTTATTTAATTTGACTTATTAACTACTGAATTATTCAACAGGCTTATTAGGCTTTCTTGTTTCTTCTATAATTAGTGGCATAGCATATTTATACTATTTTTCTATTATAATTTTTGTATTTTTCTTTTTATTAGTATGAGCTTATTAATTAACTAAATAATTTTATGTGTGTCAGGTCTTAGTTGCTGCACACAGGATCTCTTTTTTGTTGCAGTGCACAGGCTTCTCTCTAGCTGTGACTTGAGGGTTTTCTTTCTCTAGTTGTGGCGTGTGGAGTATGAGCTTATTTTAAATAAAAATGTTATTGCAATTCATGTTAATGATTGTAGAAATATTTTATCAAATTTTAATTTAGCTTATGGTTCGTGATATAACCACTCAACATGTCTTAGAAAACTATTTGACATTTCAAATTTAACATATTCAAAACTAAACTATTGTTTTCCTTCAAAGGTAAACTGTCTGAATTTTTCCCACTTTCAATTAATAGCAATTACATCCTTTCAGGTATTCAGACCTAAAATCTTATGTGGTATAATAAAAAGTATATTTGATATACTTTTCCCAGTTTCTGTCACAGAGCTCCTAAAATCCTTGGAATTTTCTGAGCGATAAGAGCGTCTTTTGTTATTCAGAAGGAACGTCTTTCAATTAATTATACCGAAGTTTATGTTAATGAGGTGACTCTTGGCTGGTGTCCAGATACATTCCGGGCAGGGCTGGTCACTAGTAAAAACTACTAGGTGGTTAGAGCGTTAGAACTTTCAGCCCTGCTCACAACATTTTAGGAGGGACAAGGGGCTGGAAGATTAATTCAATAGCCAATGATTAATCAATCATGCTTACTTTGTAAAATCTCCATAGAAAACCCAAAGCTAAACTTTGGGAGTTTTTAGGTTGTGAACACAATAAAGTTCTGGGAAGGTGACACACGAGTAGAGGGCACAGAAACTCCACATACCTTCCTCCCATACCTTCCCCATCATTTCTTCCATTTGGCTGGTCCTTAGTTGTATCCTTTATAATAAAATGATAATCATTAGTGAATTTTTTTCCTAGTTTTGTGAATATTCTACAGAATTATTAAAACTGAGGAGGGCGTTGTGGGAACACTTAACTTATAGCCAGATGGCCAGATATGGGGAATGGTCCTGGGACTTTTGACTAACCTGTGAAGTAGGACAGCCTTGTGGAAATGGGACCTTAACTTGTGAAATTTGTACTAACTCTTATCAGTTAGTGTCAGAATTAAATTGAATTACTGGATATACAGTTGATGTCAGAGAACTGGTGTTAGAAAAGACACCACATATTTGATGTCAGAAAGAATTTGACATGTTTGTATCATCTTCAATTTCTATTTTCTTAGTGTATCTGGGCTGCTGTAACAAAAATACTGGGTGACTTAAACAATAAACATTTATTTCTCATGGTTCTGGAGGCTGGGAAGTCCAAGATAAAGGCACTTTCAAATTCTGTGTCTGGTGGGAGCACTAATAAGGTGACTCCTCCTTCATGACCTAATCACCCACCAGAGGCCCATCTCCTAATACCATTACATTGGAGGTTAGGATTTCAACATATGAATTTTAGGCAGACACTTTCAGTCTATACCAACCATATTTCTCTTAAAATCTACATCCAATTTTGACAGGAAATTTTTGGCCTCCACACCTAAAAATTATCCAAATTATAATCACTTCTACACATCTTGCTTTCTGTTTTCTTCAGCAGATTAACCACTACAATTTTAAATTTATCTTTGATAGCTCCTACATTTTTCTGTGCATTGTTTTCTCCATATGCCTGAAAATAATTGTTTATATGGCTAATGCTGTGTAGCAAATTATGGAGGAAATGGATAACTTCATCTCCTACCAGAGAGAGTTTGCTTTACTCTGTGTAGGCCGAAAAAGTGTGGTGCATCATTTTTTTATGATGTCAGCTAGAGCCAATTCAAGCCTGGGTTATTGTTTTGGTAGAGCTTTCTCCACGCAGTCTGTAATAGATCCTTGGGTATGATCCTCCAAGTTTCCTAACTGAGATCCTGGAAGATATGAACTCAAGTATTGCCTCCTCAGCACCATGAGATTCCAGATATATTTTTTCTGCCCTTCACCAGATTCCTACTTTGCTTCCCTTTTGTATACCTTTGCGGTTGAAAAACTTGTCCAGTGCATTGAGGGAAAAGCCAGCACAGTGTTGGACTCAAAGTTTTGTGTTTTCCTTCTCACCGGAATCTGTATTAGTTGCTAACAAACTCATAGCAAAGTACCATAGACTGGATGGCTTAAACAGCAGAAATGTATTTCCTCACAGTTCTGGAGGCCAGAAGCCTGAGATCTAAGTATTGGTAGATTTAGTTTTTTTCTGAGGTCTCTTTCCTTGACCTGTAGGTGGCTGGCTTCTTCAGTGTCTTCACATGGTCTTCCCTGGGTTTCTGTCCTAGTCTCCTTTTCCTATATAGACACCAGTCATATTGGACTAGGGTCAACCCATATGTCTTAGTTTACCTTAAATACCTCTTTTAGGGTCCTATCTCCAAATAGTCATATTCTGAGGTAAGGGGGTTAAGATTTCACCATATTAATATTGGGGGGACACAATTTACCCCTCCCTCTCAAATCCTGGCTGCCTCCATAACTCTGGACTTCAATTTTTCTCTTCCAAGTCCCATGAAATTGCCAATTTTCTGATGGATTCTTTGTCACTTAGTAATAGCTTTATGTTCTGGCCGTCTGTTTGTATTTTCAACTTCTACTCCATCTCTCAGAAGAATAGGAAAATCTCTTGAAGAAAAAGTACAAGCAGAATATAAGCTTATTTCACCATTGTTCCTTCTTTATGGGATCCTGGCCCTTCACATCCCACTTGGCTCATCTCTCTCCTAATGTGCACTTATGTTTGTGCGCATGTACACACACACACACACACACACACACACCCCTACACCTACATATGTCAAATCGGGCTTCTCTGGTTTTTCCTGGCAGGACTGCTGATATGCATCGAGACTCCATAATATCTAGAAAAAAAAATACTATACTTAATAATTAATGAATAGATACATTAGAGTGGATAATTATGGGAAGAGAGAGACAGGAGATTGGCTATATGTATATGATTCACTTGGTTGTGGTACCTAGGAGGTGATGTGAACCAATAATAATAATGTATTGCTAATAAATTTTTACATAATAAATAGAAAAAAACCAATTATATAAACAGTACAAAGATCTAAAATAAAATAAGGATGCGTGAAGAAAAAAGTGATCTTCACATATAATCTTACATCTTAATATTTTGGAGTATAAATATATAAAATAAAGTTTTTCCTACATTTGGCTTCATATTAAAGATGCTATTTTTAAACTTCATTTTTCACTTTAAATCTTGAGTGCTTTTAAAAGTCAATATTCACAGAGCCTTTTTATCTTTACTAAAGTTACTTTGTGTGACTGCATAGTACTTTTAAAAGACCAATGTCCTCTTCATGAATACAGTAGCAGAGTGTTAAGTTTTAGCACTTAACACTAACAGAAAGACACACATGCATACACAAAGCTGGATTTTGTTCTTCTTTATCCTCATCATGAATATAAACCTTGGCTTTTGCCCTGATATATGGGCTTCTATAACAAAGGGACTATCTGAATGGCCAGAAAGAGGAAATGTTTTATTTAACAAAGACAAAATGTTTCAGTGGAAAGAGTTTAGGATTTATTTTTCTTTGTAGTCAGTTTGTGCCCAGGTGATGCTGACAAGATAAATTATCTGAGTCTCTAACCCAGGGAGACAAATCCAAATTGTGTAAACTGAGTCAAAATAAATAATTGAGAAGACATTTCAAAAAAGAGAGAAACATGAAAATACAGAATTTTTTTATTTGGGAAAAAGCACTATAATATCATCGCTCTTCACTCTGTTTTGAGCTCAAATGTCTCCCATTCTGTGCAAACTCTTGGGATTGTTAGGTTTACAGCTCTTCTTTCCTTATTTCCCCAGCTTTGAGCAGTTTCCCTGTATTTTCAGAACAATAATTATCTACAGGCAGAAGGCTGGAATAACACCGTTCTCCCTACTGGTTTTCCTTTCCTAGGGATCCCAGTCCTATGCAGCTGGTGTACAATGTTGGAGACCAGTTGTTTCATGTATTCTGCAGTCTTCTTATTTACAGTCAGAAGTTATGTCTGATCCTTGTTATTCCATCATGGCCATTAATGATTATCCATAATTATATTTTTATTCATTTAGAATTTATTTTGGTGCAAGATGAAGTTGAACTTACAGATGAATTTTGGAATATTGACAATTGCCATCCATCTAACTTTGTGCTTTCCTTGTTTATTTAAGATTTATTTTTGTTCCTTTATTTTAGTTCCTTATATCATGCATATCCATTCTCAAGTAAATGTCTAGATATTTTAAATTTTATGGATATTTAATCTTTTTGATTAATAATAATGCTTACTCAATATCTTATGAAGAAAATATCTTTATTTCTTGCATTTAGTAACTTAACACATAAGAAACTGATGTTGAATTTTTTTAAAAATGCCTTATATTTTTCTTCTTGCAGTGTTTTATCTATTTGACTTTTTTCACTAACCTATTGGTGTGATAAACTAAAGAAATAGTTTTCTAATATTGAACTATATATTTTTCTGCAATAAATCATTTTTATTAAGGATAATGTTATCTACTATGCTTAAGATACAATTTTTAAAGTATGTTGTGTAGTATATATTCATTTTTATTCATAAATACTGGTAGTCTATACTCAGAGCTATTTTATAAGGTTTTGGAATTAAGATTTTGATAACCTAATAAAATGACCTGGGGAGTTTTCCAAAATGTTCTTTATGTTCTTAAGATAGTTTGGAAATTTACTTTTATGTGATTGTCTGATAGAAAATGTAAAACAAAACAGACGAAACAAAAAAAAAGTATATTAATTGAATGCATTTTGTGACAGTCTTAGACATCTTTGCAGTGCATTGTGATGGTACAGTTCTCTCAATATTTCTTTTTTCCTTTCAAGACTATTTTGCTATGTTATCTTAGTATATTTTTTCTAATTATTTTTTACAACTTCTATATTATCTCTTGCTTGCATTTGATCATGGTTTGTCTAAATTTTTGTTTCCAAAGAACTCTTCATTGTGATTTTTTTCCCCTCTAATTCATATATTTTGACTTATTTCTTATTAAATTCTTTCTTCCTGGTCAAGTTATTTTATTTTATTATACCCATATTTTCTGTATTAAAGTTTGTATTCATTAATTTAAATTATTTTTGTTTTGAGCATACTTTAATGTTTAAAATTACCCTGAGAACAGCTTTATTTTTATTTTTCTGAGTATATGCACTATAGTCTTGTTTTAGGCAACCATTAATTAAAACAATTTGATACTCATTATGCTAAAAACTAAAATTTTAAAAAAGGCATGCAAATTTTCTTCTTTTTCCAATGTTAGATGTTTCCTTTCTCCTAGCAGTAAAATTTAGTGGAGTTTCATCTTATGTAAAATAACACTCCATAAGTGGCATGATTACATAAGAATTGAACTGACTTGTTGCAAATTTTACATAATATGTGTTTTTATAAACTACTGTGAAAAGGCATATCAATCTGTTCATCAGACATTTTCACAATGCATTAAATTCCTATAAAGTCATTATCTTAACAGAAAAGCAAAAGAGAAACAACTGCCACAATTACTGCAGAGTGCCAAGAAGTTATTAAAACCACCAAAGGAGACTAAACTGATTCAGGAAAGAAATAATAAAAGGTCTCCCCAGATCACTTGCAATGCTGCACAGAGCCAATAACCACAGCACACACTTTCTCAATTTAGTAGTCTAGAACACAGACAATGACAAGAAAAAAACAAAACAAAACAAAAACAGTAACACAAAAACTTCAGGTTTTAATTGATGTGTGATGTGTGTAAAATTAAAATAAAGTTATTATTTACAGTTGTCATTATGCTTCAGGATTAAGGGGACAATGTCAAACTAAAAAGCTCTGCACAGCAAAGGAAACCATCAACAAAATGAAAAGACACTCTGCCAAAAAGGAGAAAATATTATACATTATATATCTGACAAGTGGTTAATGTCCAAAATATATAAAGAACTCATACA
>NW_006794000.1:500227-533723 GCF_000442215.2 Lipotes vexillifer | reverse complement strand
CTCAGTTAAATAATGAGCAGAGGAACCCAATAGACATTATTTCCAAAGAAGACATACAAACGGCCAACAGGTACATTAAAATGTGCTCAGGGGCTTCCCTGGTGGCACAGTGGTTGAGAGTCTGCCTGCAGATGCAGGGGACACGGGTTCATGCCCCAGTCCGGGAAGATCCCACATGCCGCAGAGCGGTTGGGCCCATGAGCCATGGCCTCTGAGCCTATGCATCCGGAGCCTGTGCTCCTCAGTGGGAGAGGCCACAACAGTGAGAGGCCCACGTACAGCAAAAAAAAAAAAAAAAAAAAAAAGGTGCTCAACATCAGTAAGTATCAGGGAAATGTATATCAAAACTAAAATCAGATATTACCTCACATGGATAATTTGGGTATACATTAAAGTAGATTTTAGAGTTCTTTGCAGAAATAAATGGTCACTGTGATTTTGCATGTAAATTATTGTCTAAGTAAGATTTTAAACTATACCATACAAACTAAATCTATAAATTCTTATATAGTAGGTTCAGTATTTTTGGCATTTTTCTTTTAAAAAAGTACTATATTGACATATATTTATCTAGTTTTAAAATCAGATTGTTTTACTTTTATATCTCTGGAATAGGTACAGTCATTCCTTGAATAAAGCTAACCAGGAAAAATGTGTTCCTTCTCAAGTACAATTCCATCCTCACGCATGCTCAATTCTTAAATTTCTGATATTATTTCCATATTACCATTTTATAAGAATTTAAACACATGAACTGTTCACTGGGAGCTGGTATCATGAACTGATAACAGTCACCAGCAGAAAGTAACTATCCCACTGACATGCTGTTAAACCCATATTGGCTCACCTGAAAACAGCTGGAATTGAGTCACAGATTCTCACAAATAATTTTCAAATACCGTTAATTAAAAAGTGTTTTGTTTGTTTTAGTTACTGTTGCTGCAAATAAGAATATCCCAAAACTTACTGGCTTAAATCAATATTTATTTCATAATCTATTCCAAGGTCAAAAATTCAGAAAAAGTGTCATGAAGATAGTAATCTGCTCCACAATAGCTAGAGCTTTAGTTGAGAAGACCTTGAGCCTAGGTGGGTGGGCTCAACTGCTTGCAGCTAGAATTATCAGAAAGATATTTACTCTCTGTCTAGTGGTTGTTGCTGGCTGTAAGCCTAGATCTCAGCTGGACAGTTGGTGTAAACACCCACATAGGACCTCCTTGTGTGACCCAGGCTTTCTCCTAGCATGGTGGTCTTATGGTCATTAGATTTTCTACATGACAGTTCAGGGCTTCAGCATTAGGGTTCCAGCGAACAACCTGCATCTCTTTTATGACTGGAAGCCTCTGACTGCCACTTCTGTCACTGATTCGTGTGGTCACAAGCAAGTCACAAACACAATTTAAGGGAGGGAAATAACAATATCTGTTAAGGGTGTTATGGTAATGTTCTAAGTCATGTTGTTGAATGAGAAGTATTGTTATGGTGATCTTTGGGCAACACAATCTGACTCTGCCACTCACTGTTTAGAGAAAATCTAAATTATAATCTATAACATTCCCAGATACATATATACAATTGCCCTTCCATATCCTAGGGGTCTACATCCCCAGATTCAATTAACCATGAGGTGAAAATATTTGAAAACAAATTCCAGAAAGTTACCAAAAACAAAACTTAAATTTGCCTTACCTTGGCAACTATTTACATAGCATTTACATTGTATTGTATTTACAACTGTTTTCATAACATTTACATTGTATTAAGTACTATAAGTAATCTAGACATGATATAAAGTATATGGAAGAATGTGCATGGTTATATGCCAATTTATATAAGGAACCTGAGATTTTGGTATTCCCTAGGGTCCTGGAACAAATCTCCCAAAGATACCAAGGGACAACTGTGTATATATATATATATATTACACAGAGTGGATTTTACTGGGTGAAAATTCTTTGTAGTTTGCCTATTTCATATCCTTCATATACTTGTCCATATAATCTTGTTGCCTTTGGTTCTCCTAAAATCCTGTTCTACTTGTTATTCCTGAGGATATTGGGCTGCAGGATTTCTGGATGAAATTAACTGATCTGTTAATACACTGACACCTCAAATACAAGAGGACTTGTATTAAATAAAGTGTTGAAATTTATAAATCTGACTTCTGAAGTGACAACTGTTATTTCTTATCGGAAATGATAGACGTATCTACCTTATTCCCCTAAGCATACACTTTACAATGTAAATCTATGACTTGGGATACATGCTTAAACGTTATGCCAATAATTTCAAAGACTCTATGAACAAAGAGATACTGTATGTTATTAATCACTATGAAATCTATTTCATAATTGCTGGTATGTATTATCACATATATGTTTAGTGTCATCAAAGTCTATACTGGGATCAAATTCCAACAAGCAATTCTGATTATACATATAAGTATAAATACATTTAAAAGGAAAATTTTAAGCATTCCAAACTAGGCAATAAGCAAGAATATATACACTGATTTAAAAACTAGGTAATAAGCAAGAGTGTATATGTTGATTAAAATTTGCCTTCTATGTTTAACATAACCATTAATATAACCCTTGACGATAATGGAATAAAAGTAAAGCACTGTGTCTGCTGTAAGCTCAATATTATGCTAGGGGGTGGCATAGAGTTGTAAAATGTTGACCTAAAACAAATAGACTGTTAAATATTTCTCTATCAAAGATGGGTTTATTCAGGATTAGCAGAGAATTGCAATTCAGGGTCTACGACTGTAGCGAGCCTTGTACAAGTCCTGGCATAGCAAGGGAAGGAGAACACATTTATAAGGGAAAGGAAGATGGGTGGGAAGACTATAGTAAACAGAGAGTCCATGGCTTTTCATTGGCTGAGTCCTTGCCAGGAAAAGAGAGGAGTCTTTCTTCTTCTTGTTGGGCTCCAGTATGGTCACAGGACATAAGAGCACCCCATTTTGTCTTCTCACTCTATTTAATTAAGGCTTTTATTTTTTTAAATTTTATTGAGTATAGTTGATTTATAATGTTGTGTTAGTTTCGGGTGTACAATATAGTGGTTCAGTTATACATATACATATATTCATTCTTTTTCAGATTCTTTTCCCATATAGGTTACTACAGAACATTGAGGAGGCTTCTGTTTAATAATTTTTACAGAAAGGAGTATATATTATATTTTCCTGGTATTTGCTCTGTAAAGTCAAGCCCTTACTTTTTTTTAACCTTTGCAAGTTTTCAGCTACCATTTAATTCATTGTTGCTTCCTAAGGTGTTATCCTCTCTGCCTCAGAATCACCTGTTCTTCTAAGACTAAGCATCAGTCTTTTATCTTCATAAATATATTTTCCTCTCTCATGATATTTTATATTTTTAGTTTTTCTTTGTAGTTAGAAAAATGGATTTTAACACAACCAAATTAGCTTTATTTAATAATCATATACTTGGAATACTGCAAAACTAAGTGATGTGCAAAAAATTAGTAAAAAATGAAAACATCCAAGTAATTCCCAAATAGGTCAGAAACACAACGTTATTAACATTCCTAAATTCTATTCCTCTTCCTTTCCAATCATTTTATCCACCCCCATCATATATGTAAATACTAACATCAAAGGTTAGTTTTACTTCTTTTTGAAATTCATGTAATAATTGAGCTGTTACAGTATGTACTCTGTTGTATTTGTTTTAGAATGTGAGATTCATCCATTTTGTTTAATTTTATTGTTTTGTTCCAAAATTTAATATGCCAAATAAACAAAAACACACACTTACGAATACTCACATATAATCCTCTCTACTCTTGACGCACTAATGCCTTTTGTTGTATGTACAGATGGTTAGACAAGACAGAGACAGGGAGGGAGAGGGAATGAGGGGGAGAAGGAGGGGTAGAGAGAGAGAAAGAAGGAAATTTTGTTGGGTTATGTGGTATGTAAAAACATTATATACATTTTCCAGCTGCCTTGCATCCTTATCAAAATTGGCAATGAAATAATTGCCAATTATTTCATTTCAGCCATTTTTTTGACTATATAGGGACATCTTACTTTGGTTTTAACTTATATTTCCCTGCTTATTAAAGATATGCATTGAGAACATTTTCATACATTTGTTAATTGCCCATTTGGATACTGTTTTATATGAAGTTACTTTTCAAAATGCTGATGCCTACTTTTCTATTGGGTTGCATTTTCTTACAATTTTAAAGAAAAATTTATGTATTCTGTGTATAGGTTTTTTCTATTTTTGATTATATGGACTGCAGATGTATCCTTTTGCTTTGTTTTTTCACTGACTTAAGGTATGTTTGTTTAACATTGGTTTCTATTTTAATGTAGTCAAATTTATCACTATTTTTTTTTAATTATTAGAGTTTCCTTCTCTACCAAAAATCTTTGAAAGTACTAGCTCATATATTATGATCTAGACATTCTACTGATTTATCTTTAATCATAAGTTCCATAACATATATGAATAAAATTTTGCCTTTTATGAGGAAGGGATAAGGATACAGCTTTTTCCATTTGAATAACTGACATATTATACTGAAAACCCTTTCTTTTCTTCTTTGTACCTTCATTTTTTGTCATAAGTCAAGTGCCCTGTGTGGAAGTTTGTCTTTGGAGAGTAATTTCTGATCCATTATTCTATTTTTCAACATTGAGAAAAAAACAAATAGTTGTAATTAATTTAGCCTCATAATAAACTTTAATATCCACTATTGCAATCCTTCTCACTTTGTTAATCTTCAAGATTTCTTTGATTAATCTTGGCAATTCTCACTTTCATATATAATTTAGAATGATTGTAAATTACAAGAAAGAAAACCTGCTGGAATTTGGATTGGGATTTCATTGAATTATAGATCTATTTTAGAATCTTTGACATCATTACAGGATAGAATCTTCCAGTATATTAATATAATACACTTGTCTCAACTAATATTTTATAGATTTTTTTTTGGGGTGTGTGTGTGTGTAGAGCTAATGCATAAACTTTGCTAGATTTACTCCTAAGCATTAGGTGGGTTTTAATGTTTTTGTAAATATTACCATTCTAAAATTTTATTTTCTGTTTTTTCATGAACATGTACTTGATTTTTATACATTAACTGAATAGCTAAACCTGCTTATAAAATCTCATAATCATATTCTTATAAATTGTTTATATGTACAATAATATCACCTACAAATATTGACAGAATTAATTCTTGTTTTAAAATTTTTGTGTTTTTAATTAATTTATTTTCTGTTGTTTTATTTTCCTTGTCTTATTTAACTCAGTAGAATCTCTGGTACAATACTGAATAAAAATGGTGAGAATAGATATACTTTCTTAAGAATTCAATTTTTTACCATTATTCTGTTTGTTAAAGTTTATAATGATACAATTAACCAACATAAGGAAATTTTTATTTCTAATTTTTAAGCAAATATATATTGATAAATTGGAGTGAATTTTTGGTGGTGTAATGAGTTTACAATATCTCTTTCTGCTAGCAATTCTTAATTGATTGTATTCAAGCTCATCAAAGTTTCCTGTGTGGTCAATGTTGTTTCTTGGGTTTTTTCATTTTTATCTTGTTTAAGAAATTTTTTTCTATCCCAAGTCTGAAGATAAACTCCTGTATTTTAACCTAACAACTTTATTATTTGTCTTTTTGAATTTAGAGAAAATTATTGATCTGAAAATAATTTTTAAATACATTGTGGTGTGGAGTTTCAGATGATTTTTTTCCTCCATGTGTATGTATTATTGAGTTATCACCATTAATTAAAAAGAAAACCCTTTATTCACAACACTGAAGGGTTATATGTATCAGGTAAATGTCTATTTTTGGTTTATTTCTTTATCCTTGTGCACATATGGGTAAGTATTAACTACTATATATTATCATGTTTTCATATTGGTAGCATAAATCTTCTGGATTTTAATATTTCATTTAACTTATTTAATGCTTAAATAAATGTTCACATTTTCTATTACTCTTCATTTTAAAGAATTTATTGACATAAAGTTTTTTATAGTATCTAATGTTTTTAATATCTAAGTGCTCTGAAATTATGTCCCTTTTTATTTCTGGTATTGGTAGTTTGTGGTATTTTTTTTCTCTTGGTCAATGTTGCAAGTTATCAATTTTTTTAGTGGGCCTTATATCTATTTTCAGATGTAACTATGCAAACCTTCAGTCCTCAACTCACTTTATGCTCAAGCACTTATGTCACACTTTTTCTTATTCTTTCAGTATTTTCTACAATACTGACATATGGTATTAAGGAACGAGACTGTTGACAGATACAAATACTGGAGATGTACTTCCCCTAGGGAACTCTCAAATATAGGTTATGAAAGCCTTGAATGAATACATATTTTCAATCTTCTAGTCAATGATTCTGAGAAGCTTTAACAAGTATAAACAGAATTGAGACTTATTTGAACATAGTGATGCTTAACTTGATAATTTACCCTTGATATTTATTTTTCTACTTTCTCTTTCAATGTCTGTTCCCTCATTCCTTCTTGCTTCCTGGGATAAACCCTCAAATACACTATCTTGCATAAAAGTTGTTGTTTTAAGATCTATTTTCAGTGGAACACAGGCTAAGATATTAGTTTTTTCAAATAACGAACTTTTAGACTTTTAATTATACTCTATTTTAAAAATTCCCCCAATTTCTGTTGTTTTCTATCTTAGCAGCTTACTTTTATTTCTTTTTTATTAAATTAGCTGTTCCTATTTTATTTTTGAGACTGATGCTTAGATCGCTGTCAGCTTTTCTTCTTTCTTAATATATAAATTTAGAATTGCAAATTTCCTACCTAACATATAGTGCATCTTACAAGTTGTGTTTTGCATCATTTTCTCATTAATTAAATAAAAACATTTTATAGTTTCCACAAAGATATTTTCTTTGGTCTCAGGTAAGTTTAGAAGTGTGCTATTGAACTTCCAAGAACTTTCTAGTTATCATCTGTTTATATATTTTAGCTTAAGACTACTATAGTCAGACACCATACATTGTATTATTTGAGTCATATGAAATATATTTTTACTTGCTTTATTATCCCATTCCCAAGTTTAGTGTAATATTTCATTTGAATTTAAATAAATGTGCATTCTACCACTGTTGCTTACATTGTTATATACATGTGAATTAGTAAAGTTTTGTTAGGTATAATGTTTCAAGTCTTCTATTTCCTTACTGATTTTTGTCTGATTTTCCTTTCAATTAGAGAGAAATTTTTCGTAATGTATAAATTCATAGATTTGTACATTTCCCTTCTTAATTCTGTCACCTTTTGAGTTGAGTTATTTTGAAAACTTTATTGAGGTATGATTTATGTACAGTTAACTGCATATATTTAATATGTAAATTTGAGTTATATTGACAAAGTGTATATGCCTATGAAACCACCACCACAATCGAGAGAATGAACAGATCCATTGCTCCCTAAAGATTCCTAATGCTTCTTTGTAATCCATTTCTCTCACCCAATTCTGTGAGTTCCCATATCATTCACAGGCAAACATTGAGCAACTTTCTGTCAAAATCAGTTAGCTTGAGTTTCCTACAATTTTATATAAATTGAATCATACAATATGTACTATTTTTGCTAACTTCTTTGATTCAGCATGACTATTTTGAGATTTATCCATGTTGACATGTGTGTAATAGATAATTCCTTTTTATTACTGAGTAGTATTCCACTGTATGAATATTCCACAATTTGTTTATCCATTCATCTATTGATGGACATCTGAGCTGTTTCCAGTTTTAGACTATTACAAATAATTAGTTTGTACGTATTTGTGTAGAAGTCTTTGTCTTGATATATGCTCTCATTTCTTTTGGGTTAAGTACTAAGGATTTGAATGGCTAGGTCATACTGTGGTCATAGATTTGACTTTTAAAGAAATTGACAACTGAATTGAAAAGTGGCTGTCCCATTTTACATTCCCATCAGTAGCATGTGTACATTCTAATGTCTCCACATCTTCACCTTATATTAAATGTACAATAAATGTTAGGTTATGCATGCTAAGATGAAAAATTTAGGGATCTTTGAGTTTAGCTATTCTATTTCTGATCTGGCTAATGGAATTCTCATTGCCTTAAATATCTGCCCTTGCTTTGTCTGCCCAGTAATTCCTATTTACCTTTCATGATCAATTTCTGACCTACCCCAAAATGTATTTCACCTCCATCTTTGTACAATGACTATTCTACATGTTCTAAAGTCCCTACATTCTTATATTTTAGTCTCTCTTATTAGATTAGGTGTTTCCTGCAGAAAGAGTCATGTATTATTTATCCCTAGCACCTGCCTCGGAGCTTGACACATATTAAGAGTTTAATATATTTTGGATTGTTAAATGAAATAGTAAACAGAATTTTATAAATCTATGCCTTCCTGATTATCGGTAAAAGCTTCCAAATGAACATTTCATACTAAATGTAGACACATGGAATTGCATTGATTACTTCTAAGACTTGAAACATTCAGAGTGCAATTAATGAAAATAAAATGAGATATCAAGATACTTCTGAGAACATGATTTGATTTAAAATTTAATCATCATTCATTCATGACTGCCATGGAGTTTAACTTATTAGATAACATCTGCTGCCTAAACATCTAGGGAATATTTTTAAGGAATAACTTTCTGGAGAAAATGATAACCTCTGTTTTTCAACATCTTTATTGGAGTATAATTTCTTTACAATGTTCTATTAGTTTCTGCTGTATAACAAAATGAATCAGCTATATGTATACATATATTCCATATCTCCTCCCTCTTGCATCTCCCTCCCACTTGAAGTATCACTTCACACTGATCAGAATGGTCATCATCAAAAAATCTACAAACATTAAATTCTAGAGAGGGTGTGGAGAAAAGGGAACCCTCTTGCACTGTTGGTGAGAATGTAAATTGATACAGCCACTATGGGGAAAATTATGGAGGTTCCTTAAAAAACTGAAAATGATAATCTTGTGCCAACTTGTTTATGAGTTATCTGGTTGCTGGCATTTAAACCTTGTAACAACAAAAATTATAGTTGAGCGTATAAGGCAATAAATGAAAACTAAGTATGATAAGAACACAATGAAAATATAAATGGCTTTTTTTGGGCCAGATTCATTACTTCCTGTATTATAATGAGCCATGCAAGTATAAGACTAGGTTACATGGCAATAGAGGAGTGATTCAGAAGGCAAACTTCATTCAGACAAGTGCTAGTTTGAGTGTTGGCTATACCTTTAAATGGCACCATGACCTTAGACAATTGGGAAACCATAGTTCTTTCATCATAATTAGTGGATAATAATAGCAATCTTGTAAATTGTGTGTATATGCACATTTATATACTTGGTTAATTTATTCATGGGTCACAAAATTTGAGTAAGGTGGCCATTTAAGACTGAAATGGTCCAAAATATGCCACCTCAAAACATGCCATTTGAGGCTTAAGATTATTTTGTGCTGAAAGCAATTGAGAATGAACAGATTCAGGAAGAGTTCTCTACCCTTCCATTTTCTGCCTAAAAGCAAGGCATAGATTTCCTTTGTGAAGGCAGCACAATTTTCCCTTGTGGAAGTGTCCCTCTCCCTTATCTGGAGGAAGAGATTGACTCATCACAGAAGAGAGAGTTGGAACAAGATGAGTATGCATCAACAACAAACCGTACTGAAATAACCCTTAACTTTCATTGGTTTCCTCATAAGGTTCCTAGTTAGTTCACCAGTTTTTTGTCTTTTGAAGCCCAAATCCCTTTTCCTTTTTTAAGAAGGTCTATAGGTTCCCAAGTCTAACCACTTTTTTGAGTTTCACTTCTCTGTGAACTCCCATGCCCGTGAATATTAACAAAAATTATATGCCTTTTCTCCTGTTAATCTCTCTTTTGTTTGTTTAATACACATGCTCTCAGACAATGAGCCTAAGAAGGCAGAGGATAGGTTTTTCATTTCCAACAGAACCCTTAGATGCTAGACACTTTTACTTTAAAAATGGGTATCTCTACAATAAATAAAATTCTTTTAAAAAATTGTCCAGAAAAGTTAATGGAAAAAAAAGTTTAAAAAATTGATTCTTCAAGAGTTACCTAGGTCCCAAATATTTCTGATTACTAGGAGTTATTCATTTTTGTACCCTCTATGGGTCCTAACAGTTTTGGTGTATAGCAGACACACTGTGCTTGATAAATGTATTAATATTTGCAATACCACTGTGTTCTCTTTTAACTACAAATTCTTTATTATTTTTAAGCAATTTTATTCGTTTCCTAAGGCTGCCATAACAAATCACCACAAACTTAGAAAGTTAAAACAATAGAAATTTATTCTCTAACAGTTCTGACAGCTGTACTCCCACTAGAAGATCTAGGATGGATTTATTTTCCTGTCTTTTCCAGCTTCAAGTGGCTCTGTAGGTTCATTGGCTCGTGGCTGCAAAACTTCAATCTTGACTTCCTTCTTCATATGGCCTTCTCCTCTGTGTATATTTTTCTTTGTATGTCTCTTATAAGGACACTTGGTTTTAGTGGATAAGCCAGGATGATCTTATCTTGACATCTTTAACTTAAATGCATTTGCCAAAAGCTTTTTTTCCCTCCAAATAGGGTCACATTCATAGGTTCTGGGAATTACAATATTTATATATTTTTTGGGGGGGGCCACCATTCAACCCACTGTACCAGTGATGGATGACTTAACTTGTTATTAAGTAATTTTCCTAAACTTGATGCTGTATACATCTTAATTTTTCAAATATAGTTTTGCCTTTTCTCTTATTCTCCATCTTGGTCATTTCTGACAGCAGGCATAAATCTGTTTATGTGTTCCAACAAAACTACTGCTACTATTGGCTGATACCCAATGAGAGCGTACACTATCCCAGACAATGAGCTAAATACGTCACACTCATTATCTCATTACATCTTTATAAGAAACCAGAAATATACCCACTTCACAGTTGTAGGGACTTATGCTGAGATATTTAGAGGGATTTTGTGACAAATTCGGGGTCTCAGTCAGTAAGAGACCGAACTGAAATAATGGAGTCCACTGTTTTGTTTACAGAGTTTTCTTAACCAGTATGCTGTATTCCTGGATTCCTTCTTCGTACTTCATTTTGAATTATCTTGAGAGGGGCTGGTCTGGGCTTTTCTGCATTTATGTTGGATCTGTACACCATATACTAGTTTTTCTCTTGTGCTGGTTCAGAAGCTGCTCTTTCTTTGCTGTGCATTCTCTATATTGTTCTGTGGTTGATTTGTAACTGCATCTGCTATAAAGTGAGTTTCTTTTTTACTTAGGAAAAATCCAACTTTACCTTTCATTTGTTAGAGCTATGTTCCACCAAGGCCTTATTCTGTGCTGGGGCTTATTTCCTGGGCTCTATTTATCACCCACCTATGACAGATTTCTCTACTACTTTTTTGTACTCCTTGCAGCTTTTTAGAATTCCCAGTTTCCTAGGGAAGGTGTCACATCTTACTTCTAAAGCAGGGGTATCTGAACACTTTTGATCATTTAACATATCTGAAAGACAATTATTAGTTAATGCCTCTATATATGAGTGGGTGTGTGTGTGCATTCATATACACTGTATATATAATGTATAGATAGGCTATGAACATTATAAATTGTGCACAAAAAGAAATTATGAAATTAAAATCAAGTAAAAATAAGATTTTCCAGTATTTTGCCATTCATACTAATGCATGGACTGATACAAGCACTATGATTTTTACCTTGAGGTCCAGTATTTAAATGAGCACAACAACTCACTACATGCCCAGAGGTGATTCTGGTTTCTGACCAGCTCATCTCATGGCAGTACTGGCCTCAACCTGACTGCTATACTCATCACTTGAATATCAGAATCTCTTTGATTTGTGCCTATGCTCACCCATAAAGGGGTTTTACATCTGTATCTGCCCTGTAATACAGAGAGCATTAAGCAATTTTCAGACTGGTGCTACTAAAATACTCCCCACTTCCCAAACCCACAAAAGACAAAATCTTTCTTTATTATTTTTCTGAATTGTTTTCTTCAAAAGTTATGGAACAAGAGTTAAAACTAGTGTTTGACATGAACCTTCAGAAGCTTATTATCACACAGTTACTGGTAGAACATGTTTTTTTAACCATATTAAAATTATGTAACTTTTCTAATTCCCTTGGCATATAACCACATAGCTGGTGCCTCCTAGTGGGGAACCCATGTGAACGCTCATGCAATACAAGCTTCTGTTTTAACCGGTTCCTATGAGAAGTCTCACTTGAATCTACTTCAGATGAAAGCATTTCTAACCTGCTTCCTGAAACTGATTTTGTGAAAATGAAGACCTTGTGTAAACTGCGTAAAGCTAATCCTAATACTGAATCAAGTAAGCACACAATAAAAGGAAGAGAAAAGTCGCTTTTCAGTAGCTATTGATCTAACCAAATCCGGTCATCCATATTAAATGTAGATCTTTAAATCTTCCTGCATTAACATTTGTAACGACAAGTTAGAGCTGGAGTAATTATCTCAATGATTTTTATGATAATATTTTTGGAACCTATGAAAATAATTTATCAGGAGGAAGAATGGTGCCATTTTGTGAGCTATTCCTGCATCATCCATTTACTCATCTTTTAATACTAATTTAAAACAAATTCACTGTTAGTTTTGTATGTGGTAAATCTTCATGAATTTTGAAATGTGTTACCGTAAAAATCTCTCTACTTTCTTATTGTTGGTTCACAGTAGTCACTGGCCTAACTATGTCAATCATTTATTCTAACTCTCCTCACCCCCTGGTTTCTCTAAACCTCTTAATGATATGATGGGGACATTTTTGTGACTTCCATTGAGAACACATAACACATTTATCAACCCTAAGCAGAATATTTTAAAAATGAAGTTTACCTAGTGTGAAGTTATAGGAGCTGGGTTTTAGTCCTAGATCTGACATTCACCAGTTGCCAAAGGAAAAAGCTATTGATTTCTCCTCAGATGGTTCTTGACTGTTTAATAGTCATCAGGCTCTTTTTACCTCTGTTCATCAATGTTGAGGAAAGAAAGCCTTCTGTCATATACACTTCCTTGGAGATACACACAATTTTATTACAGATTATTTAAAAAGTGAGTAACTGCACAAATCTGGCAAGAAGGGTGTTTTATAAAATAGATACAAACCCATCAAACTGTCTTTTTATATTTTATGCTACATGAATTGATCTGTCATACAATTATTCACAGAATATGATTTATTTATACAGAATCAGCTACAGACTTGAACATATGTTTTCCTACTTCTTGAATTTAAGATTACTGTATCAGATACTCCCTGGTTTGTATATTTTGGCATCACTGAATAAACATCATTTATGTTTATGTCTTGAGTAGTTCATATCAAAATTTTTTTTTTTTTTTTTTTTTTTTCTTGCGTTATGCGGGCCTCTCACTGTCGTGGCCTCTCCCATTTGCGGAGCACAGGCTCCGGACGCGCAGGCTCAGTGGCCATGGCTCACGGGCCCAGCCGCTCCGCGGCATGTGGGATCTTCCCGAAACGGGGCACGAACCCGCGTCTCCTGCATCGGCAGGCGGACTCTCAAGCACTGCGCCACCAGGGAAGCCCTCAAAATTTTTATATGACAAGTTTCTTGACATCATTTCTAACATTTCATAATTTGGTGGCAGATAGAGTCAGTGACAGAGCTCAGTATTACATTAAACACACATGATATTTCCCATGACTGCCTTGTTTTCTCTTTACTTATAAGATTTAAATATTTTTTATAAGGAGTTATGTTTTTCCAGACATAAGATTTGAGAACTACAGAATACATGTTAATATCGCCAGTTACAGAGTTAACTTTACCAAATACTTATACCTGACTACATAAGTCTGATTCTTTGTGAAGACTATTATCTACTTTTACCTTTCTATCTATCTGTTTATCTATCATCTATTTATCATCTATTTTTCTATAATCTATTATCTCTCTGTCTAATCTATCTATATGAATCATCTATCACCTTCTAATAAAAAGAACAGGAGGTAATTACTTTCCTGTAGATCGGTTTAATGAATCAGAATAACTTAAAAGAGATTTTATAACATTTAATTACTTTAGTCTCTATATTATTAAGTTTTAATGGGAAACAAATATTTAATAATTTAAAAGTTATGGTTTTACTGTATTTAATACTGAGAATTAAAGTTCTTATCTTTTCATTTTCTCTAGCCAGACCAAATATATTTCTGCTTTTTCCTCCCTGAAATGGATTTACTAAATCTAGGACTTTTCTGTACTCTGAGTAGTACCATGTCTCAAAAAAAAAAAAAAAAAAAAAAACCTAAACAAAGCAAACGGTATTTTTCTGAACTTCAGTTAAGCCAAAGATATTTTACATTTTACGACAACTTAATATTTCATTAAGAGCTAAATTCATGAATTCCTTCTTGTGGAGGAATGGGGAGAAATGTTGATATTTAAAGTCAGGAAGCCTATTTTTTAGCATTGATCCTATCACTAAATGAGTGGTGAAAGACCTTCATTTCTTAGCAATACTGTTTTAATCTTCCAGAAAAAAATATTTTTTTGAATAATACTGTTTAAAATCTAATATTTATTAGGTTTTTATTATTATGTACAGACACTCACCTAAGTGAAATGATGCATTATTAACTTATTGAATGCTCACAGGAACCTTATTAGATAGCTACCTCTTATGACATGATTGAGAAAGTTGAGGGGTGGAGATATCACATGACCTGCCTTAGACCTCAGGACTGGTAAGACTTATGCTTCAACACTCATGTGCCAGGACGTACATGCTACTTTCTCATAAACCAAAGACTGAAAAATCTGTAAGCCATGTTCTAGCTTTAAAATTTAAAACAAAAAGTGGATCTCAAACACATATAAGGATTTATTGCTTAGCAGGTTTCAAACTTTGTACATTAGCATTTTTGATTGATAGCATGAATCACTTAACTCCACCCCACAGGCCAAACGTCACCTGTGGTCTGTTTTTGTATGACTCATACACTAAGAACATTTGCTTTTTTTTTTTTTTTACATTTTTCAATGCTTAGAAAAAAATAAAAAGAAGAATATTTCTTGACAAGTAAAAATTATCTGAAATGCCAATATGTGTGTCCATAAATAGTTTTGTTGGAACACAGCCATTCCTGTTAGTTTACATATTGTCTATGGCAATTTTCACACTACAATGGCTAGTTTAATATTTTCAAAGGAGATATTTGGCCCACAAAGCTAAAAATATTTACTATCTTATGTTTTAAGCAAAAGTTACTCATCCTCAATCTATTTTACTTACCAGAAAAAAGTTGTTTATATTGAATCAATCATATTAAATGAATAAGTTTTTATTGTGTTCATATATAATATTTATGGTCAAAGGACACTGAAGGATATACAATATAATACAAGTACCTGGGCACTGAATTATGCCACAAAACCAATACAGATGAAAAAAATGAGAACATTTAAGAAACTTAAATATAAGTATTGATTTTATGTGCAATGACATTTCAAAGAAAGTCTCAGACAATTTTAGAATATTTGAAGAAATATCCTTCATGCAGAGGAAACAGTTGTGGTTTTAAGGCTGAATATCTTTTAAATAGAGGTAGGAAGTAGGGGTTACTTCAGGTTATAGCAGCAAACTCATGAAAAGAAAAAGATGTGATGACTAGTATATAACAAAACATAGATAGAGATTGGACTCTGGTGAAGAGACCATGATGGATGATGTGCCTAAATTTAAAGTTGTCCGGCTCATGAGGCTGTGGTTCCATTGCTCCCTGCCCTGCCCCAACAAAAGTTTGTCTTTTTAAATCTCACTACCAAATAGATAATTCTATCAAAGACAATTATATCATTATAGATATATTTGTCATTAAATATATGAGAATTATGACCTTCCCTCAGTCTTCAACATTGCCAGGTCATCTGTTACATGTTTCTGGAAAGTTCCCCATCCTACTAACTTCAACAACTATTTTACAACTTCTTTGTTATTAAAACTCATAATTTCAATGCTGTCTCTTTCACAATTACAAGATTATTCTGCTTTCCTTTTTATAGGAAAAGAAAGTCTATAAGGAAGAAATTTCTTCAACTTTCTCCCCCCTCTCACACAAATATCTGCACCAGAACCTTGGCATGCCTCCTTCCTGCCAGTCTCAAAAGAAAGCATCCTCTTACCTCCACTTACCTGACATGGGACTCTGCCTTTTCCCTGGAGATTTGGCTCAATTGCATGTACCTTCAATTTACCCACTGATGTCTTCCCTCAGCATACAAATACACACAGTAAAACATACCCCATAATTACTGACCTTCCATAAAACTTGTATTTCGATCTTTCCTTATTCTTCTATTCTATCTGAGCAATTTTATTTTGTGTCTTAGACTCTCATTTATTGGAGCTCTTTCCCCAAATACCCCTCATTCTCCCCCATCCTTATTTAGGCTTCTCACACTTTAAAGCCTAAGTTTAAAATTTAATCTAATAATTCTTTAATTCTTCCAACTTGTAACCCTTCCCTGTTCTCTATTTCACAGAAGAAAAATACCATTTCTTTTGTTTCAAGAAATGGGAAACCTCATTTTTCTTCCAAATCTCTGCTTTAAGCCTTCATATTAATAATTTCTGTAGTTTAGATTCCACATTGCTCTCAATAATGGATAAAATAGGTTTAAAGACATCTAGATTAACTGGGTTATGTTCAGAGAAAAAGCAAGCTTGATGAGAAGGAAATTTAATATGTTAAATTTACAATGAATATGAAAGACTCTGGAATATTCAAATAGAGTAGAGAAAGAGCTGCTTTCCAAATATTTGAAAATGCTCATGTGGGAGAGGATATGTATTTTGAATTGATCTTAAGACCCAGTTGTTGAAGAAAGTGTGTCCTGAGATGAAATGATTGCCTGAAGATTCACTGACTTCACCATAGTGGGAAATGATCAGGCATATCCTAGATGGACACTTAGTGGGGATGGTATAGAGTTTAGTTATTAGAAGCATGTTTGGATTAGATGAAATTTAAGAACCATCCCAATCCTATTTTTGTGTAATGTTGAAGACATATCAGTATTGACTTAATGAATTTTTAAATTTCTTAAGGGTGTTGTTTATGCTGAAATTATAATTAATTTACGTACTTTAAAACAGAATTTGAGAGAGTTTAGTGCTTTAAAAAGTGAAGTATGTCTTTCTTTCAATATAGAGGCTTTGATAAGTGCAATGAGTTGCCATGACATGCAATATCACATCCAAATTTTAATGTTAAAACTTGATCTATTGCAAAGCCACGTGAATTGTTATTCAGACAAATGGAAAATATATTTTAAAATGTCCCTATAAATCTGTTTCCCAGATTGTAGTTTACATCAGCCTTTAAACATTTAGAATGATGGAAAGTAAACATCATAAAATGGCCCCAAATTATACTGAACCTATAAGAAGAATCCTTCAGAGTATAACATTGACTAGACACATTTTCATAGCACTACTGATTTTGTGCTGAGGTTAAACATTAAAAATACTATTTTGGCAATATTTTCACATTAATAAATAATTTTCTCAGAGGGAACACTTAAAAATGAAAAGTAAATGACAAAATAATTTTCAAAATCAGAAGACTGTTTAAAAAGAATGTAATGAAAAAAAATGTAGCCATATAACATGAAAGCTACCTCAAAATAATTTGTTGTTCCAAGTTCTCCCCAGAAAGAAATTTTAATTAGAACTAATTTCATTAAAAATGGAAACTGATTAAAATTATTTTGAAAACTTGCACAGGGTCATTATTAGTAAATCTGTATAGAATTTTATACATCATCTGACTCAGCCAGATAGAATTTCAAATTAAAAAAATAAAAAGGTTATACTGCATATAAAAAAGGGAGGATTTTATGCTTCAAAATAGTATTATGTGGGAAGTAGAAAACATTTTTATATTAGTCAAAAATATTTAATTGATACCTAGGAGAGTAAAGTTAAAAAATATGAATACATATTTGTCTTTTATTCAAATGAACTGAATGGCCACTTCAAAGTAGATATCACTGTGTCCTGAGACTTTTGTTCCATTTTTTAAAATGTGAATATGGGTTAATAAATGTTCTTTTCTACAGTCTTGGTAAGAGATTTGGTTCCCCTTGAGTCATCATTTGCTTAGTGATGAATGCCATGGGGTCTCTAACTTCCTAGGCATGTACACTTACCAAGTTATTTCCATTGACTCACAATGAATACCGAACTCACAATATTCCAGAGAAAACTGTATGTCTCTGGATGGTAGAAGCATGCTATTCAATTTTTAGAGTATTAACAATAAACAAACTGAAATACCATTAACCAGATGCATGACCATCTCTTCTATAGATAACACAGATCAAAAGAACAACTTGAGTGTCGGTAGCTCTTGAATAGGGGATGCTAGTATCTCATGGACAACCACTTTCTCCCCCACATGCAGAAAAGCCATTGCAGGTACAGAATTCTTTCAAAATACTGTACTGATAATCTCTATTATTTTATTGGAGTTAATCCAAAAGATGAAATCCATTACCTATCTCAGCTCTAAGAGTTGTGATTTCAGTGCAACCTAAAAGACTAGGTATTGAAATCTGTAAATAGGCAAAGTTTTCCTAGGAGATAGCACTGCTGTTACATTTTACTATTTTTATGTTAATTATCATATTTATCAATTTGAATTAAAGAAACATTTTTTTGTATCCAAAGGTTACACTTCAGAAAAGAGCTGTAAAATAAACAATATTCTTTTCTTCTCTCAAAAATTCTTTCTTTTTTTTTTTTTTTTTTTCAAAAATTCTTTTGATGGGCTTCCCAGGTGGCGCAGTGGTTGAGAGTCCGCTGCAGGGGACACGGGTTTGTGCCCCGGTCCGGGAAGATCCTACATGCCGTGGAGCGGCTGGGCCCGTGAGCTATGGCCGTTGAGCCTGTGCGTCCGGAGTCTGTGCTCCGTAGTGGGAGAGGCCACAACAGTGAGAGGCCCGCGTACTGAAAAAAAAAAAAAAAAAAAAAAAAAAATTCCTTTGAGTCTAATAGAACTTATTAAAATTTGGAGTAGACATTTCACGTAGATGTCCATGAATTTTTAAGTTCTTATGTCCAGTGTGTGGAAATGGCCAATTGCAAATGTCTCCTTGGCATAATAGATTTAGTTTATTAGGTGTAAACTCTAAACTAAAAAAAATTCTATCGGGTCCCATAGTCCCTGTAAATGTGCCTCTCAGTCCCCGCTAAAATATAACTGCCTTTGTAATAAAACACTGTAATATACTTTGCTACTTTCAACATTAACTAGAGATTTCAGCCAAGGAACTGAGAGTCTCTTTTAAGTATCTTACCTACAGTCTACTGACAATTTTAAAATTCTGTGTAACATACTAAAGTAGTCAATGGATATTCAAGACATCACATACACAAAGCTTATTTGCCTACAGCAAAAATGTGTTTTTACTATAGATAGCAAATACTTCCACGGTTCATATTTCATTCAAGATCATACAGAAGCATTCTGCTTACTAAGTGAGACATCTAGGTATCATTTATTACCAAGATTTTTATTGGCTTGGATTGAGATGCAACTGACATACAAATAAGTTTCATGTATTTAATTGTCAATGTGAAGGTATTCTACAGATTTTTACCCATGTGAAACTACCTGCAATATCAAAATAAATAATATATAATACCCATCACCTACAGAAGTTTCCATGTGCCACTAAGTAATCCTTCATTCTTGCCTACCTCCATTCCATGCCCCCCTCGACCTCCACCCATTATTGGTGAGCTTTTTGCCACTATGGATTAGTTTTAATTTTCTGTAGTTTTTTTAAAATAAATTTATTATACTTATTTATTTACTTATTTTTGGCTGTGTTGGGTCTTCATTGCTGCACGTGGGCTTTTCTCTAGTTGTGGCGAGAGGTGGCTACTCTTCGTTGCAGTTCGTGGGTTTCTCATTGCAGTGGCTACTCTTGTGGAGCACGGTCTCTAGGCGTGAAGGCCTCAGTAGTTGTGGCTTGCGGGCTCTAGAGTGCAGGCTCAGTAGTTGTGGCACACGGGCTTAGTTTCTCTGCAGCATGTGGGATCTTCACGGACCAGGGCTCGAACCTGTGTCCCTTGCATTGGCAGGCAGATTCTTAGCCACTGTAACACCAGAGAAGTCCCTAATTTTCTATAGTTTTTATACAAATGTAACCAAACAGTATATACTCTTTTTTTTGTCTGGCTTCTTTCACTCAGGATAATTATTTGAGATACATTCATGTTGCAGTATGTTATAATAATTCTTGTTTTTATGTGTAGCATTTCCTTGCATGATTATATTTCAATATGTTTATCTATTCACTTGTTTATAGAAAGTTTAGTTGTTTCCATTTGGGGCTATTATAAATGATGGTGTTATGAACATCCGTGTACAAGTCTTTGTACAGCATATGCTTTCATTTCTGTCAGGTAAATGCTGAGGAGTGGAATCACTGCTCTATATGCACTACATGCACTTAGCTTCCAGAGACCATCCACACTGCATGGCTCTTGGCCACCTTCTCCCATTTTCAAAGTCACCAAAGACAGGTGTAGTCCCTTTCATGCTTTGAATCACTCCAGCTTCTTCCATTGCCACATTGGCCTCATACAGATAATCCAGGTCAATCTCAATAAAGTATGTGACCTCCATCTCATCTGCAGAGATCCTTTGTCACTTAACACAACAGAGTCTTAGATTCCAGGGATTAGGGCATGAACATCTTTGTAGGAATGGGAGGGGTGAGGGGTATTATTCTGTTTGCCACACACAGTTAACAGAATAGACTTTACATCATTTTACTTTTGTTTGGGCATCTATAACCACAGAAACAGAAGTAACTAGCCAATTCTTTCATACGAGCAGCTTGCTGTACTGATGAGCGAAGAAGAAAACAATGTCACATGAACAATCAGATCACCGGGAAGTCAAGTTGACAGTGCATGTGTATCAACACAGCTGTGCTATTTACAGTGTCTCTTCAATCTGTTAGGGAAATCAAAGACCCCAACATTGTCTCTGGCTATTTTACTGGTGCTTTCTAAAAACCTCATAAAGTACTTTTTGACTCTATAGGACTGTGTACAAGTTTATAGTATACAATCCTACTTGTTGCTGCTCTGTTCTGTAGAATGTCAGAAGTGAAAACAAAAAAATATGTATCTACACGTGGTGGTTATTTGTGGGAGAGCAACATACAGTTTCTTTCTTTCTTTTTTTTTTTTTTGGCTTCCAACTGTGTTAGTCTTTTTTTATTCTTTTGGTAATCTCTTCCAGGGTTAACTACTTCCATTTGTAGGTGATGAAATGTGTAAGAAATCCACTTCAAATGCTGGCACTGCTATGAGCATGGTCTTTCCCTTTACAACTCAATTACTTTTGATTCTTGTTTATATTCCAAGTGCCAGAAGTGGTTTTCACTGTAGAAGTTATCTGAAGATGGTCTTATGCTTTCTAGTAGTGGTCTACAACCAGGCTCTAGCTTCTCCAGGAAGACTACACAGGATGGATTTAGATATTACATATTAATATCTGTAATATTGAGGCATTCTCTCAAATGAGTTTAAATGCATTTTATTTTTAGACAACCTACATGACATACCTTTTTTCTCAAAAGCAATGCTTCCACTACAAATAAATCAACTGTTAAAATAAATGAAGAGCTCAAGGTGACATCAGTCCCATTTGTCCAAATCCTGGTGTTGTGCCAATGAAAAGCTGCGGCCAGCCAGTTATGACAACAGGTGCTAGGTCCAAAGGAACAGCCAAATTTGTTAACATTTTTCCATTTCTAAACCACCCTTAAAGAAAATCATAAATGGGCTCACACCATCCTCACGGTAGTCTAGCAGAACAACCATGCCATCTGGATTCATATTTTCACCAGTAAGAAGATGAGAGTTGTTGAAATTAGCAAGTATGTGCTTGATTTGCTCTGCAGCCCCTGTCATAAAACGTTTTACTCTTTCTGGTCTCTGTTCTTCAAGTTTCCCTTTGATTGAATTCATGTAATCTTTGATGTATTTCTTGTAAGCTTCTTTTGTGTAGCTGGTTTCCTGCAAGTGATGGTTCATGACAATATCGACACCAGTGATTTCTATGCTTTCTGTACCTTCCTCCTCAGTTCCTTCAGCAGAGGCAATTCCACCAGTGAGCGAGTCATCAATGTTACACTCTGTCCTACTGACCATTTTCCCCTCCACCTCCAGACACAGCCCTTTGGCGACCTGCCTGATCTTGTAGATGTCAGAGAACACCTCAGCATGGTTGATGAGGTCCCGGTAGATGGAGCTGCTGGGAGCTCAGAGCAAGCACTGTGCAGCCAGAGCGGCGCTGCGCCTGGGGCAAGGCAGGGGTGGCGGGGGCGGCGAGGGAAAGGATGGAAAAGTAACCTGCAGTTTCTTTAACAGGTCAAGGATTATATACCACTTGAAAAGGCAAACTCATGAAAACAATCAATCTGGAAAAATAGCTGTCACTATACATTTAAAGAAATTCTTTATAAGTACATAAATTTAAAGTAGAGTATATCTGTATATGACTTAGCATAAAATTGAAGTTGTTTTGTTTACAATAAAGGTAGAAAAATGCAGTGATACTTATTTAGAAAATCAACTCAAAACATTTTTATCTAAGAGTAGTCTAGCTGTTTTTCTAGTTTTGTTTCCTATAGTTGAAGAAAATGTCATATTGAATATTTGTGATTTTTTTTTTTATAATTCTGATGACACACAATGAATAGTTTGTCTTTTCCAAGAGGCAGAATTCCCCAAATGCACCGGTTACCTGTTTGTACAAATGTGTGACGTTTATTTATTTGTTTCATACAAAATGGGATTTCTGGCTCATATTAAATTCCAAATCATCTTCCACTTGCATACAACTTAGAATGATCTTAGCATGCTTCCAAAACAATCTGCACTCCATGCAATCACTCAAAGTGAGCACTTGTGTTTATGCTCCTATTCAATTCTAGCTTTCCGTGCTGTTTGGATGTCCTTACCTTGGTCCAGTTTTGAATGAGGCAGACTTGTGTTAGCTGGAGGCATATCTAGGGTTACTATGAATTTCAAATTAATTAATAGATTTTGAATTGCCATTTTTGGCCCAAAGATGCCAAGAAATCTACATTTAGAGAATACATATTTGGGTGAGACTGAAACTATAATTAAGTTATTGAGACAGTGATCACCATATCCGAGACTGAATACTTGTGATAGGTGGTGGATGAGCTGCTGCTGAAAAAATGTGCTTCCAGAAGAAAATGGTGAGATTGAGACTATTACCCAGAAATATTTTTTTTCAGGATGACAGATACATTTTTTTAACTTCTGCAATGGAAGCTATAGGGGAATTAGGGCATCAGCTTGGATCTATGACTCTGAGAGATCAGATGTTTCAGGAATAAAGTAAAATTAAAAAAATAAATAAATAAAGTGCTGCACTTCTTACTAATTGATCTGTGGATATAATTAAAAGTGGTTGCTCCAATTATTGGAAGTGTTATTAGACCCTTTCTGCCATGAATAAGTTAGATGTTGTTGTGAGTACTTGTAAAGAAGGTGCATCATCATATATGAGCAGTTTGGGGGGCATTCATTAATTATTTCTTCAATGAAAGGTAGTTGAGACAGATACTGTGTATACTAACTTATAGCAGTACAAATTGAACAAGCTAACCATGGATATTGTAAAAGAATATTGACAATCATAATAAAAAATTTGTATCTATGAAAAGCAAGGTTACTTCACAGTATAGAGAGATTTTGCTTGTTCATGAGGTTGATATTAGGGTATGGGGTCTCAGAGATTTCCAATGTCCATCTGCACTTTCAAGACAACTACTGAGTGTGAGAAAACAGAGCTAGAGGAGAGTCTGTTCTTAATGTGGGTTAAACCCCTAATTAGTTACAAAATCATTTACTTAATCATTATCAAGTAATAATTTACTGATATGTCAAATAATTTTCAAAACATGTTATTAATATCTTTTCTTTTCCCCATCATTTAAAATTTACCATTCTCCTCCAAGGTAATTTTTTCATGTATAGTTTTCTAACAAGGGATTTTGATCTTAGAACTATGAGTCAAGCCTTATCTCTGTGGGAATAGAAGCTGGATAATCTAAGATGCTACTTGAATCTTTTTGGTGTCTTTTTTCTTTAGGTAAGGTGTTACCTGGAACAATGATGATAAAAATGTTGAGGTTTTACCTTAGGGCGAGTGTGACAGTGTGATCCTCAGAGGTACGATTTAGTGCTCTGATCTTGTCAATTGCTGCACCCCTCGAATTTGACTGTTTCCTTTACTCATGGGATAGCATTTCCCATTCATAGGTCAGTCAGTGTTATAAACTATTCCAAGCTTTTCCATTCAGCAAGCTAACAATAAGTATGGTTTGGTATGATTGGACATAGCAAAAACGAAATCCTAGAATCTGTTTTAAAAGGCAGAAGTCTAAGACTAGTTGTCAAGCTCTAAGATTCTAGAAGTAGTGTCATAACAGCAATTGCTTTTGATAATACAATTTTCCCTCCAAAGCAACTGAAAGTACTTTAAGTAAAACAGGAAAAAATGTTCCAGAACAAAGCCAAATTGAAAGCATAAAAGTTAACCAAGGGTCATAGACACCAGCAGAGAACTGAGCACAGAAAAATTTTTTTCTTTTAATCTACAGAAAGTTCTGCTTACTGCTCAATGCAAAGTTTGATAGAAAGTTGAATTGTACTTTTGTTTTAGAGCATCTTAAAAGCACATAGTATCCTGTAATGTCCTCCCAACTTTTGTTTCTAAACATACATAAATGTGCCATTTTGAAAAAAAAATAGATACCTTACTTAATATAGGGTATTTCTTTGTCATTTTATTTAAAACAATGCAAAAGTCTTTGAACTGAAATTGCTAGTTTTATTCAACATTTTTATTCCCAGGTGTACTGTATTTCAAATGCGTTTTTCTTCTTGTTGAGAAGTGTCCTGGCTTTTAGTTTGACCATTGAAATAGTGGGAAAGGCAGTCAATCAAAATGTACTTCTGTGCATTTGGAAAAATGAACAAGACTGAAATCTTTAAAAGGCCCTAGTTTGTTTACTAAGCGCAGGAGTGATTAATCTTTTTACCCTTATGTTGGCAGCAGCCATAAAATGCACGCAATTAAAGTCTATAATGCCATATTTCTATGGCATATACTGGGAAGTTGTCCAAGAGATGATAGGATAAGATAAACTGGCACAGTGTTCTGCAAATAAGAGTCCCTAATAAGTGTGTTCAGCACAATACAATTTGGGCATATTCAATGGTTTAGTCAAATGTTTGTAATAACTGTTTTTCTGCCCTGGGATTGTGTTAATTTCTAGAATAATGAGATGCAATACTTCTTTTAAATGGACTTACTGATTCCAAATTTAAGTTAATAAATATCTTAATTGAGTTAGTTTTTATTTTTTCACACATATATCTATATTTAATTTTACATTGAAAACTAAACATGCATTTTTAAAAGTTACAGAAAACATAACTAATATTTATAAAGTGTTCACTCATTTAACCACCGCTGAGGTCAAGACATAACATTCTCAGTGTTCCAGAAACCCATTTACATGCCCCTTCCCTATCACGACCTTCTTCCTCCTCCAAGATGATCAGTAACTTGTTAAGCAGAGTTTTAAATTTGGAGAACTGTGATGTGATGATTAAGACTATCAGTAAGTGACAATATTTTTGCTGTTTTGTATAACAAGAAGGGCTATTATGTAACATTTTAAGTTAAAAATTATTTGAAATTGCATATGAAATAAAGTTTCTTATTTGGATGGTTACAGATACTTTTTCTTTTCTATCTATCCATTAAGTAATTTTTACAAAAACAACTAGCTGTTGCCCAATATGTATCCTGCTTTTATAGAATAATAGGATCCCCCATATACCTGGCTTCCCTGAATATACTATACTTCCCAGGCTCCCTCACTTATGTCTGTGACCCTGTAATTAATTTTTGGCCAATGCGACACAAACAAATATTGTGCAACAAATTTCTATGAAGGAGTAACCTTCTTTTTTCATGTCTGTTTCCCTGAAAGCTGGGATGTTATAATGGTGACTAGCATTAGAGCAGTCGCTTTGGACCACAGGGTGAAAGCTAGAGATTGAAGACGGCTGAGTAACAACATGGATTGGGTCAACGATGCTTGTGAAACTGCAATTGGAGCCCTATACTACCAAGTTTGTGAAAAGGAGGAACAATATTTATAAGATTTGTAAGTCATTCTGTAACTGAGAGTTGAACTTAAAGCTAATGCAGTAACCAACACCTTTAAAACTGTATCATAATAAAGATGTATTGGCATTACTTTCTAAGTGGCATTTTGTACATGGCAAGTACATTTCTTTATAATAAATATACACATTGGAAATGTTGCATTAATGATACAAAGTGAATTGCCACATGTATTCTTGAAAATTATTTTTAACTCAATTTATTTTAACTAACAAAATTAGTTATAACTGAAGAAGGATAAAATACAAGAATATATAAAAGATGCTTCTTTGGCATTTAGAGTAAACTATTTCCCTAAGTCAGACAGAACTGTCATAGTTGTCAGCCTTGCAAGCATGGCTTTAAAATCCTAGATTGTAACAACACAAAAGATAGGAAGTATGAAAATATATAAGGCACTGATAATGGAATAGAAAGACTGACATAATGAAGAATGAACAGAAGGTAGAAGTGCCCCAAGGCATTAGTAACACTGCCAGTGCCAGAACAGGTGCTTTCAGGAATATGCCACAAGAATAATTCAATGCCCCTGGATATTTTCTCCTTTTGTAGCTTCAATTTATATTGGAATAGTTCTCTTTTTAGTTCTTTTTTCATATTTGAATTTCCATATTGAAATAATTTAATATGTACACAAAAGACTGTATACAAAGTAGAAACAGCACAAAGAATTCCCAAATGCACTTCATAATGCTTCTCAAATGTTAACAACGTTCATAATCACAGCACAGTGATAAAAACTGGGACATTAGCATTGACATGAAAATATTCTTAACTCTACCAACCTTATTCAAAGACTAACATTCACCCCAACAATGTGCTTTTTGTAGAGCAATATTCAACCCAGTCTCATGCATCCCATTTAATCATTTGTTCTTAGTCTCCTTTGATCTAAAACAGTTTCTCACTCCTTTTTTTTATGGTATTGAAGATTTGAAGACTATTGACAAGGTATTTTATAGACTATTTCTCAGTGTCTGGTGTTTCTTCATAATTAAATTTAAGTTATGCATTTTTAACAAGAATACTATAAAAGGAATGCCATGACTTTCCTGGTGTTTTATATCAAGAAGTACACAATAATAATACATTTTCTTACTGATGGTGCTAACATTAATCACTTGGTTAGGTGCTGTCTATGATATGAGAAACTTATGTTTTAATTTCTATCCCCAAAACTGTTTAAGCTGGTTCATCTCTATCTTTTTTCCTCCATAAATTATTTAAAATAAGACGGTTAACTACTGAACACCAAGGTAAATTAACAGAGACTGGATTTTCCTGGCAAATCTAGCAAACAGATAATGGAACCAAATATACGAAACATTTTATTTTTTCATAGATGAGATAATAGTGCAGCTCTATGGTTGCCAAGAGAATGGATACAAATGAGGTAAGTCTTATGTTTGCACCAGCTCTATACATGGAAGAATTGTCAAGTTACTGTGAAACAATGGAGAAAACATTTTACTGTCTAGAGACAATTTCCAGATAAGAGTACAAGTTGGGAAAAGCTAAACAGAGCCCAGTCACCTTACTGAAATAAGAAATAGAAACCTGAGTTTGAAAAGGTGAAGAAGGCTCATGTTGCTGGGTGTCATACACAAAAGGAGAGACTTTCACAGGGAGATGGCTGTGGAGACCTGCAGCATGGTTCTTTCTTAAACTGTTAGTTGATACTTATCCACATGTCCATGAGAGAAAACAACCTGAGTTTCTGGAAAAATCTTCCAGCTAAAGGCAGACAAATAGAAAAAAACAAAAACAAAAACAAGTGGAGCTTAAGGAGTCTGGGAATTATTTGTGTTCCCACTGATCAGAATAGGAAGATTTCATGATTAACAAAAAATTGGACACAGTCCTCAGAATGGTATTACCTTACAAACAGGGCTAGATTAGTTCTGGACTCTTGGCTGCTCTAGACCCACTCTAAAAACACTTAAAGCAAGCTTTAGAAGGATACAGCTGACTACGAGTAACTTAATGTATGTTACAACAAATCAGCATGAAAGGATAACAAAAATATAAAAAGTAAGAACATAAATACACAATGCTCACCCAAAAAGAAATTTGAAGGCAAGCAAAAAAGCAGGAAAATATAACTCCAAACCAGGAGAAAAATCAATCTATAGAATAAACTGAGAAGTGACAAAGATAATGGAACTAGTGGACAACAGAAGCTAAAAGAGCTATTATGAATGCTTCATATGATTGATAAGAAGGAAAAAATGTGAATGTTGAGGAGAGAAACACAGCACTATGATAGCAGTATTAGCATATTAGGACATTCATAAGATCAGCAAACTGGAAGACATAACAACAGAAACTTCCAAAATGAAGTTCAGAGAGGACAAAACCTGAAGAAAATAAGAGCTGGATTAACTGATAGAAAGTGGTTTAACATATAAGTAATTGGAAACAAAGAAAGAGAGGAGAAAGGTACTGGAAGATATAATGATTGAAAATTATTAAATTTAATGAAAAATATAAATTTGCTTGTCAAAGAATCTCAATGGACACTAAGTAAAATAAATCTAAAGAAAACCACACCATGAAAAGTAGTGATAATGAGAAAATCTTAAAGCTTTAAGAGAAAAAAAAAAGGCACAATACTTTTAAAGATGTGTTAAAGCAGACGCTTATCAGAAACAATTCAAATCAGGACAGTGGAGGAAAAATTTTTTTTAACTGTCAACCTAGAATTTTTGTGCAATGAACTATTGTTCAAAAGTAAATGTGGAAAAAAATACTTTATTTAGAGCAACAAAAACTAAGAAATTATTTTCAGAAGATATACATTAGAAAGACCTAAAAATCTCTAAGTAGAAAGGGCATGATGCCAAATGGAAATTTAGGGTTACACAAATGAATGAAGAGCATCAGAAATTGTAAATACATGGTATAAGCAATGTAATTCATCTTATTTTTAATCTATTTGAAAGATAATTGACATAAATATAACAATCCTATATATGAGTGCAGCTAATAATAAAGCTTCAAAATGCACAAAAAAAAGTGACAGTATCTGCAAGGGAAATAGACAAATTCATATTTAGAAATGCAGATTTCAATATCTCTTTTTTCAGCAATTGTTGGATCATATATACAGCAAAATGGATCTAAGGATTTATGAGATATGCTTCTTTAGAGAATTACTTGTAAGCAATACAACACTTGTGGCATATGAGAGACCTAGCTCATGACTTAAACATAACTGACTCTTGTGTGAAGTGAAGCATGAAACTTACTCAGAAATTCCCCATCTTATTCTGGCCCAGGAAGTGCATGGTCAATGCAGGAAGAAAGGCTTGGGAAGAAAGGCCTGGAACCCTCTCTTCTTCATCTGAGACACCTGATTTCCTATAAACAATATTATTAGTAAATCTTGATACTTTGTTAGATCTCTCAATTTTTCTGAGTCTGATTTGACAATTATTCCCTTGTGTTAGCTCGTATGAACTGCTCTTAAAACTTTTGTCCCGGGATGAGAGGCTACATGGAATAGCATACAGTTGACTGTGGCCTGAAGTACAGAAACAATTGGCCAACAACTCTAATGTAATATAATCAAGAAATAAATATTTATTGTTAGACACTGAGATTTGGGGGGTTATTTGTTACCCCAGCAAAGGTGACTAACATATCAGGATGTGTTTGCCGTAGGGATTCCTTTTTCAGCAATCTATAAATAGATTTGTGTTTTTAATTTAAAAGTCCCAGACACCATTTTGTCTGGAAAATTGGACACTGAGAAGGGTGACAGAATACACAGAATCACAAAGGTGTGTAAAAAGAAATGTATGCTAAAGGTGGCGTGGTTGTTATTCCTCCTATAAGATTATTTCTGAATGATTTAATGACCAAGTCACAATGTTATTTGTTGGAAATCTTGAGAACAACTGAGTCCATGATTCAGAAACACAATTCTATCTAAATTTTTCACATAGTTTTCATGCTTTTTCTTTTACTACTTTTAATTGGCCATACTATTTTAAAATGTGGCAGAGGTGTGGTAAAGAATAGCAAAACAACAGCACCACACACACACACACACACACACACACACACACACATATGCACACACACAACTGCTTTATCAGCAATTATCACTAGCAGTGAGATTTAGGTTTATTTTACAAATCTATATTTTGTCAGCCTCCTTTAAAATACAGAGACATTCAACAAGTGAAGTTTAAACCCCACTGTACTTTTATGTAAAAAGTATTTTTCTTCTTATGAACTGGTTTTGATGGATAAATTGAAGTATTAAAGAGAGGAGTTGACACATTAAAAGGAAATATTGCACAGTTCATTATAGAAGTAAATTTCTAGTCTTCTTTCTGTCAATTCAAATATAACTGTCAGAAGTCATGTTCCTAGCCTAGACTATTTTTAAGAAAGTTATAAAAATTAAGATCATGGTAAATAACACTAGACTTACCACTTAAAAATGATTCCTAAACAGTTCAATCAATGCCCATTTGTAGAGATGTGAAAAATCAGCTCATAGGTTTCAAAAAATAAACTGTAAGCAACTTAAAATAAAGCAGTTAAATTATTGGAAGATAACACAAAACATCTAAGGGGAAATTCAAAGATTTTATTTCTTTAAATTTTAGCTTGTAATAAAACCACTAATATATTACAATTTCTTGCTCATTTTGCTTTTAAAGACTTGGGCAGGTAATTCCTAGAGATTGCAATGAAGTGCATACCTAGATACCTTGACACTAAAAGGTCTACTTATGTTAACCTTCCTTCCCCCAGTATTTAGCAAAAATATAGGCTTTCGTATGTTCTCCATTAAGGGTATAGAATAAAACTTTCTCTATATATAAATAGGGCCAAGTAACTTTTCAAACTTTTCAACTTTTCTCAGATTAAGTATGTTAGCTTATATAGAAAGGTATTTGAGTGACAACTGGAGTACTTGTCAGATGTGATTTAATCAGATAAATTCAATATGAAGGGTGAAGCAAAGTTGAATGGTAATTTCAATGCGTACATCTTCTCTAGCCTACAATGATTTTATCTTCTCTACTGGTGTTTTTCATTAGCTTACTTACATATCTGTAGCTTTTTCTTTTGACATTTTCTGGATATTTGTCATTGCAACTCTATTAAACCATTTGCAATAACCTCTCATCAAATGTAGTATATGAATCCTATATGCTATTCTCTCAACTTAATTTTCTGTTTTCTTTTCTTTGTCTAGTTCACTGCTAAATACCCTTCAAAATTTAGCCAAAACATCACAATTTTCAGGACCCCTTTTCAGAAAAATTAGTGTGATTTAAAATTGCTGCATCATACTGATAGTAACCTGTACTTAACATATGTAACTAGGTGGCAATCAGTATTCTATTTATGGATCTTCATCAAGCTTTAATTTACTCAGAATAAGAACTCCTAGACCCTTCAATTGATATTTTCATAGAAGAAATAAGGTTCGACATTGTAAAATATTTACACAGTTCAATATTCCACTAATAAAGTAGATCTCAATTAAGAGAGAATGGCATTCTGCTTCTAGCCAAGATGGTGTTAACAGGAAATGGATTTACACTCCTTCCCTGAAATCAATTACAAGACATATGATAAATCAGTTTTTAAGACATTGGGTATCAGTCAATTTAGCACAGTGATTTTGTGAGACAGGAAACAAATCAGTGGAACCCTGTAATTATTGTGTTACTGCCTTGATAGTGTTTCCAGGTCATAGTGAAGAAGCAGCAGGGTTGGGAGGGAAGGCAAAAATAGAACTTAGAATATATCCTGAGTTTGAGACCCAGAGCTGAGTCACAAGGGAGACCATAGTGGCTGGATTTCACAAAGCTGAGTACTGGAGAGGTGAATTTAACAAGGAGAGATTGAGATTAAATAGGAGAGAGAAAGAGAGAGGGAGACAGACAGAATGAAAGAGAATGAAGGGTGAGGGGTAGAGAAAGAAACCTGGAGCTCTGTAGGGAGTCACCTACAATATTCAGCAGAATCCAGATCATAACCTGTATCTGAGAAAACTACTCAAGGCTGGGATGGGTGAAGGAGGGGAAACTCTGGAAAGGATGGCAGAGAATAGTACCCAGGGCTCCTACAGAACAGGAAATAACATCTGTTTCCACCAATCACATTGTAAACTGCACACTTTACACTTCATGGATCATTGGTCAAGTATCCAGTATTCATTATCAGAAAAACTATTGACTTTTGAATAACATCTGAAGTTTAGTTAATAATTGTATCAATATTAATTTCTTAGTTTTGATAAATGTACCATGATTATATAAGATGTTAATACTGGGGAACGTTGAGGGAAAAGTATAAGGCAGCTCTCTGTTCTGTATTTATTTTGTAAATTTAAAATTATTTCAAAAAAATTTTTCAAAAAACAGGCAGTTCCAAATGAAAATGGGCTTTAAAAAAGACTTTAACAGTCACATACAAAATATGATATTCCAAATGGCAAATAAAAATGGCAATGGGCTCAATTTTATTAGTAATTATAGAAATTCAGTTTAATACCACGACATCTTCACTGGAATAGTTAAAATATATATTTTCTGTACAAGAATGCTCATATGTGCACCAAAATTACATGTAAAAGAAAGTGCATATGTGCAAGAATGTTTGTTGTAGTCGTACCCCCAAAATACACAGTGCTATATTTAACTTCAATGAAGTTCAAACAGGCAAAACAATTCCATGCTGTTCAGTCGGGATAGTGACTATCATGTGCAAAAGGAAATTAGAAGGGGGCAGGAAGGCAACTTCGGGAGCTGGTAGACTCCACTTTTTGAACAGTATGGTTGTTCCATGGATGTGTGAACGTCAAGATAAATTAATGAGCTGTACTTTGTTTATGTTATTTTTGTACCTCCCTCTATGTATAATGAAAAAACATTTAAAGTACTTGATAAAAAGCAAGTTTCTAAGTTATTTAATCTCATCCTCAGTTCTTTCATTTTTAGCTTGTTTTCAACACCACAGAATATCAGTGTGCTGCTTCAAAAGGAATGAATATCTTTGAATCATTGTAGGAGTGAATATCAGTAAATGCTAGAAAATCATTTATAAAACTGACTGGGCTGAAAGATTCTATTTCACTTTATATAGATATC
>NW_006794000.1:482589-500217 GCF_000442215.2 Lipotes vexillifer | reverse complement strand
CACTCTTTCCCTCCTGTAGCTTAAAAAATGGAAACATCTATCTGCTTTAAATACACTCGCCTACCAAACTGTATCCACAAAAACTAATTTTAATGAGAGGCAGATAAGAAGGAAACAGAATGTATCTGTTTACAGAATGTATCATTAGAATTGCTTCATACCCAAACTTAATGATCAATTTCCATGAAACCCTATTTCTGACTTATTGCCAAAGAAGTCAGGGCTAACATTTTTATGTCTGCAACAAGAAATAACATGTCCTGTAAGCAAAGGATACCTCCATTTTATTTTTCTTCAAATTCTTCCATGAAAATATCATGTTGTTAATTTGTCAGATTTATCAAAGTTTGTCTCCCGGGAGATTACAAAAAAAGCTGTTATTAGAAATTTTTACTCCATTCTGTGGGTGACTGTGATTAGAATTTCATTTTCACATAGCCAGTGGTAGATCCAGGTTTTGTGAGGACTAAAGATTACATAATTTTCAGGGACTTTATCAAAGAAAAAAAAAGGGAATGTGAAAATATCTTACTTTTGTAAATTTTACAGAAGCATAGGATGATGTGAACACATTACCCCTTCATGGGAACTGGTACAAGTTAAAGGAAACTTCTGTTTCATGGTAAATATGTGTCTATACTAAGCATAGAACCTAGAGATTATCACTTTAAGGCAGGTATCAAAGGGAGGACACCTACAGGGTAGAAATAGCGGTGTAAATAAATGAAATGATCTGTGTAAATAAAACAATAGTGCAAGTGTAATTACAAATGGCAACTTGCAGCCTCATTGCCATTGAAGTGATAATAGGAAATGGTGTGAATTTGACACTCTCTCTAGTATAACGGAAAATAGCCAAATCCACTCAAATTCTTATGCAGAGTTGACTGTTGGTTAATTTTCCTGTATTGAACAAATCAAAGGAATCTAGAGTTTATTATAAAGTTTCCATTAAAAAATATTAACAACAAATTAAAATTATTTCCCAAGAAAACAACTCTTTTTGAATATCAAATGTTTGACTTTCACCAAGTCTGACACACATGAAGGTAAATAGAGTTCACTTCTGACTAGTCCCGGGCAATAGTTGAAGCTAAAGATCAGTGGTAAGTTGACCCTGAAGGACTTACTTCATTTTTAATGATTTAAATTAGAAGATAGCCAAAAATAAAGACCAGAAAAAGTAGGGGACTTCTTAGTATCTGGAATAACTTAAATTTAAGGCATTCTGATGGGATGGTGAAAAGCCAGTGGACTGCCATGAAAATTTATGTCTGTAATATCCTTTGGTCTAAGCTCTCTTCACTTTTATTAGTTTTCCTAAAAATGGATCCGAAGACAGCAAGTGGGTTATGAGCCCTACTCTCTCAGTCAGGCTACCTTTAATAACTAAGAATACATGGAGACTTTGTAATATTTGGAATAAGTAGGGGACTTCTTAATATCTGGAATAACTTAAATTTAGGGCATTCTGATGGGATGGTGAAAAGCCAGTGGACTGCCATGAAAATTTATGTCTGTAATATCCTTTAGTTTTCCTAAAAATGGATCTGAAGATAGCAAGTGGGTTATGAACCCTACTCTCTCAGTTGGGCTATCTTTATTAACTAAGAATACATGGAGACACTAAAAATCCTACCTCCAGGTCCCAAGTTAAAAGAGTCAAGCTATACCATGAGTTTAAATGGATCTGTACAAAATTAAGGAAGTGGAATAGCAACAGTATTTAGGATACTTCACAGGTGATGTTTATTCAGGGATAAAAAGCAGTGTAAGTGTTGGCAGATGGATTCCAAAGACATCAAAATCTTGTTTAAATGCAAATGTTTCTAGGAGAAATGCTATATAAATAAATTTCCTCTCAGCAGAATGTTTTCTTCTTCAGGTTTACAAGAGGCAACCTCAGGTGTCTAATAGAGATATACTGAAGAACTAAAAGTGGATACCTTTGTGAAAGGAGTGGTAGTGCCTCTAAAAGCCTGCAGTCAGAGGCACATTATTTATCTACTGAATTGAACCTGCAACCAAATTACAATCTTACTCTCTTTGCATTTTGTATCCCAATATTGACTTTGAGATGAGTTGGCACTTCAAGGCATAAAAGTGTAATTAAATCTTTCTTTTAATTTCCACTTAACTTCTTTGATAACAAGCAACTGCTTAGTGAGGTAATTAATGGGTAATTATGCTTTTTTTTCATTGGCAACTTGAGTCCTACTTTCTAGAACTAAGTACGCACTGAATCATAGTTTGATACCAATTTTTTTCTATCTCAGCTATTTGGTTGCAGGACCAATCTTAATCAGTTATCTGAAAGGAGGGAAAATATATACCCATTTGCCCATCAAGAGCTTTTTGTGGGAGCATAATTGAAATGTATCCTACTTTGGAAGGTATATTTCAATATAAATATCGATTTATTATTCTGTGTATGGTCATTATTGTATGTGATATGCAATTGTTAGATTATTTAATCCCACAATGTGCAGTGAAAATTGCTTAAGGAAAGAAATGATGAAATCTTCATACCTCACTCATACTGTTCAGCAGTGGATAAAATGAATATTTAGCAAAGCAAGCTAACAGTTTGCAAACGTGCAATTAAAATCCTGGCTCTTCTCTAATTATGTAACACTTAAGTTAAATGGTCTTAATAGACATATAATGATAGCTTTATAAACCTATAGTTACTTATAATCAACTGTAATTTCTATTTCGGTTTTAAAGCAGCCATTAAATATCTATCATGATTTTTAAGTAATTTGGCAGACATTTAATGAATACTTTAAAAACCTAAATAGTAATTATTTCAAGAGACATCTGTTAACATATAGGAGTAACGGAGCTATTCATTTGAATACACAGTTTAAAACTAATTAGTGAAGTATATATGCAATACCCAATGGCTTTACTACAAGAAGAAAATCACAATTTTATTGTAATTTTCTCTCCGAAAATAGAAGCTGTTTTTCTAATTTTCTTCTGAGTCCTGTGACATACCTGTCACGTTACAAAACTGTAACACTGAAAAGCCATATCTTCTCATAATTCCAGGTACATTCTAGAAAAATTATCTCTGTGCCAGGCAGCGTAAAAATGTATTTTACACATTAATTCACTGTTATATTTTGGGTTTGTTAGGTTGCTTTAAAAAAAATTTCAATATAGGCAATTTTTTATTGCAAGTTGTAGGTGACAAATCAGTTTCCAAGTTTTTGGAATAATGCTCTTAAATTTAACAGAAGACTACTATTTCTCACTATGTATAACAAGTATAAGTTGGCTACATATTTTCACAACTAAAATGCTTAAAATTCAAATGACAGAAGAGTTGTGTGTTATAGTAAAGTCACTAAAATTTTCTCATGAAATAGAGATCATTAGTTTTGACCAATGAAGCTTCATTCATGAGCTTTATAGAAACATTTTAAGGCCATTTCAAGTGTGATACACTTTAATTTATAAAACTGAAATTGCTTTATTATTCCTATGAAATATAGATGTTTCAATAGTCCAAATTTCAAACTCTGGATTATATGATTGCACAAATATAGACAATTGCTTGAAAATGAGATATAATTTTTAGTGCTAATCTTCATTAATTAGTATAAATTTTAATTATTATTATAGTATTACCAGTTAACTTTATAATCCAATTGTTTTCATATACATGCTGTTTCAGCATTGAGGTCATTTGTGACTTTTCCTGTCCTAAACTTCCTTCTCTTATATGACAAGGAAAAATAATGCAAGCATTTCTCCTTCTGTACTGGCACTAATTCCATAAAAGGATACATCCAATTATTAGAACCTACTGCAGTATGAAATATTTGTGTGTGTATATAATATAGAGAGACATATCAAAATACTTATATATATGATAAGTATATATACAAGCATATATATATGCTTATATTTGTGAATATATGATATAATAGCACATGATATAAATATATCACATATATTATATATATTAAATATTTAATGTGAATATATACGAATGTATATATGAATATATGTATACATAAAATAGTAAATATCTCTTCACAAATTTAGGGAAATGTATTAAATATATCCTGGGTTATATGTAAAACAATAGTTAAACAATTGATAATTTTGTGTTAATTCTTATACAAATAATACTATAAAGTAGTACAATGTGGCCTTTCAACACAGGGCTAAACATTAAACTACTATTTTATACTGTCTATGCATTACAATGTTACAAACTGGTAGACATCAAACTTGTGATAAGCCCTCTAGTTAGTTGGATTTATGCAGCTGCAGCTCAGCAGAGCGGTCTGCACTGGATATAGGGATCTGCCAGGCATTTGGCATACAGATAGTGATCAAAGCTATATAATTATGTGAGATCAAAAAGGGGTTGTACAGCTAGAGAAAAGAAGAATATCAAAGATTGAGTTCTGTGGTATCCAACACTGAAAGGTCAGAAAATGAGGAAACAGGAAACAAACTAGCATGGAAGACTAAAGAGGAAGAGGAGAAGTCAGATAAAAATAGATAACTGGAAGCCAGATGAAGCCATTCTTCCAAGAAACAGGGGATGTGTTATATGCTATTGATACATAAATATTAATAATGTGTTGATATCTGTTATATGCTATTTTGTTGTAATAGCACAATAGTGTATTATGTGATTTTGATAGGTCAAGTTAAAGATTAAGTATTAATTTAACAGTGGGAAATTAATTGGTAACTTGATAAAAGGAGTACAGTGGGGAGATGATGAAAGATAAATAAATGAGGCTCAAGAGATAAAGGGACACTAAGAAATGTTGGTATAAACAACTATTCCAAAGTATGTTCTTGTGAAGAGAAGTAAAAGAACAATGGAGAAGTAGCTGAAGGTAGAATTGGAATTAAGAGAGCATTTTTAAAAGAATATAAATATAATGACATATTTATGTGTTGATGGTAAAGATCTAGTATAGAGGGGAAAATTTTAAAATGTATTATAGAGTAAAATATTGGACAAAATATGAAGAGTAAAGTATTGGAGCTAAGATGTTGCATATGTAAAGGAGAGGGGATATAGTGCATAAAGGGAAGTGAAGACCTTAGCTAGGATTCTCACAGTTTGTCCAAATAAACCAGGGAGCAAGGAGGGAATTTGTACACAATTGCAGGTAGCTGGATTGATGAGATCCTGCAGGAGATCTTCTGTGATTAACTCAATTTTCCTTGTGAAATTGAAAGTGAGATTATTAGCTGAGAGTGATGATGATGAGGTAGCTCTGGATATTTGTGGGAAAAGAGGAAGAATGAAACAGCTTTTTAACAGAATGGGATGAAAAATGAATTGAGAAGTGTAGTTTGTTTCTGAGTAACAGTAATGCCCAACTACTCTGAGGTTGGCAGTCACACATTTCAATTGAGAGCAATCAGCATGATGTGTATTTTTCCAGCAACTCTCAGATGCACAGCACGTGCAAAAAATAGGCTTGGAGTTCAATATTAAGACAAGGTACTTACCAAATTTATAAGATAATGCCAACAGCTTTTCTGAGTGTGTGCGTGTGTGTGTGTGTGTGTGTGTGTGTGTGTGTTTGGATTGTTCTACATGTTCTATAATATTTTATGTTGTCAAAGTTTTAATATATTTTATAATAAGATATTCTGAAAGAAATATGATGGTAGTTTAATTCTGAATTTTCCCACTTCTCCTATAAAGCATAGAGAGGGATGTATCAATATTAGTTTGCTGGGGATGCCACAACAAAGTACTACATCTGGGTGGCTTAAACAACAGAAATTTATTGTCTCACAGTTCAGGAGGCTAGAAGTCCAAAATCATTTTTAATTTGTTTTATGGACAGTATTGTCATAGTCATTCAATAAGAAAATAATAATGTTTTTGACAACTTGTCCTGGAACAAACATAAGTATATTTGGGTATGGGAGGGGGAAGACAGTGTGCATACACACACACAGAGGCACAAACGAACAAATAGAAGATAAGGACAATGAAAATATCAACTATATCCTAGAGACCAACTGCAGCAGTGGGGGCTATATTTCTTGCCACTATCTCTTTCCTTGTAATTCTCCCTACACCTGGAAATTATAACTAACCACAATTTGAAGAATAGCGAGACTTATGATGAGTCCCCCTTAAATTGGAACCATAGCATCTTGTTAGTGCTCCACTCATACTTTATTATCAGACCCCTTTACCATTTGTTTGCATGAAGCCTCCATGTATGTTTCCATTCCCAGGAGTCAGCACCAGCAAGTCTATCAGGTAACTACACACAGGTGGCCAGAACCACATTTGTCTGCACAAGCAGAGAACAGAAATTGTCTCCAAAGTTTTGTCCTCCTGTGAACAGCTCTTAAACAATGACAAATGTGCATGGAGGTATAAATACTCCAAGCTCCTTAAGCTTAATCTGAGGTTCTGGTCACACTTTCTAAAGATCATCTTTGGACAATTGAGGGGAAGTTACTGTATGTGGGCCTTTTCAAATACCTCACTCTCATTTCCTGTCTTATTTCCTCATATATCTATGAATTTTTCCCAGGCCATATAATAATAAATCACAGTTGTCTCTGGACAAAATCCCACTAATCCTTATTTGTGAAAGACAGTCAAATTTTATGTCTATGAGCCCATTATATTTATCCCATTGCATTGTACCATTTCATTCTTACAACTGTTCCAGTTTGTATGGTAACATATATGGTCCCCATTTTATAATGAAAAGTTATGACAGCCACAACCACATTTTGCCAAGAAGAGAGAGCATAGAAAACGTGTAAGATACTCTAGGAAAGAAAGTGTGAGGCAAGGCAAGTTGACCTTGAAGTTTACAAACAAATACACATTGTGAACACACAAGAGACTTAGTGAATATTCTATGCAAGAGCCTTCTTGAGAACACTATAAAAGGATGAACTCCAGGTGGAAAGAGTAATTACTGATCTAAAAAACAAAATAATAGAGTTGAGAAAACGGACTGTAAATTGTATATGCTTTGACAATGGGAATCACTCATCTAACACAAAATGGGAGCAGATGTGTTTGGTAAGTAGCTGGAAAGTAAAATTAGTTTCCTGATTGCCTCATTGCAACCACTGGGTGTCAAAGAGTATTATTTAAGGCTAATAAAGTAAATAGTGAAAAATGAAACATATGTGAGAAAACAAAGGTAAATGAATAAAAGCTATTAATATTTACTGAATGTGCATGATAGTATAATTGTTGGGGCCGGGAAAGTTACAACTTTATTTTAATGGGGTTTATAATAAGGAGCCAAATAAAGAAAGGATATTTCATAAATCTAAAATCCTTAAAATAACTTCTAGAGCAAAATTATAAACTTTCATAACTATTAGAAATACAGTAAAAAAAAAAGACAGGAAACAGATATCCATATTGAATGCTTTATACATTATGATAGTTAATTTTATGTGTCATCAACTGACTTTATCATATGGTTTTTATCCTTCATTTTCTTAATATGGTGTATCACATTGATTGATTTGTGTAGATTGAAGAATCCTTGAATTTCTGGGATAAACCCCACTTAATCATGGTGTATGATCCTATTAATATGCTGTTGGATTCTCTTTGATAGTATTTTTTTGAGGATTTTTGCATCTAATTCATCAATGATATTGGCCTGTAGTTTTCTTTTTTTGTGACATCTTTGTCTGGTTTGGGTATCAAGGTGATGGTAGCCTTGTAGAATGATTTTGGGAGTGTTCCTTCCTCTGCTATATTTTGGAAAAGTTTGAGAAGGATAGGTGTTAGCTCTTCTCTAAATGTTTGATAGAATTTGCCTGTGAAAAGTTTCAATTTCAGTGCTTGTGATTGGTCTGTTTATATTTTCTGTTTCTTCCTGGTTCAGTCTCGGAAGGTTGTGCTTTTCTAAGAATTTGTCCATTTCTTCCAGGTTGTCCATTTTATTGGAATATTGCTGCCTGTAGTAATTCATCATGATTCTTTTTATTTCTGCATGCTCAGTTGTTACTTCTCCTCTTTCATTTCTAACTCTGTTGATTGGAGTCTTCTCCCATTTTTTTCTTGATGTGTTTGGCTAGTGGTTTATCAATTTTGTTTATCTTCTCAAAGAACCAGCTTTTAGTTCTATTGATCTTTGCTATTGTTTTCTTTGTTTCTATTTCATTTATTTCTGCTCTTATCTTTATGATTTCTTTCCTTCTGCTCACTTTGGGTTTTGTTTGTTCTTTCTCTAGTTCCTTTAGTTGTAAGGTTAGATTGTTTATTTGAGATTTTTCTTGCTTCTTCAGATAAGCTTGTATTGCTATAAACTTCCCTCTTAGAACTGCTTTTGCTGCATCCCATAGGTTTTGGAGCATCATGTTTTCACTGTCATTTGTATCTGGGTATTTTCTGATTTCCTCTTTGATTTCTTCAGTGATCTCTTGGTTATTAATAACATATTGTTTAGCCTCCATTGTTTGTGTTTTTTACATTTTTCCCCCTATAATTGATTTCTAATCTCATAGCATTGTTGTCAGAAAAGGATGATTGATATGATTTCAATTTTCTTAAATTTACTGAGGCTTGATTTGTGACCCAAGATGTGATCTATCTTGTAGAATGTTCCATAAGCACTTGAGAAGAAAGTATAATCTGCTGTTTTTGGATGGAATGTCCTATAAATATCAATTAAATCTACCTGTTTTATTGTGCCATTTACAGCTTGTGTTTCCTTATTAATTTCCTGTTTGGATGATCTGTTCATTGGTGTAAGTGAGGTGTTAAAGTCCCTCACTATTATTGTGTCACTGTTGATTTCCTCTTTTATAGCTGTTAGTGGTTGCCTTATGTATTTAGATGATCCTATGTTGGGTGCATATATATTTATAATTGTTATTTCTTCTTCTTGGATTGATCCCTTAATCATTATGTATGGGTGATGGTGGCCTTGTAGAATTAGTTTGGGAGTGTTCTTCCCCCTGCAGTTTTCGGAAGAGTTTGAGAAGAATAGGTGTTAGCTCTTCTCTAAATGTTTGTTAGAATTTGCCTGTGAAACCATCTGGTCCTGGGTTTCTGGTTGTTGGAAGGTTTTTAATCACAGTTTCAATTTCACTGCTTGTGATTGGTCTGTTTATATTTTCTATTTCCTCCTGGCTCAGTCTCAGAAGGTTGTGCTTTTCTAACAATTTGTCCACTTCTTCCAGGTTGTCCATTTTATTGGAATATTGCTGCTTGTAGTAATTCATCATGATTCTTTTTATTTCTGCATGCTCAGTTGTTACTTCTCTTTCATTTCTAACTCTGTTGATTTGAGTCTTCTCCCATTTTTTCTTGATGTGTTTGGCTAGTGGTTTATCAATTTTGTTAATCTTCTCAAAGAACCAGCTTTTAGTTTTATTGATCTTTGCTATTGTTTCCTTCTTTTCTTTTTCATTTATTTCTGATCTGATCCTTTTGGTTTCTTTCCTTCTGCTAACTTTGGAGGTTTTTGTTCTTCTTTCTCTAATTGCTTTAGGTGTAAGTTTAGGTTGTTTATTTGAGATTTTTCTTGTTTTTTGAGGTAGGATTGTATTGCTATAAACTTCCCTTTTACAACTGCTTTCGCTTCATCTCATAGGTTTCGGGTTGTCGTGTTTTCATTGTCATTTTTTGATTTCATCTTTGACTTCTTCAGTGATCTCTCCGTTATTTAGTAACATATTGTTTAGCCTCCATGTGTTTGCCCTATTATTATTGTATTGCTGTCAATTTCCCCTTTGTATGGCTGTTAGCTTTTGCCTTAAGTATTGAGGTGCTCTTATGTTGGGTCATACATATTTACAATTGTTATATCTTCTTCTTGGATTGATCCATTGATCATTATGGAGTGTCTCTTGTAATAGTCTTTATTTTAAAGTCTACTTTGTCTGATGTGAGAATTGGTATGCCAGCTTTCTTTTCATTTCCATTTGCATGGAATATATTTTTCCATCTCCTCATTTTCATTCTGTATGTGTAGGTCTGAAGTGACCTACACATATAGGGACCACTTCCTTAGGGATCACTTCCCTAGGTCTGAAGTGGGTCTCTTGCAGACAGCATATATATGGGTCTTGGTTTTGTATCCATTCAGCCAGTCTATCGCTTTTGGTTAGAGCATTTAATCTAATCACATTTAAGGTAATTATCCATATGTATGTTCCTATTACCATTTTCTAAATTGTTTTGGGTTTGTTATTGTAGGTGTTTTCCTTCTCTTGTGTTTCCTGCCTAGAGGAGTTTCTTTAGCATTTGTTGTAAAGCTGGTTTGGTGGTGCTGAATTCTCTTAGCTCTTGCTTATCTGTAAAGGTTTTAGTTTCTCTGTCGAATATGAATGAGATCCTTGCTGGGTAGAGTAATCTTGGTTGTAGGTTTTTCTCCTTCATCACTTTAAATATGTCCTGCCACTCCCTTCTGGCTTGCAGAGTTTCTGCTGAAAGACTAGCTGTTAACCTTATGGGGATTCCCTTGTGTGTTATTTGTTGTTTTCCCCTTGCTGCTTTTAATATTTTTTCTTTGTATTTAATTTTTGACAATTTGATTAATATATGTTTTGGCGTGTCTCTCCTTGGATTTATACTGTGTGGGATTCTTTGCCCTTCCTGGACTTGATTGACTATTTCCTTTCCGATATTAGGAAAGGAAATACTTTCCGATATTAGGAAAGGAAATACTTCAAATACTTTCTCAGACCCTTTCATTTTCTCTTCTTCTTCTGGGAACCCTGTAATTCGAATGTCGGTGTGTTTATTGTTGTCCCAGAGGTGTCTGAGAGTGTCCTAAATTCTTTTCATTATTTTTTCTTTATTTTGCTCTGAAGTAGTTATTTCCACTATTTTATCTTCCAGGTCACTTACGCGTTCTTCTGCCCCAGTTATTCTGCTATTGATTCCTTCTAGAGAACTTTTAATTTCATTTATTTTGTTATTCATCATTGTTTGTTTGCTCTTTGGTTCTTCTAGGTCCTTGTTAAACGTTTCTTGTATTTTCTCCATTCTATTTCCAGGATTTTGGATCATCTTTACTATCATTACTCTGAACTCTTTTTCAGGTAGACTGCTTATTTGCTCTTCATTTGTTTTGTCTGGTGGGTTTTTACCTTGCTCCTTCATCTGCTGCGTATTTCTCTGTGTTCCCATTTTGCTTAACTTACTGTGTTTGGGGTGTCCTTTTCACAGGCTGCAGGTTCGTAGTTCTCATTAATTTTGGTGTCTGCCCCCAGTGGCTAAGGTTGGTTCCGTGGGTTGTGTAGGCTTCCTGCTGGAGGGGAGTGGTGCCTATGTTCTTGTGGGTGGAGCTGGATCTTATCTTTCTGGTGGGCAATGCTGCATCCCGTGGTGTGTTTTGGGGTGTCTGTGAGCTTAGTTTGATTTTAGGCAGCCTCTCTACTAATGGGTAGGGCTGTGTTCCTGTCTTGCTGTTGTTTGGCATGGGGCATCCAGCAGTGGAGCTTGCTGGCCATTGGGTGGAGCTGTGTCTTAGTGTTGAGACAGAGATCTCTGGGAGAGCTCTCGCTGATTGATATGATGTGGGGTCAGGAGGTCTCTTGTGGTCCAATGTCCTGAGTTCGGCTCTCCCACCTCAGAAGCTCAGGTCTGATACCAGGCTGGAGCACCAAGACCCTTTCAGCCACACGGCAGATGAGTGGTTTATTACCGAGAATATTAAAGCACAGAAACCAACAGCCAGATGAAGAGATTCATAGGGTGAGATCAAGAACAAAGAAACCTTAGTATTCTTGGAGTTGGAACCCAGCACAGTGGCACATGGAAGCATTCTGCTTTACCTACTTGGAAGCTCTCTGAAACCCTTTCTTTTTTTTTTTTTATGAGTTGTTAATATATTTATTAACTTGTTTTTTTTGTTGTTGTTGTTTTTTTAACATCTTTATTGGAGTATAATTGCTTTACAATGGTGTGTTAGTTTCTGCTTTATAACAAAGTGAATCAGTTATACACATACATATGTTCCTGTATGTCTTCCCTCTTGTGTCTCCCTTCCTCCCACCCTCCCTATCCCACCCCTCTAGGTGGTCACAAACCACCAAGCTGATCTCCCTCTGCTATGTGGCTGCTTCCCACTAGCTATCTATTTTACTTTTGGTAGTGAAACCCCTTCTTTTGTATTTTAATGGTGGCTTCACTAACATGGAGGTTCATGAAAACATTATTTATAACAATCTTGAAGTGGAAACAATCCAAATATCCATAAACCCATGAATAAAGAAAATGTGCAATGGAATATTAATTGGCATTCATATGGCATATTAATGGAGACTGGGGGCAGTGCACCTCAGGAAACATTTTAAATACAAATACCTAGGTAAGTTGAAAAGAAAACCATGGTAAAATTTATATCTTCAATAAAAATGTTTTAAAAAGATGGTCTGGATTTATAATGATCATAAAAAATAGACTTTGAGACAAGGAGTATTATATAAAATACAGAGGTTTATTGCATTATGACAAAATATTAATTTAATAGAAATTAAATATGTCATAAGACTAAGACACCTAATAACAGCACTTCAATATATTGAGCAAAAGCTAATAGCACTAAAAGAAGAAATTAAAATATTATAATTTAGAGTTAGACACTTTAACATAGCTTGTCAACAATTGATAACTCACCTAGTAAAATTCAATAATTATATAGAAGATTTGTACAATAAATGGCATTCTTTTCCAGTGCATTTGGAACACTTAGAAATACAGCTCTTATGCTAAGCCATAAAACACTTCTTAATAAATTTCAGAAGTATGAGTTTATTGAATGTGTCCTCTGATCATACCAGAATTAAACTAGAAATCAAGGAGGTAGATCTCTAGAATGTCATCAAAAGCATAAAACAAATTTTCAAAGAAACTGTGGGTTAAAGGATATCATGTGGGTTTTTAAAAAATAGTTCAAGCTGATAAATAATGAACAGATAACATGTAGATATTTGTGAATTGCTGCCCATGTAGTGATTAAAACATGTTCATAAAAGGAAAGAATATAATTACCTAAGTTTCAAACTTAAGAAGTTAGAAAAGTTAGAGCAGTGAGAGACAAAATATGAAGAGCAGAATTAGTGAAATAGAAAACAAATGATAGAGAAAAGAAACTAAAAGCAGTTTTTGAAAAGACTGATGAAGAAAAAAGAGTCAAAACCCATATCAGGGATGTAAAAGAGTTGACGTCACAATGGATGCTAAGACATTAAAAGGATAATAAAAGTATTATGATCAATTTAATGCTTATAAATTTGACAAAAGATAAAACTGAGAATTTCTTTAAGATTAACAAATTAAAACTGACAAAAGAAGAAAAATAAAAATTGGGGAACTACTGTATAGAACAGGGAACTCTACTCAATTCTCTGTAATGGCCGATATGGGAAAAGAATCTAAAAAAGATTAGATATATCTATATGTATAACTGATTCACTTTGTTATACACCTGAAACTAATACAACATTATAAATCAACTATATTCCGATAAAAATTAAAACAAAAATTGGAGAGCCCAATATTTGTTAAAATATAATGATCTAGACCATTACCTCACATGATGAAAAAAAGAAGGTAAATTGTAGAATTAAATGAAAAAGTTACATCTATAAGCCTTCTAAATAAAATTTAGCAAAATATATTCAACATCTTGATGTTTTAGATAGTAAACAGAAAGCAATAATCATAAAAGGACAATTGCTAAACTCTTCATTGCCCTACCTCAAATTTCTACTCATTAAGAAAATGAATTTTTCAAGCCACATTGTAGGATAAAATATTTACAAAATATATATCTGTAAAAGGACTTATACCCAGAATCCATAAAGAATTTTATAACTCAATAATAAATTAAAGAACCCAATAAAAAGTGGGTAAAATAATTGAACATACACTTTACAATGGAAGATGAATAAATGGCAAACCATAACAACAAAAACAACACACATGAAAAAATTCACAGCATAATTAGTTATCACAATAATGCAAATAAAAGCCACAATGAAATACCACTATACACCCGCTAGAATGGCTTAAATATAAGTCTAACCATATTGACCACTGGCAATGACGTGAAGTTTTCAAGCTCTTAAATGTTGCTTGTGGAAATGCAACCTCTCTGGAAAAAAAAAAAAAAAAAAGTTTTGTAGTTTCTGTAAAAGCAAAACATAAGCCTTATGACCCAGTAATTTCACTCCAAAAAGTTGAATTATATGTCCACAAATGATTGTACAAGCATGTTAATGACACCTGTATTCATTACTGACAAAACTGAAAGCAATTGAAATGTTCATCAGCAGGAGAATTGTTAAACAAACTATGGTTTATTTATACAATGGAAAACAACTCAGCAGTAAAAAAGATAAATAATTGCTACATGTAACAGCATGGACTTATCACACAAGCATTGTACTGAATAAAATAAATCAGGCACACAAGGGTATATACTATATGATTCCATTTGATAAGGTTCAAAAACTGGAAAAATTAGTCTGTGATAATAGAAATCAGAACAGAGGTGGCCTAAACCAGGGGTTGTTGTAGACTAGAAGAAGCAGTGAGGGAAATTTCTGGGGTAATAAAATTTATACCTTGATATGGATATTGCTTACACGAATATTAGCCAAGAATCATCACATGTTACCATTAAGATTTGTGCATTTTTCTGTATGTAACTTTTTTTCAACAAAAACTAAAACAAACAAACAAACTTGTTAGCAGAGGAAATGAGATATTGAGGACCTAGAGTTAGAAAGTTGTGGAGTTGTTTTCGGGACCCCAGGCCTCTATTCTACAAATACAAGTCAATTCCTCCTAATTCACGAAACTGAGAATGAGGCTGATAATGTTCTTATTCTAAAGCCTTGGGAGGAGTCAGGAATTCTTAAAAGGATGAGAAATAAGGAATTGGGCTTGAAAAAGTGTACTCTGAATTAATGTAAACTTTGTATGCTAGGAGAAATTATATGCTAATATAAATGAGAATGAAGCTTATTAAATTTGCATATTAATTTCATTTAACGTTTGAATACCTTTGCTTCAGTTGTATCTCACTTTTATCTATATCTATCCCATTTTTACATTATTTTAGTGCCTGGAGAAGTATTGGCTTTACCAATTATTTTAAATTTGGAGAACGTATAAGCCTAGAAAGACTGAACTTGAATTCTTGGCAACTACTAAGGTTATAGAGGAACGATCACCTTATTAGGTATCTTATTTTCTTACATCTCAATATTCAAAATATTTTTTCTGAAATGTTTACTACTGTGTCAAGTTTTCCAAAAAAAGAAATTTAGGAACTCCCTGTGGAACAAATTTTAAAATCATATCTAAGGAATGGATATATAGTTTGGATGTATTTTATCCTAAAATTAAAATTCAGTTTTAATTTAACAATAAAGTTTCAGTTTTTGTTTTAACCATATTGTGTATGAAAGGCAAAAACAGAGAAATGTGTTCAAGACCTTGAAAACAATTCAGCATCAGGAGAATAATAATGTTTATTTTCTTCCAGACATTTATGTGTTGTCAATAAATCATTTAATCTACTTTAAATTATTTTGCACAATAATGCCTAACTAATTTGGGGATAAGGTTAAGCCTTCTATTGATAAGTAGTAAGCCTTCTCATTAAACTTAATCTATTGTACTGTAAATGTCACTCACTCCCCCAAGCTCTTCCTCTAATCAATACCCTCCACTATTTTTCCCTGCCAGATGAGATAAAGTCCACCTCTGTGAGAGTTTTGACTCCACTCCCTCCAGAAGATGATTGCATGCACATTGAACGTTTTGCAGTCTCTCTTAACCCAACAGATGATTATAGTATACACATATTTTTTTAATTAAAGTTTTACAAGTTTTAAAAATATGAGGGATTCTTTTTGGTGGCCTTTTTAACATGGTAATGCTTTTCCTGAAGGGTATTCTTTAAAATATATATATACATGTGATATATACATGATATTATATATGATGTGTATATCTATGTCATCATATATGATATATACATGATACACGATATATATACAGAATACCATATATGACATATGTGTATGTGATTCCTTTCCAAACATTTCTTTTTTGAGTTAAGATCCATTTATACTGTTCAAATACTACCAGTCAGGATAACAAATTATAACTTTCATATATTTAAGAGTATTAAGTCTTGTGAGTTTGGCATTTGGCACATGGAGTGTATTGAACTTAATATATAAAATAATGAAATAAGCTCTATTGATAGAAGTGCTGCCAGCTTGGTATAAAGGAAACTCAGACTAGTCAAAATATAAAATCACCTCTAGTCCCCTGTTTTCCACATTAAGAAGCAGCTTGAGAAATTTGCTTGTCCACTGAGAATGGTATATGTTACAATGCCCTCTTTAGAAATGGTCAGAGGGTGAGAGAAATGCAAATACATGAGAGGATAGAACCAAGGGCCAAGAACAATGGACCGGGTGTCACCTTCAGGGAAGAGAACACAGACTTAATAAAGAATCATTTCCTGCCTTAACATAGGACAGTGTTTCTGACCCTTAGCACTATTGATATTTGGGGGTGGACAACTTTTTGTTGAGGGCAACTGATCTGTTCACTACAGGATGTTTAGCTGCATCCCTGTCCTCCATGTAATAGAAAACAAAGCAAAAAATATAGCATCAACTATATTCCTGCCGAAAATGCATGACCTAAATCTAATTATGAGAAAACATCAGACAACTCAAAGTGTTGTCTACAAAATATCTGGCTGTAAATTTCAAAGTGTCAAGGTCATGAAAGTTGAATTAAGACTAAGACACTGTTCTAGACAGCTCAAGGCATGATTCACAGCTAGATTATTTTTCTATAAAAGATATTATTGAGACAATTGTCAAAACGAACGGAATTTGGGAATTAGATAGTGAAAATGTGTTCATATTGTTACTGATTTTGATAGCTGTATTATGGTTATACAGAAGAATATAGCACTGCTGTATTCAAGGTCAGTGAGACATTAGATTAGTAATTTACTCTTAAATGATTATAAACACTTTTTTAGTACTATACTCGCCACTTTTGAAGTTCGAATTTGTAATATATGTACATATACCTATGTATATTGTGTACGTTCACATGCATATACAAAATACAACAGAATGAAAATTTTAATGCACACAGTAAACCTAATAATAAAATATAAGGTCAGGTACAAGTTAAGAATTCCTATTATCATATCCTTTATTCAAAATTTGTATGCACGTTGTCCATATGGAGAAAGATTCATATAGATCTCTGCCTTATATAATAATATATATTTCATATGAATTAGAAGTCTAAATATGAAAAATAATACTTTAACACATCTAGATATTGATGAGAAATATTTTGAGTGTAGGGGAGTTTCTTCAATAAGACAATAGCATAATTCATAAAGGAGAAGACCAATACATTTGACTATATCATATTTAAATGGCACAAGAAGACAAAGCAAAATGAAAAGTTAAACGAAAAACCGGGAGAAGATATTTTATTTTTTTTTATTTTTTATTTTTTAACATCTTTATTGGGGTATAATTGCTTTACAATGGTGTGTTAGTTTCTGCTTATTAACAGAGTGAGTCAGTTATACATATATATATGTTCCCATATCTCTTCCCTCTTTGTCTCCC
>NW_006794000.1:468145-476401 GCF_000442215.2 Lipotes vexillifer | reverse complement strand
TTTAAAAAAAATGGTCGGATAGAACGCTGGGACAAATGGTGGAAGCAAACCTATACAGACAAGATCTCACACAGAAGCATACACATACACATTCACAAAAAGAGGAAAAGGGGAAAAAATCATAGATCTTGCTCTAGAAGTCCGCCTCCTCAATTTGGGATGATTCGCTGTCTATTCATGTATTCCACAGAGGCAGGGTACATCAAATTGATTGTGTAGCTTTAATCCGCTGTTTCTGAGGCTGCTGGGGGAGATTTTCCTTTTTCTTCTTTGTTCTCACAGCTCACAGGGGCTCAGCTTTCGACTTGGCCCTGCCTCTGCGTGTAGGTCGCTGGAGGGCGTCTGTTTTTTGCTCAGACAGGACGGGGTTAAAGGAGCCGCTGACTCGGGGGCTCTGGCGCTCTCAGGCCGGGGGCAGGGAGGGGCACGGAGTGCGGGGCTTGCCTTTTGGGAGGTCTGAGGTCTCCTGCCAGCGTTCAGTAGGTGTTCTGTAGGAGTTGCTCCACGTGTAGATGTGTTTCTGGTGTATCTGTGGGGAGGAAGGTGATCTCTGCGTCTTACTCCTCCGCCATCTTGGAAAGAGTCCTCCCGGGAGAAGATATTTTAAATCCAAATAACCAACAAATGATGACTATTGAGAATATATAAAGAATATGCATATTTTTAAATTTCTAAATAAAATATTGTCAAGTAGAAGCTAACAGTCATTCAACATGTCAAAACCGTTCATTTGACAAAGCAGAGATTATTCCAGTAATAGGAGGCTGATTTTTTCCAGTATATTTATTAATATAATACAACATATAAAAATAAAGTGGAAAATCAAATGATCACATTAACTGATGGCAAAATTTCTGTTCTCACATGCATGGGCAACTCATGCAGGTATTTCCTAATTCTTGCAAACTCTTTTTCCCTGTGATTTCCCTCTGTGGAGGTTGTATCACAAATATGCTTGCTGCTTTCCTAAACTTATCTGAAGAGGGTTTTTTCTAGTCCCTAGGGACCCTGCTGTTTGGGGTAGCTTTGTTCCATTATTCCAAGCACTAGACAACAAGTTCTTTCCTCCAGGCTTTAATTTGCATACTCCAGGTTTTAATCATAAACTTGTGCATGCATCTCTGCTTCCCTTATGAGTCCTTAGACTTTAGCATTTCTTGATTTTTATGATTTTGAATTAATTGTTTCTTACATTGAGAAGTGTTTCCTTTACTAGCTACAATTTTAACTTTATATTACAATGTGCACGTGCACCTGTGTGTTTTCCTCTGGGTGTGTGTGTGCGCGCACGCGTGTGCCTGAAGCAGGTGGAGGATTCCTGCACCAGTTTAGCTCGTATTCATAAGACATCAGTGATATGTTAAACCATTTCCTATATTGTTTCTGTAATTTCTATTCATTTGTAACAGGAAAAAGTGTTGCAGTGTGCTCTAAGTCTGTCAATTTCAAAGCATTCTCAGTTTTTGGTTATTTGTTTGGGTAGAGGTAGCAATTGCCAACAGTTTAGAAAAAAATGACTTAAAAAGCTTAAAAAGGAAAGTATTATATTTATTGCTTATTTCTGAGAATTGGGAAAATATTTTAGTGAGGTAAGAACTCATTTTGGCTCACAGGTTATCTGTATTTTCTGGAAGCAGTGGTTGAGATTTGCTGCACAGCAACTTATACTTTGTAAGTCATTTATATATGTATATATATATATATATATATACATATATACATATATAAACACATATGTATACACATCATTTTTTTGTGTTCTTCCCAACAGTCTGTTGACATAAATATTACTTCTGCAAATTCCCTCTGTAATAGAAGATGGCACAAAATAAAATGGATTTTCTCATAATGTCTTCCCAATGGACAATAGACAAATCATCCAGACCTGAAAGAAAGATCCCATGATCTTTTTACTAAACCACATGGTTTCCAAGGGTAACCTTTCATCGTTCCCTCCTTCCTTCTTTTTTTATTTCTTTTTTTTCTTTTTTTAATAAATTATTTATTTATTTATTTTTGGCTGTGTTCGGTCTTCGTTGCTTCGCGTGGGCTTTTTCTAGTTGCGGCAAACAGGGGCTACTCTTCATTGTGGTGCATGGACTTCTCATTGCAGAGCATGGGCTCTAGGCACACGGGCTTCAATAGTTGCAGCACGCAGGCTCAGTAGTTGTGGCACGCGGGCTTTGTTGCTCCACGGCATGTGGGATCTTCCTAGACCACGGTTCGAACCCGTGTCCCCTGCATTGGCAGGTGGATTCTTAACCACTGTGCCACCAGGTAAGTCCCCCTCCTTCCTTTTTTCTTTTCTTACCTCCTTCCTTCCTCCTTCCTTTCTCCGTCCCTCCTCCCTCCCTTTTTCTTAACACTTAATAATGCAACTCTTCTCCTAAGGAAGTTAAAAGACTTTCTAATACCAACAAAATAGCAGTAGTAGTTCACTAAGCTGACTGTAAATTGAAAGCAAGTTTTACTGCCCTGAGACTTAACTAAGTACTAATGAGTACAAAGTAGCTCCAATCAATAGAACATTGAAAAGGGACCACATTTTCATTCCTCTTCAATCAATATATAACACAAAAATATTATCTGCCAGCAAGAATAGCCTTAGTCTATTTATTTTCTGTTTAATAAGGATCCTTTAAGCATTGTACAGGCAAAAGCTACACCTTTCTTCTTGATTTCTATTCTTTCGAGTAGGACATGTTTTGATTTTTAAGAGAGAAAATGCCTGTTCAGAAGAAAACTCATCACTACACAGCATTTTCAAGGGAGAAAAGAGTAGCAAATGCTTGAAAGACTGAATGTGTTTCTCTCTGAATGAATATCTCTGATTATTCTTTTCTGTGGTTGGCTAACTGTATAAAACATGATTAGGTCTAATGTGCTATTGATGTGTCATAGTCTTAGGCAGAGTTAATGGTATACTTAGCCTGGGCCTGCCTTCCTTTCTTTTATAATTTTCCAGACTGCATTGTGGCATAGCCTTTAGTCAGTACAGCAGCTCCTCCTGAGCAAGCATTAAATTGAACAGATGAATGGCAGCATTTTAAAGGAGATCTGATAACCCAAACATGCTTGCCGGTTTTAAAGAGGCCAAACCAGATAAAAATAATTAGTGGACACTTGAGAGCTGACATATTCTTCTAAAAAAGAAAGGATCTTGAGAAATCAATTGGGCCATAGAGATTATACTCTAAAAGATCAAATAGGGCAAAAGAATGTTTCTAGTTCTCTAAAGAAGCCTATAATATTTAATGAAAATATTCTTTCAAATAGTCAAATGGATTCATTCATAGCATAATTTCACATAGAGTTGAGCCTAATATTTCTAAGAATGACTTTAAAACCTCTCATATTTTGCCAGCAATCTTAGACTTTAATTCTAAATAGAAAAAGAAAAATCATCTTGAAAATGTTTGCCATCACAGTAGGTGCCCACAGGAAAAAAATTCACTCCTCAAAAAGTGAGTCATAAATCATTTACTTTTTTCAGTACTCAGAGAATGGAGTAGAATTTTCTGAAGGCTGTAAAAGAGCTCTGTGTGTGTGTGTGTGTGTGTGTGTGTGTGTGTGTGTGTGAGTATGTATGTGAGAGGAGAGTTTCAGCAGAAAATTGTGTATTCAAAGTTCAACATAATAGGAACAGTTATCAGATTTCAGGAGGCAGTTTAAAAAAAAAACTTTAATGATACTGATCTTTAAATCTAACAATTTATGTGAAAATACTACTCCAAATTAGAAATACATTTGTCATTATCTAAATAAACTGTCAATCAATGGACTACATCTCTTTATTAACTTAAACCATTTATGTGATCCTTTTATCATTAAAAACCTACATTGATTTTATCAACTAAATGGAATAAGCCTCTAAACAATAAAAAGAAGGAAGAAAGGAAAGAAGGAACATCTAACTGGACAAATAAATAGCAGGTGCCTTTATGGGTTTCGCTCATTGTCAAGCTAAACAAAACTTCACAATTTCCAGGAAGTTAACCTAAATAGAAATAGAATTAGTGTTAACTTAGAACCAACAGGCTGGGTGAGAACAACCAAGTGCCAAGTCAGAGGTGTATAAGGACTGTCACATTAGTATCAGGAGACATGGCCCAATTTGGTGCAACACTGTGAATTTTAAAATGACTGCAAGCAAGCAAAGCCTTCGTGATGTTAAGCCAAACAAATAGGGAAATGGAAATGAGCAATTAACAACTGAGCACAAATGCTGGTTTCTTTGAGTGTAAGTCAATAAAAGTATAGGCCCTTAGAGGGCAAAAACTATCTCATAATTATCTTATTCTCCAGAATATTAACATAAGTGTGGTAGGGGGAAGATGGGGGTCAATGATAGATGATCAATAAACATGACTTGAATAAATAAGTTGGTATATTTTTAAAAAGAATTATGTGAAAACTACAGTAATAATAGAGAAAATATTTTCCTCTTTTTTATTCTTCATTGTGTATTCTTCCTTCTCCTGTGCACTAATAGTTCCTCTCTCCATCTAGTCCGTCTACTAATTCCTGCCTCTCTTCTTTTCCTGCTTTCTTCATCCTTGTATCTCTAACAGACTGTGATTTATAATAAGAAATATACTGTATATTTGGCCTTAGTCCTAGTTCTGGGCACAGAGCTCCCAAGACCTTTGGAATTTCCTAAGTGATAAGACAGACAAAGATGTCTTTTGTTATTCATAGCAAGCCCTTTTCATCCACACCTGAGTTTACGTTAATGAGGTGACTTTTGGAAATTCTCTAAGGATGGGAATTCTTTACCAGGGGAACCAAAGAGGTGATTAGAGGGTTAGAACTTTTAGCCTCACCCCCAACATCTGACCTCCAAGGAGGGGAAAAGAGGTGGAGATTGACTTAATCACTAATGCCCAGTGACTTGATCAAACATACCTACAATAATAAATCCTCCATAAAAATCCCTGGACTAAGGGGCGGTTCAGAGAGCTTCTGGGTCAATAAGCACTTGGAGGTGCTGGCAGGGTCGTGTGTCTGGAGAGGACTTGGAAGCTCTGAGCCTCTTTCTGCATACTTTATGCATCTTCTCCATCCAACTCTTCCTGAGTTACATCCTTTTGTAATAACTGGTATCTAGTAAGTAAACTGTTTTCCTGAGTTCTGTGAGAGGCTCTAGCAAATTAATGGAAGCCAATGAGGAGGTCCTGGGAACCTTTATATCCAGTTGTCAGAGGCACAGGTAACAACCGGGGCAATTGCAATCCAAAGATTGGCATCTGAAATGTGTGCCTGTGAGTGTCGTGGGGTGGGTAGTCTTGTGGGGTTTTGCCCTTAACCCATGGGATCTGGTGTCAGAACTAAATCCAATCGTAGGACACCCAGCAGGAGTCAAATAATTGCTTGGTATGAGGAAAAAAATAAACTCACCAGACGTGTCAGAAATAAAGTATTCTGCGGTAGTGTGAATGGTAAAGAAGAAAACCAGGAGGAGTTTTTCCTTTTCACAACTCTTAGTAAAAGCCTGTATATTTTACTCAAGTTTCTTCAACCATCTAGTGCAATATATCACACCACCCTTTATTCCTCCAAATAAAACGTCAGGGATTTAATGCAAAGAGAATTCTGTAACCCAATTACCAGTCAAGAATATGTCATGAATGTTGCATCTCTCTTACTGTTTCTATGTGGATAAATTTTTCTGGAATTGATTTTTCATCTAGTGAGATCACTCATAGTTGCCATTGTAGCTTCTGGACTGAATTACTACCCCTTTGGTATGTTGTATGTTGGTTTTAACTTCTGGGCTGTACTTTCTTAGTCTGAGAGACCTAGGTCTATAAAACAGCTATAAGGAAAAGATGTCAATTCTTGCTTTCTCTGCTGTCACTTAGGGCACCCATCCTCTCCCAGCCAGCCAGAGACATGATAACACCTTTTCTCACTTGTTATACATTAATTCATTAGTATCATGATTTTTTTCAACAGTTCATAAATTGTCAACAGATCATAAATTATCTTCTGTAAAAAAGATAAGCAATGTATTCAGGAAATAGAGATTGAAAAAGTTCCCTGATAAATACATAAGAAGCAAGAGTTAAGACATGTTTGTTATGTTCTAATATTTTATTTGTGATTTACTATGCTTAAAAGACAAAGAAGAAGTGAATGGATAGAAACAAAAAGTGTGGATAATGATAGTAGAATAAATAAGATGCTAATTAGTGATACCACCGTTTCATTCCTTTTTTTAAAGAAGATTATTCCAAAATCTAGCTTAACAACTAGCAGATTATGGTAAGTTATTTATTTTAATGATTATCATAAGAGGGAAACTAAGAGAGAAGGAAAAGCCCAGAGAAAATATCGATGAAATCATTGGGTACATCAAAAAATCACTCTGGTTGTATATATCAGATTCATTCTTCTATGCTTGAAAGAGAACATTCAATAATTGGGATTATCCATCTATCATTTTGACATTGTCCTTTGGAGAGTAATTAACAGTACTAATTTATGTAATTTATCTAGCCCATCAGGAGGTTTCAGAACTCACATATGTGTTGAACATCTGTGTATTTTAACTTTACATCTATGGATGCACTTTATTTACATTTTAGGCAATGAGATATGACTGGCATAATATTTTAAAAATTATTTTTTTTCAAATTGGAAATAAGTTTCTTTCCAAGTGATTTTTCCAAACTCTTTCCAAGAGTTTCTTTCCAAAAGCTTTCCAAGCTTTTTTGAAGAAGCTTTAAAAAGGGGTTTCAGATTTTAAGTGAGATGAGTATTTCTTTCTCCTCTCTAAGATATCATGTGTAAGGCTATAAATTGCAAGGACTGAAATTTTAGAATTTAATAGAAGATTGTGCACTGAAAAAAATCTATAGAAGGTCTAGGGCAGTGCTGTCCATTAGAAATATAATTTGTGCCACATCTAGAATTTTAAGTTTTAAGAATTTTAAGTCTAGTAGCCACATTAAAACATAAAAAGAATCAGGTAACATTAGTTCCTTATAATATATTTAACCCAATGTATCAAAAATATTTATTTCAACATGTAATCAATATATGAATGAGGTATTTTACATTTTTTTTACTGTCTTTGAAATCTGTCTTGTCTTTCACATTTACAGTATGTCTCAATTTGGAACACCCACATTTCAAGTGCTCAACAGTCACATGTGGCTCTTGACATTAAAACGGACAGTAGGGTCTGGGAAAGTAGATTCTCCAAGAACAACTTCCAGAAAAACAACTCAGGACTGGTTTCCCAAGAGAAGTTTTCCTTCTGTCACAATCGGGGAGCTGGAGTATCAGGGGTATGCTTTGCCAACTCCGATTTCAGAATTATACAACCTTAGCCACAATCCAGGGATCAGGGAGCCATCAACGAACCTGTTGGCTTGTGGCATACAGCACCTTGACTGTAGTCCAGAGACAAGGCCACAGCTTAAGATTCTATTACTATGGAAGAGAGGAAGAACAGATCGTGACAGCAAGAGCTGGTCTCTATTGCCGTTTACCCTCTGCCACTGAAATATCCTTGCACACTTGCCTTTCCATGTATATACTTACCTCCTCGCCAAGGTAAGCAACACAAATGTCCATCTGCTGCTCTATCCAGCATCTAGGATTCTAGAACGATGCACAACCCTCTCTATTATGTCTGAAGATAGCAATTTGTTGGCCTAGAAAATAATAAACACATTTTGTATGCCCCATTTCTGATACACACATAATACATTGAAATACACAATATACAATGTTGGAGTAGGAACAGAGTAATAAAAATATTAAAAAAAATTTAAATTCAGAAAATGTGAGAATGTGAAATAGGAGTTATTAAAAATTGTGACCTTAAAAATAGCAAATTTGATGGGCAGGAAAGGGAATGAGTCCCTTGCTTAGTCCACCTGGGTGCTTTGAGTTCTGCTCTTTAGGATAAGGGGCCTTTGTTCATGGTTCTCTGTGGTCCCAGGCGTTGCCATTGGGACCATGGCTCTCATTTTCCATGGTCCTACGTAAAGTGAGTAATCACTGAAAAATACACCTTTTGAGGTGCTGAATAGTGCTGGGAATCCAGGAGTTGCTTAGGTTTCTTTGGCATCAGGCCACTTACTTTTGTAAGTTCCATTTTTCAGTAATTGCTATAAATGATCTAGTCTAGGCTTACTTTTTAAACTTGAAGACTAGTATTTAATTATGGTGTTTGGGCTCCACCCACAGAATTTTTAGTTCCCTCTCATTTGCCAAGGCTGGGCTGATTTTTTTTTTTTTTTTTTT
>NW_006794000.1:456513-467570 GCF_000442215.2 Lipotes vexillifer | reverse complement strand
TTTTCCGTTGGAAATTCCTGAGATAACAGGCCCAAACAAGTTTTTGGGTTTTTTTTTTTTTTTTTTTTTTTTTTTCAATACGCTGGCCTCTCACTGTTGTGGCCTCTCCCGTTGCGGAGCACAGGCTCCGGACGCGCAGGCCCAGCGGCCATGGCTCACGGGCCCAGCCACTCCGTGGCATGTGGGATCCTCCCAGACCGTGGCACGAACCCGTGTCCCCTGCATCGGCAGGCGGACTCTCGACCACTGCGCCACCAGGGAAGCCCGAAGAAACATTTTTAACTTTTTTTTAAGATAAAAGGGACATTAGTTTTCTATCTTCCAGTACCTGACTAAACCATGCTTCATGCCTAATTATGCAGCACTCTACAGCTAGCAGATGTTGTGAAGCAACTCAAGGTCTCTGCCACAGAGAAATATCTAACCTGGAGAAGTGAAACAGTTCACCTGATTCCAGATAAGTGACCCCTTCTCTGAGGTGTGAAGGATGAATAGGCTCATAGTTGGAGTGGGGGTGAGTTGGTGAATAGTGTTTGGAATAAGGAGATACAGGGCATTCTAGGAAGAAGAAATGGAATAGATAAATGTGTGAGGCATGATACTATTGTGTATAAAGTTACAAGAGTCTTGTATCCCATGCTGTGTTTAGTAATGCCTGCCTTTAATTATAATAAAGAAATGCATATATTTCACCTGTGTCTGTGGCCACCATACAGTTAAGCGCATCACCATCCTTTTTTTTTTTTTTTTTTTTTTTCCTTTGCGGTACTCTGGCCTCTCACTGTCGCGGCCTCTCCGGTTTTGGAGCACAGGTTCCGGACGCGCAGGCTCAGCGGCCATGGCTCACGGGCCCAGCCGCACCGCGGCATGTGGGATCCTCCCGGACCGGGGCACGAACTCCTGTCCCCTGCATCGGCAGGTAGACTCTCAACCACTGCGCCACCAGGGAAGCCCCTCACCATCCTATTTTAACAATACATACTTATATTTGGTATGAGAGACACATTTTTTTTATAATTCTGGGTTTAGATTATCAAGGTTTTCTCAGTGCCTCTGTTATATTATGGGGATCGCTCTAGTACTTACTTCATAGGGTTGTTGCAAATAATAAATGAGCAAATAGAGGTCAAATGAGTAGAATTATGTCGGGCATATTGTAAGGGCACCAGAGCTGCTCTTACTATTATCTGTATTATTGCTATTAGTATCCTATACACAAAAATGACCAGCTAATGGTCATTAGAAAGGAAATACTGAAATATAATAAAGTTAAATGCAAACTGCAAAAAGGACTTTATAATACTAAGTTTCAAACTTGTATTATTTAATAGATTAGCTAAGGCAATGGAATTAGAAATATGTATTTTTTATTTTTTCTTTCAACTACTAATGGCTTATTTGTATGGAAAATTTATAATTAAAATAGCCAACAAGGTTTATAATTGCTGAAATGCAATTGTCCTGATTTAAAACAATAACCCATTTTAATATGATAGCACATATTACCATATTGTTACTTGAAACTCTAAGTCCCACAAAGATACACTGATATAAAAATGTTAATTTCACTATCTTCAATAAACAATCTTGTTTTTTATATCCTTAAATGAAGAAAAATACAATAGAGTGTTTTTTCATTCAATAGCTCCTCTTAAGATGAAAAGATTTATCAGAATTATTTGAAATTCAATAAACAGCACTCTGTATTCTGTTCAAAATCAATTGATAGACATAGGTGTCAGCTAAATGGAGACCAAAATCTTGGCTTTTTTTCTGGATAGACATTTTTGCTTACAAACATGTTACCTTTGAACTAGGTACATATCCAGTCAGTCATTTACACAGCTGGATAATCACAGGTCTATCCCACAACATAGATTTTATGTTGTTAGGAAGAAAGTTTGTGCTTGCTGCTAGGAATTTGGAGAGAGAAGGGACTGATCTCCCCAGGCTCAGTTCCTGCCCACCCATCAAGGAAGTCCCATCTTGTCCCCTGGGGAAGAATGCCATGAAACAGAAAAAGGGGAGGAATATGGCTCTTTGGAGGGTTCTGGGAATAAAACATGAAACAAAGGAAAATTACACATTTCAATAGAAAATAAATCCAGTGAATGCAATCAAAGAGTTTTATTGAAATAAGTACCACTTTTCTTTAAGTTTCTTAATTTATGTTTTGTGAAATTGTAAATAATTTATTATTTCCTTGAAGAGGTATTTCAAATTACAGTGTTAGAATAAGTAACACTAATATTCATTAATTTCTACGCTGAAACATAATCTCACCTCTAATTTTCAGAACATTATTTTTTACTAAGTGTATCGTGCCATAACTAGCCATAGCTCTCAAAGATGTAAACTCAGGAGAGCAAGATTTAAAAATCAATAATTCCTTAAAACTTTATAAGATTTTTTTTAAGCAGTGCCAGGAAAAAAGACATTCTTGCTTTCACTTTCAGTAATCTGCAAATAATAGCATAAATTATATAAGTAACCTCTGATTTAACAGAATTATGTCATGCTTTTCATTCTAAGGTCCTTGTTTAGTATGACAAAACTCTATTTTCTACCTCAATGATTCTCAAAAGGTGTGATTTTCCCCCAGGGGATATTTGGCAATATCTGGAAACAGTTTTGGCCCTCATAGGGGTTGGTGGATAAGGCAACCCATTCTAGATACTGGCATCTAGAAGGTAGAGGTCATATATATCACCATACATTCATTCCCATATTCACAGGGCAGCCTCCATAACAGATAATTGTCTGGCCAAAACTGTCAGTAGTGCTGAGGTTGAGCTGAATGTTGCTAGGTGAATGTTACTTGACTTATCAAGGTTTGTATACTATCACAGGAATTTACAGTTTGTTTTTGTTTGTTTGTTTGTTTTTTTAATCCTAGTTGATCTTTGACTAGTTTCACTTTCAACTTTATCAGATGAAAAAATATGAAAAGATTTTAACTAGCCAGTGAATCAAAGCAGTACTCACAGTTACTTTGAGTTTATTGGAATTGATTACTCTGAATTTATTATTTGTCTTTTTTCTCTTCCTACTATATTAAAGGCACTGCTTTGCTTCCATCTAATTTGTTTGCTCATTTGTTTTGCATATATTCAAATTTTGTTCTTTATAATGATATAAAATAGTAATTTAAACCTACATATTCCTAATAGTTTGCCATGCTCTTTTTTGTGATGTTATTTTTGTATGTTGTCTATGAAAACATTACAAGTGAATTAAATAACTGATAATTAAATGATAATTAAATTGAGTTGTTTTGACCATATTGGTACTGCAATTAAGGACAAAAATTTGATGAAGCATATTAAAAACACTAAACTAGCTATTAGTTAATTGACATTTTAACACACATTATTGAAGCAGAAGTTAGGGAATATAGAAATAGATGTGACTTAATCATGACAGTAAAATTTTGATCTTATATAATATTTATAAAAATTATCACTATAATTATTGTCATCTCATAAAATTATTATTATTATTATTTTTATTATTTATTCTTTTTGTGGTACGCAGGCCTCTCACTGTTGTGGCCTCTTCAGTTGCGGAGCACAGGCTCCGGAGGCGCAGGCTCAGCGACCATGGCTCATGGGCCCAGCTGCTCCGCAGCATGTGGGATCTTCCCGGACCGGGGCACGAACCCGTGTCCCCTGCATCGGCAGGCGGACTCTCAACCACTGCGCCAACAGGGAAGCCCTATAAAATTATTTTGACTACTCATATAACGTTCAGAAAGCAGCTTATGCCTTGCCTTTTTCCTTTATACTTTCTACTTCAAACTTTACTGTGACGAAGTGAGTACTTTCCAAGTAATTTGAATTAAAGTAACTTTGGAATATACTAATTTTCCTCAGCAACTATTTAAAACATGAAATTATGTCCATGAATCTAAGGAAAATTCAATCTAATTTCTCCTGTTTAACAAATTTAGCATACTTTTAACATTATAATATTTAACACAGGTTTATCTATCTTATTAGGAAAATACAATAAGACAAAATATTTTAATCAAAGTTGAAGACACTGAAAAACAAAGCTTAAATAACTTTCTTAAGGTCACACAGCTAGTTAGAAGGTGAGAAAAATTTGAACCAAGGTGGTCAGACTCTAAACCTGTACTTAGTAAAAAGACTTTCATAAAGAGATTGAAAGACAAAATGGAAACAATACAAAAAAGGTATTTGTAACACAGGATACTATTAAAATCTCTAATATGTAAAGAAGAAAAATGGGCAGAGCAATAGAAAATTGAATACAGGTCATTGACATGATATGCAATTCATAAAGAAGAAAAAAAACTAGAGAATAGTAACAATAATAAAAATAAAAAAGATGTAACTTCAACAAATCAATTCAAATTAAAATGATGCTGTAATAGGGTGAGTAATGGAACTCAGCAGTATCTGCATCCTCTTCCTTGCAACCTGTGAATGTTACCTGATATTTATAAAAAAGTCTTTGCGGACTTCCTTGGTGGCGCAGTGGTTGAGAGTCCGCCTGCCGATGCAGGAGACACGGGTTCGTGCCCCGGTTGGGGAGGATCTCACATGCCGCAGGGCGGCTGGGCCCGTGAGCCATGGCCGCTGAGCCTGCGCGTCTGGAACATGTGCTCCACAACGGGAGAGGCCACAACAGTGAGAGGCCCGCGTACTGCAAAAAAACAAAATCTTTGCAGATGTGGTTAAATTAAGATCTTGAGATGGGGGGTTATCCTGGATTATCCAGGTGAGCCCAAGTACAGTCACATGTATGGACATTTATAACAGGGAAGTAGAGAAATATTTCTATGCAAACAAGAAGCATAGACAATGTCACCATTGGGGCAGAGATTGGAGACATATGAACATAGACCAAGGAACACCAGCAGACACCAGAAGCTGAAAGAGGCCAGAAATGGATTTTCCCAAGAGTCTTAGGAGGGTGTGATATTTGCTAAAAACTTGATTTCAGACCAGTGATGCTGATTTCAGACTTCTGTCCTCCAGGTCTGTGAGACAATAAATTCTGTTGTTTTAAACCACTAAATTTTTTGGTAACTTGTACAGAAGCAACAGAAAACTCATTCAGATAACATAATCATTTTTCACTTCCAGATTTTAATAAAATCTGTCTAAGATTAATGTAACAATGCCCAGAAGCTGAGTCATGTACAATTAGGAATTTATATGGAATTATATATTATTTTGAGGAAAATTGATTATTCAATAAATGGTGCAAGAATAACTCTAGACTATAGGATCCACAAGAGCAGGAACTGTTTTCTATTTTGTTCAATGCTGTATCTTCAGGGCCTACTACAGAGCCTAGCGTATATAGGCACTCAGTAGATAATTGGTGCATGAATAAATAAATCGTAAAACTCCCAAACCTATTCAATTTAGTGATATACATCTTATAGGCTTTTCTTCAAACCTCACTTTTTTTCCCTTAACTAATCTCTGAGATACCTTCTATAATCGGTGAATACTTTCAAGTTCAAACCTTCTAGTCAGCATTTGAATATCACATACATAAAGAATTTAAAGTATTTGTCCCAATAACCCCCATCTTATTTTTATGAACCAGGAATTTGTACTTCAAATTACAGTTGAAGGTCATGTATAAGGTAGACTCTGTACAGCTATTCTCTCATTCCTCCTTAGGATCACATCCCTCACTTGGATGGGGCAGCAAAGCACCAACACAAAGACATGAAATGAAATCTCAGCTTCCCCTGCAGTGGGTCACCTGGTTCCTGTGTGTCAGGTATGGGTGAGTGTCTCAGGAGTTGTCCCCTTTCAAGGCAGGAGTCTTTACCCTTGTCTTCTCTTAGCCCTTTGCCAGGCCCTCTTCCAGGTTGGAATCCAGACATAGAACTTGGATGGGAAGGCCTAGAAAACATTCCTCTGTACCTGGTAAGAAAAATAAACCTGTCTTTTCTTTAAAATGCTTTGTTTGTTTGTTTGTTTTGATGGTAATTCTGTAACATGCAGCTGAATGTATTCTTAGCAGAGGCATGCTGGCTGGGAAAGCAAGTAACTGGCAGGTCCACATTTAAAACCTAAAGGTACCTGACTCCAAAATCCACGAACTTTTCATGGTACTGCACTTTCTTTTGAAAGTTCATAGGTGCTCAAATGTAGTGCTTTTCATGAATGTGCTTATTACACACCACCGATATTTTACATCTATCAAGTAAATCTCTAGAGAAAATAATCTGTAGATTAAGCTTTCAGATAGAAGGATGAATAAAAATAAACAGACTTTAGCACTCACTTATGATGTTTGTCCTTAAGATGCTTTCATTGGGTTAGGAAATACCTGGGGCTATTTTAAAGTGGAAAATGTTTATCCATGTTTTTTATAGTTATTTTCATTAGTTGATGGTAAAAAATTTTTTTCTTATCGATGGCATCATTTAGACCATGGTTCTTTTTCAACAAGAACATTTTTTATTTTTTCCTTTTAAAATATTCTTAATTTAAAAATAAAAATCATTAAAATGAAAATTTATATGTAAAACCCTACCAACAATTGCTCATGTTAAAGAAAAATCAACATTTAAAAAATTTACTTATGTTTTTCAATTATATAAATTATTTTGTTTCTGAAATAAATCATTCCTTTATTGAACATGAGTGCAAGTATGAAATACATTTCCTGCTTCAAGGTAATGTATGTTGATAGGAGATATAAAATATAATCATGGAGATAAACTTGAAAATCCAGGATTCCATAGGATGTTCACTGGATTTATATTCAGAGATGCACTGAAAATCAAGTTTTAATATTCATTAACTGAATGACTATGGACAGAAATTTCATATTTCTCGAAACTTTATTCTGTCATTTGGAAAATTAGCATAGTTACATTTGCCAAATATATTGGCTCTTGAAAAGATGAAACAAAATATATCTACAAAGTTTCTTTGAAAACGGGTATTTACCGTAAAACATATCAGTTATGTTTGGGTACTAAAAATAAATTAGAAAAACTAAATTTAATTTTATATTTCTTATTACAAGTGAGAGCATAGTGAGTGTTTGGATGAATGGATAATAAAAATGTGGTATATATATATATATATATATATGTAATAGAATGTTTTTCAGCTTTAAAAAAAGAAGGAAATCCTGCCCTTTGCAACAATATGGATGAAAATGGAGGACATTGTATTAAGAGAAATAAGCCAGGCAAAGTAAGATAAATACTGCATGGTATCACTTAGAGGTATGTGGATTCTAAAAAATTCAAACTCATGAAAGCGGAGAGTAGAATAGTGGTTGCCAGGGGCTGGAGGTTGGAGGAAATGGAGAGATATTGGTGAAAAGGTACAAAGTTTCAGCTATGCAGGATGAATAATGTGAATGGTTTCAAACTTTTAAAAAACCTTTAGAAACGTATTAAAATTAGAAATGCATATATATTTTTTACCTGTCAAGTATATTCTATGACTTTATCCCTTGTAACTAAATTCACTTTTATTTGAGGCTTTATATGTAAGGTTATTTATTGCTACATTTTCCATAATGATAAAAAAAAAGAAAAAAGTAAAACTACAAATACAGTGTATTTTCAAATATAAAATATCAAGGAATGGCTAAATAAATTATGTTTTATCTACTTCATGAAAAATTAAGTAACTGTGCCATGATCATTAATTTCATTTCCTTTTTTTTGACCTTAAAATGTTTTATTGTTTCCCCTTTATTTTTATCTCACAAAAAATTGTAAACTAAACTTTAATTTTTCCAGACCTACTTCTTAATAATATCCTTCTTCAGAATCCTGTTTCAATATTGTTATCATTCATTGCTTGTTTTTCCCCCAACAATTCTCTCCCACTGTGGTTCCTTATAATCTCAAAACAACATTGAGAAGTTTCTTCTATCCTAAAAAATAAAAAAAAATTAAAAAAATAAAAACTTTCCTGAAACATTTTGCCATATCAAGCTGAGCTTTTCCCTCTCTCGAACACCTTACAGCCATGTCAGCAATCTTCAAGTCCTCATCCATTTGTTAATAAAGCTTCAGGAACTGACCACTCTGTTGGTAAAACTAGTCTCTCATTGATTTGTAGAGGTCTCCATGGTACCAAATCTAATAATTTTACCAATGCTTATGATCTCTGACCTCTATGCCTATGACATAATTGACTACTTAAACCTGGAAACAAGGGAATATAAACCAGGGCCTTGATAGTAGAAAGAGGAAAGAGGAAATACATTTAGAAATATTTAAATGGTAATCCATGATTGATTGGTTGAAAGAAGGAATTTGTTGATTGGTTGGATATCAGATATTTGAAGAGAAGTAATCTAGCTACCTAGCTATGTTTCAGTGGCTTGAGAGGAGGGTGTTACCAGCAGCAGAATTATATTTTATAAGCAAAGGATAATATTTACAAGGAAATGATGAGGAAATTGTAAATCTAATTTGGGGAAAACTGACATTAATAGGATATGTGTCTGAAAATCATTGCAAAATATATAGCGTCTATGAAGTATCTAAGTCATCCTAGGAGAGATATAGAATTAGGTGACCAGTTGGCCAGGGATACATTTTTAGGAATATTAAAGTTTTAGGAATACATATATGAAAAGGAACCCTTGGGGAGGTGGGGAAATGAACAGAGAAATTGAATGGAATATATTCTCTTTGTTCCTCCATGTGCACTTTTCACCTAACTTCACACTGTGTTATGCCCCAGGACCAAATTCTGAGGACCAGTTCATGCCTGAGGTGTCAGTTCAGTTTTTAATAGCACACTCATTCATTCTCAAAAATGTCTTTTACTGGGCAATAAATTATATCCAGACCAGGACTCCCTTACCCTCTGGCTTCCCTTTGGTTTTAATCAATGGGGATCAGATGGAGAGGGAAGAATGACAGGGAATTAATTTTTGTGGCATCCTTCCTTGACTTTTCACAGTGGGTTGATAGTTACTCACTTTGTTGCCCCCAGCTGACACTAGCCACTGGTGGCATACATGGGGGAAAGGTAAGATTCCTCTTCATTCCTCACTTTTTTTTACCTATCCTTTTTTCATGAGCTTTTAAATTATTCTCAATTATCACATTGGAATGTGCCATGTGTTTTTGCCAAGATCTTGATTAGTGCAGGGGTACAGGCAGAACCAAGACAGTGTAGTGTCATGAAAGGCAAGAAAAGACTTTTAAGAAAATTTGTGTAATGTACTGGGTGTGTGGAGTGGTGGTGGTGGAGGGAATGTCCCAGAGTGATCCAACAAGATTAGGAAAAGATTGTAAAAATTATGAGAAGGGTGCAAACTATGAAATCTTGTGCTAGGTAAGAGCAAAAATAAACATACTTTAGGTAAAAAAGAGAAAAGTTGTATCCACTTTTCTATTCAATGTAGTTAAACAGTCATTAATAAACTCATTTTGATTTTAGGAGACAGACATGGGACATCATCTGAAGTACACTTTGTGGGGGGTGGGAATTATAGCAAGGAGAGACATTAATGTAAGTACAATACATTAGTACCATAGCTTACTTGAGCTTGGCTCTGCTTGTACTTAACCATGTTTGGAATAAAGGAAGCAACGAACAGAGAATTTTTATTGATATATTATTCTAAACAAACATACTTTGGTCCAGCTTTTGAAGACTTCACTTTCATCAATACTATATAAATACTTTAGCATCAACAGAGTTATCAACAGACATGGGAGGTAATAAATTGTTTAGCTATTTTTAAATCCTGCCCTTGATGTACTCATTGACTCTTATAAGCCAAGGATGCAAATATCCAGAGTGAAATGGACTTTTTTATGATTATTAGAAACAAAACTAATAACTCTTAGAAAGCAAAGACATGAACAAACACCTAAACTATGGCCATTCCTGGTGGATGATGATTATAGAGAAAAGTTAAATGAGCAGTGTGTAATAAGCTTGGAATTCTCAGGAATTTAAAAGTCATAATAATTAGCCAGTCAGAGAAGGGGTCAGTTCCTGTAGCCTTTTCCCAAGTTCTTATCCTTTTTCAAGGGCTTGGTACATCTGGGGATTCTGATAACTGAGCTCTGCATCCAGTTTGGAAAGAGCATCCTTAATTTTAGCTGAAGGCAGAGGAGTAGAAATGTATCACCAGGGAATGGAATGCATGCCTTTTGGCTGAAAGCTGCTTAGCAGAATGCAATGTGTTTAGTATAAAAGTGCCTGGAAAGCTTAGTTGTATTTTTCTTTAAATCTATGAAAAATTGTCTATGCCTACAAGGGACAGAAACCCTAAGCATTCCTTAGGAAAATAGGAACCATCTTAAAAAAGAACAACATTTTTCAGTAACATCTCCATCATTGCTCACTGTTCTGTTTCCTATTTCATAGGCCAGACCACCTGGGATTTTGTAACCCCCCAAAACTTCAAACTCCCTGTATTGCCATTCAAGTTCCCATAACTGGACATCATGTTCTTGCTAAAGTTCAAATTCAAGAATATCTGCTGGACAAAGACTATCCCACTCAGAAAATTAGCAGAATCAAGAACTATCTATAGACATTGTGCTATTTCCCCAAAGCATTCAATGTGCTTTTGAAGAGACCTCTAAAACACTCAGTCTCCTGGGTTTGAATGAGTACATAGTCAAAGAATGAAGGGAGAACAATTTCTGGCACCTATAAACTCCATGCAAGGAATATTTTTTTAATAAAATTAATTATTCTTCAAATTAGTAAACTAGTTTGAAACATACAATTTCAATGTGCCAAAATGAAAATTTTATCCCTTGATTAACAAATGCTGTTAGTGGCCACTGGCTTAACTCTTCCATATTCTTGAAAGAAGAAAGTAGTATATAAGCAATGGTTAAACATAGAACAGAGTAAAGATGGGACTTCTGGTATTACCCCCCACCCCAGTGTTTTAAAGGAGACCAGGGAGCCTTCTAGAGTCTCTAAAGTTATAGATGTGTGCAGCAAACTTTTTTCTTTCTCTTGGGACAGTTGTCATTACCATTGTGGTCTACTCTTCAGGAAACTGAAACAGTTTTCCCATACTTTGTTCACAGAGCACTCACTCACCAGTCACTCTTT
>NW_006794000.1:449396-456503 GCF_000442215.2 Lipotes vexillifer | reverse complement strand
ACTCTTTCCTAAAGGACTTTTCTTTTATTTGGGAGAGGGGACTGAGCATGCATTGCACAGGACATTGAAGATCACTCTTCGCGGGGAACTGCATTCAGAACTCAAACATTAACTTTCCTTACTGCAAGTTAATGAAGGAGTTCAGATTCTCCTGTTACTCATAATGAATAAAATTTGGGGAGGGGGCAGAGAAGGTCATTTTGAAGCCCAATAGGACTCATGTTTATGTCATGTTCTATATTATTTCATTAATAATAAAGCTGGGAGGTTAAGGTTAGCAGATGTAAGCTATTATACATAGAATGGATAAAAAACAAGGTCCTACTGTATAGCACAGAGAACTATATTCAATGTCTTGTGATAAACCATAATGGAAAATAATATTAAAAAAAAGAATGCATGTATATGTATAACTGAATCATTTTGCTGTACAGCAGAAATTATTACATTGTAAATCAACTATACTCCAATAAAATAAAATAATAAAGCTGATATACAATACCCATCTGTCTGATCCTCAAATTTTATCTGTTTGGAATTTGTAACTGATTTTAAGGTCTAAACAATTATTACTCCTAAAATTTTAATTCCCACCTAATTTCAATCATGTCTTTTCCTATAATTTCTAAAAAGATTCATGTAATCTGCCTAATTTAACCAATCAGTAATTCTGAAGAATAGAAATGTCAGTGTCATAAAATTCCATTAGTAGAAATAGGAATATTTAATGGAATTGGTCATTAACTTTACTTAGCTTTTCTCAAGTTGAATAGCACTTTTTTGACCATGTAGAGTGTTTTGCCACAAACAGAAGCTCAGTAAGTTTTGCTGATTTGTTTTAACGAGTGCAGGACTTTTTTCCTTTGCCAGGAAAAGCTATTCTACTAGATAAAATATTGACACAAGGATGAAGTCGACATTTATGATCTAAGCACTTCCAATGTCAATATGCTTAAGAGAATACAAAATACAAACAAAACTAGACTATAAAATGATTTTGTCTTCCCCTGATTAGGAAAAACTACCAGAAGTGTAACATAAACAAATGTGTAAACTGAGTAAGCATACTCCCTATTGTCATTTTTATTTCTGCTTTCCTATGTTAATCAAAATCTGACTCACATAGGACTTGGCTACTATTATATTAGGAAAGAATAATGTATCATTATTTACAAGAGAAAACCTTATACTGCTACAAGGAAAACTCTTTTTTTTAAGTTGGAAGGGCTCTTTGAAAAATATTTGCTCTTTAATGTAGACTGCATAAAGAGTCTAGGTTTGTCAAAATCATTTCAATGAAAAACGATAGCAATTTATTTATCTAAAACACACACATACACATTTATCTCATTTGTTTAAACAGACATGCACATACATACACAAACCCCATGATATAATTGAAAGATCAGATCCTGTTGTTCTAATCCCAAACCAATAATATATTTGTATTCTCTTTCAAACAATACTTATATTGCTACACATTTAAAATCTGTGGATAACTTTACCTTAATCTGGTTCTTTCACAAAGTACAAATACTCTCTTTTTTGTTTTACATGAATACACTTTTCAGTTTGTCACACAAAAAGGCAGCCTATTTCCTTTAAGTATCATGGAAAGCAACTGGAGTTCTAGTCACTGGAGTAATGGGAAACGATGAGTTTTTTCCCACTGAGAAGACCTATCAGCCAATTTGAAAAGAATTTCATTAACACAAATAATCAGGTAGAAGAAACAAAAATTTTGAGGTAGTTTTATGACCAAGCAGGACCCTATGGGGCTTCCCCAGAACAGACTCCCCACCCAAGTCCTCCATCTGCCTCTTGTCTACAGAAAAACTTTAGCCTCCTAGGCTTTCCCCTAGTTCTAAAGAGTAAATTTAATAAGAGAAGTGAGAAAATGCAGAAAGAAAGGAAAGCAGTCAAGCAAGACAAAATAATAATAGTTTAACCATTAAGCAAAGTCAAGAACCTTTAGTTCTTCCTCAAGGGCTATAGATAATATTCTGAGCCATAGCCTTTGAGCTGTTTTGCAGATACTGAGACCCCCACAAGGTGGAAGAAGTTAATTGTATGCTGCACACAAGCATGTAGACCCCGGACCAGTAGGAACCAGAAGGTTGATGATGTTGATCCCTGTTTACCTTACCACCAACCAGTTAGAGGAATGTCCACGAGCTGGTCACAAACTCCCAAACCCCCTTCCCTCAACCTATTTTTAAAACCTGTCCCTGAAAGCCTTCAGGGAGTTTGGGCCTTTTAAACACTATCTACCTTGACTCCTTTTTTGGTGCAGCCCTGCAATTAACGCTGTACTTTCTTTCACCACAACTGGGTGTCAGTAGATTGGCTTTACTGTGTGCAGGAATGTGAACCCAAGTTTGGTTTGGTAACAGTTGTACTTAATATTTCAACATAAGCCTTGCTTATCCTTTGCTTATTCCCTAAGGAGATAAAATCTGGCATCCCAGATTCTTAGGAGAATTAACACAGAATGGCCTATACATGACTGCAAACTATGTTTTCAAGTGAACATTGAGAAATATTATCTCTACCTCTAGGTCTCTACCTCTGTATCTCTCTGTCCTCTCTCTTTTTCTCTCTCTCTTCCTAAGCTTGCCTATCCTTCCATTCTTTCTTCCTTAAGATGCCTTTTCATATTGGGACTCTCGAGTCATCTTTTGCCAATTTTCTACTTCACCCTTGCCTCACAATCCATGTTACAGCAACAGAGAACATATTTCAGTTACAGAAACATGCAATGCTTTCTCCCACTTAACTCCATCCATTTAGACATTTTTGCCTTTTTACCTGCCTTTCCTCAATTCCTGATTTATACTTTTGACTTCATTTTAAATGGTACAGTCTTTGAGATGCCATTTCTTCAGCTCTCCCATTCTGCATTAGGGGTAAGATTGCCAGATAAAATATAAGATGCACAGTTAAATTTAAATTTCAAATAAAGAATGAATAATTGTTTAGTATAAGTATATTCCAAATATTGCATGGGTATGTTCTTTGTTTATAAACGTTGAGGGGGAGAGTGGGTGGAGGGACAAAGAACCCTGCAACAGATGCAGACTTGTGAGCAGGATAGGGCTAAGGAGGATTATTAAATAGGTTTAACTGTGGAGTAATTTTAATTCAATACAATGGCATCTCCAACTAAAACTTTGTTCTAAAAAGTGGCTTCGTTTGCTTGACCTTGAAAGATCAAGTATTTAAACCATCATTTTGAGAAAAATCCATTCATTCTGCTCCCTTCCATGAAATCTCTTTTGAATTATATTTGTGAATGATCTGAACAAGTTATACCATTTTCAAACACAGAAGACTAGATTCTTATAGGTTGACTAGTAACTGAAGAATGAAACATTTTCTTTCTTTTTTTTTTTTTTTTTAGAATGAAACATTTTAATTCCATTATTATTAAGCAGCTAGAGTGAAATTTCACTCCTGCTATGTATTACAGAATGAGTACAGGATCATATAACCAATGAGTCAGGTGATATCCACTCAGAGGTTGATAAAACATTCACATTATTTGAGGGAAATTGTTACTCAAACTGACATGTGTACCTGAAAATCACAGGACATAAAAGCATTTAAAAAATGTAATCATGGTGTTTGCCATCCACTAATATAACTGTACCTAATTCCCTATCAGTATTATTAAACCCAGTTAAAATAAAACCCAATACATTTGACCCTTGAACAATATGGGCTTGAAACACACAGGTCTACTTATACATGTTTTTTTCAATAGTAAATACTACAGTACTACACGATTTGCATTCGGTTGAATCGAAGGATGCAGAATTGTGGAAACGGAGGGCTGACTATAAATTATACACAGATTTTTGACTGCATGGAGTGTCAGAAACCTTAACCCCACATTGTCCAAAGATTAACTGCATTAGTTTCACCTTATTTGCTGTAATGAATATTTTTAATATTTTTAAAATACTAACTATAGGGCTTCCCTGGTGGCGCAGTGGTTAAGAGTCCGCCTGCCGATGCAGAGGACATGGGTTCGTGCCCCGGTCCGGGAAGATCCCACATGCTGCGGAGCGGCTGGGCCCGTGAGCCATGGCCGCTGGGCCTGCGCGTCCGGAGCCTGTGCTCCACAACGGGAGAGACCGCAGCAGTGAGAGACCCGCATACCGCAAAAAAAAAAAAAAAAGCTAACTATAATAATCAATCAAATTACAAAATTTTACATTCTTTATGGTATCTTTGTAAGGCATACATATGTTTTATATACACATATATATCACACACAGGTATACATAAGAAAATGCTGAAATAAAGATGTTGAAATAGCTGGACATGTACCCAATAAAATATCATTAATTATTTTGGTGGTTACCTCTGATTGCGGGGGCATGGGAAACAGATAACTAGATTTTCTTACTTACTGAGTAATATCTTCTAAATGTTCCTAATGAACATACTTTCATCAGGTAAAAAATATTTTTTAAAATAATTATACTTTAAAAAATCTTTTACCTTTTATTACTCACATAATTTACCAGAGGCCTAAGTAAATACAGGCTCTATTAAGCTGTACATGCTTAGAAAAGCTAAAATGTGTAACCAGCCAGATGATGAAATAGCATAGAAGTCAATTTGCTTCCTAATAAGCCACATATAAGTCATTTCTTGAGTGAAGAATTTGGTCAATTGTACCTTGTTTGCTATTATTATTTATATCTTCAAGTGAATATGTTTAACATTTTCTTCAGGGTCTCTCTCTGTAGTTTTTGATGACTTCAGCCATTCATTGGCATATGCACACATGCTGAATTAAAGTATACCTGGGGATGAATCTCTCACTTTTAAAAAGTAGTAGATTTGTTCAAGAAAATACTGCCCTAGAACCTCTGTGCTGACAAATTAATCTTTACAAACACAGAGAAATCCCTAACGTGCAAACAAGTGCTCAGGGCACGAAATGTGAAAAATAACCTGAACTTCATCATCACCATTCAAATATTTCCCCATGTTTATCTATTGAAAATTACTTAGCATGTCTAACAGAGAATGTTCTAAATCTATAAAATGCTATGCAGTTATTTTTTTAAATTTATTTATTTTATGCATTTTTGGCTGCGTTGGGTCTTAGTTGCTGCATGTGGGCTTTCTTTAGTTGCGGTGAGCGGGGGCTACTCTTCGTTGTGGTGCGTGGGCTTCTCATTGCAGTGGCTTCTCTTGTTGCGGAGCATGGGCTGTAGGCGCTTGGGCTTCAGTAGCTGTGGCTCGCGGGCTCTAGAGCGCAGGCTCAGTAGTTGTGGTGCACGGGCTTCGTTGCTCCACGGCATGTGGGATCTTTGCGGACGAGGGCTCGAACCCATGTCTCCTGAATTGGCAGGCGGATTCTTAACCACTGTGCCACCAGGGAAGTCCACTATGCAGTTTTAAGTGAACTCATTTTTAGTGAGATGAACTACTACACGGCAAAGCCAGAACATAAAAATCCATCCAAAAAGGCTTTGTAAAATAAATGTATTAAAACTGTATTACCAAAAAATATATTATTAAGGCACAAACAAGGCATACATAAAGTTTGAAACATTACTAAAATTGTTATTGTGTAATCCTATTTAACTGTAAAATTCTTAACAAATACACTAGTCATGTGTACAAGTATTTTTTTAGCAACTATTATATGTACTCACATTTTAATACTCTCATGTGCTTTAGTGTGATAATGAATACAACTATCTCAAATACATTTGTTTCTTCCAAACCAGTCATCTGGGCTAAAATGAAATACAAAATAAATGACTGTTATAAAAATGTTGTAGGTCACTTTATATTCATTACAAATTGTCTTCGTTGCTCACACTCAAAGTTGCAGCTCTGCAAAAATATTGTTTCTTAGAATTCTGGCCTCTGAATTTAGAGTCCTCTAATTTCACTTACATACTACCAAAAGTAGGACAAAATTCCCATTATCTTTTGAGGACAGTCATTTTGAATGAACATTTTCTACACCCTGTCACCTTTTGCTTATCGCACACTTATTTTCTACTCACTTCAACCACTCACAACCCGTCATTCCATTGAGACTCCTTCTTCCTCCTTCTTGGGAAATTTACAGAACTAGCAGAACCACGCTTAATTGCTGGAAACATCTAAAACTTTCCTCTCCTTTGATATATTCTAACCTGGATATTTTTAATCACCTTCAGAAATGTTTGGATTTCCCTTCCTCGTTTCAGGCTTCTCTTACTGTCCTTTAAGTGTGGACTTCTCAAGGCTCTGTCTCGCCCTCTTTTCTTTCCAATCTACCACACTTCCATGCTTCCTTGACATCGTACCTATTTCAGTGGCTGCACTATTTACAGTCTGATGAGGTCCATATTTATTTCTCAACTTTGAATCATTATCCTCTCCATTTGTGGATGTTTAACTATTTTCTGGACACTTCCACAAAGAGGTTTCATTAGACACCTCACACTCCACATATTAACAAAGGGGTGTTTCTTCATTTATAATCTGACTTAGTCTATGACTAGTCAACTAGTTGCATAAACCAGTACTATTCTTGGGATATTCTTTGACTCTTCATTTTCTTTATACCAGAAACAGTCAACTACCAAGTCCTCTCAAGTTAACTTCCCAAATATTTCTTGACTTTGTACACTTCTCTAGCCCACCATCACCCTCTTAGCCCAGGCCAGCATAAATTTCTTGCAGAACTATGGCTAGCAAATTCCTCTTCAACTTCCTTTTCACAGAGCTGTGGAATGCAAGACTGATCATGGTGTTCTGTGCCTCAGAACTTTTAAAGAAGCTTCTCAGTGCCCTTTAAAAGAATATATTTGACGACATTATTTAAAATCTATCTATGATCTGGTCCATGCCAATCTCTGAGCAACACCTCATGTTATATGATCTGCAACAAATCAATATAAATGTTTAAAGTCTAACATGGCAAACTTGTTTCAGTTCTCATATATTAAGTACAACTCATTTTAGAGAAGTTACCAGAGGCATATAGGTCTAGTTATATTATTATTACAATTCCTGGGGCCAGTAGTAAGCCATTTGAAACTCTTTGGGCCCCAAAGCTTAAACTTTTTTTTTTTTTTTTTTTTTTTTTTT
>NW_006794000.1:445071-449176 GCF_000442215.2 Lipotes vexillifer | reverse complement strand
GGGCACGACCCCGTGTCCCCTGCATTGGCAGGCGGACTCTCAGCCAATGCGCCACCAGGGAAGCCCCCAAAGCTTAAACTTTTAATTGGCTGTTTCTGTGTTAACTACTTTTAAAGTCTTTTCTATTCCTCTTTCTTGACATGTCCTTTTTCTGAAAAGCGTTTTTAAGATTTTCTTTCTCAGGTTAAACAGGAAACTTAGAGATTTTTTCCAATTTAACTACTACCATAAGAGAGAAAAATTTCACTGACATTGCCAGCATCTTCTATGGTATGATTCATTTCCACATTTGCAGAAAATACTGATCTAAGAATCTTGTTTTCCTGATACATTAGTTCCTAATAACCTATCTTATCTTTGATCTTTAATGTGAAGCACTATGTTCTTATTCCTTTTACATTTTTCTTAAAATATCTATCTCTCTGAATTGGATGGAATTTTTAAAGTATAGCACTTGCGTTGCTGGTCTTAACATTTGCTTATCGTGATATTACAATCTCCATATATACACAACATGGAAAATGAATAGAGGATTTGGAAAAAAAAAAAAACTATATATCACCACATCGTTTTAGATATAAAATATAATGATACCTTGAAACTTCTCCATAATTACATCCCATGCGGAACCCTGGAGTCATCCATATTTCTGAACATTCTATTTAATAATACTTTGCTTTCCACTCCAGTTTTGCAAACAGGCTTATTTATCTTTTCACTTTAAATAAATAGTATTACACTGAATCCTTATACAACTTGCTTTTTCTTGATCAATATTATGTTGTAGGAGTCACCTCTGTTTATGCATGTGGCCACAGTCCAGTTACTTTAGAGTACTCAGCTGTATGAAGAATCAGATTTATCCATTCTACTCTTGAATGAAAATTTAGTAATTTACAAATTCTTGCATTTACAACTATTCTGCTATGATAAACCTTGTTATGACTCATGGCGACTCACTGAATATGTATACCTAGGAAGGAAATTGCTGCTGAGAGAGTATGCAATACTCCATGTTACAGAAAATGCCAGATTGTTTGCCAGATTATCTCTATAAATGAACTCTTCCATCAGGAGAAGATGATCTCCAGGGACTCCAGGCCATCGTCAACCCTTTTTATTATTCAACTCCTACACTATTTACCACTCTAAGGTCAAATGTTGTGTAATTATTATTTTAATTTTCATTTGCTTGATAACATGAGTTTGAGCATCTTCACAAAAATCTTCATGATTTATATAAGGGATCTATTTGTAAAATGCTGTCAAAATCTTTTAACCAGTTTTCTATTACTTTGTCTAATGTGTATTAATTGTTAATAATTTTATGTTTTGTCTACCAATGATTTGTGGGTTAACAATGTTTAAACTATCCTTCTCAGTTTGTAGCATTTTACTTTCTTTATAGTGTCTTTTGGTGAACAGAGTTTTTGATTTGAATGTAATAAAAAACTGCTATTTTTAATAAACTTTTAATTGATGAATAATTTTAAATTCAGGTTGCCAAGATATACATACCCTTCAAGAGGTTGCCCTGTTGCTAAAATTATAACGATGCAACATTCATCACAACTAAGAAGTAAATGTTGGTACCTTACTATTAGCTAAACTCCGATAACTTTATTAGGATTTCATTAGTTATTCCACTAATGTCCTTTTTCTATTCCAGAATCCAGCCCTGGATACCACATTTTAGTTTGCTCTCTTGTCCACTTAATTTCCTCTGATCTGTTACAGCTTCTTAGTATTTTTTTTTTTTTTTTTTTTTTTTTGCGATATGTGGGCCTCTCACTGTCGTGGCCTTTCCCGTTGCCGGATGCGCAAGCTCAGCGCCCATGGCTCACGGGCCCAGCCGCTCCGCGGCATGCGGGATCCTCCCGGACCGGGGCACGAACCCGTATCCCCTGCATCAGCAGGCGGACTCTCAACCACTGCGCCACCAGGGAGGCCCACTTCTTAGTATTTTTGTTTTGTTTTTTGTTTTTTTTTTTTCCTAATGATCTTGACAGCTCTGAGAAGCACTGGGCAGGTATTTTATAGAGTATTTATCAGTTTGGATTTGCTTGATGTTTTTCTCATGATTAGCCTTGGGTTATGGATTTTGGGGAAGAATAACAGAGAGTTGAATTGTCCTTCTCATGACATCAAATCAGCAGGTATATGATATCAATATCATTTATCACTGATGATATTAACCTTGATTACCTGGCAAAAATTGTATTTGGCAGGTGTCTCCACTATAAAGTTAATTTTTACTCCATTCCACACTCAATTATTTAGAAACAAGTCATAAAGTCCAGTCTGCCCTCAAGGAGAGGGGGTTATGTTCCATCTACTGGAGAGGCGAGTATCTACATAAACTACCTAAGATTCTATAAGGAATATTTGTATCTTATCCTCTCAGCTACTTAGTTTATATATTCATTCATTCTTTTCAAATTTATAGAGGTTCATCTTATACTTTGGGTTGTAATCCAGTACTATGCTGTTTATTTTGCTGCTCAATATGCTCCAGCTTTTGCTATTGGAAGCTCTTTAGATTTGATTTCTCTGTTCACTTCCCAAGTCCCCAGCATTGTGCCATCATTCAATCACTTATGGGTTCAACCACAGTATACATGTACAGCAGTTTCAGAATTTTTACTCGTATTCCCAAGTGCAACAAATTCACCAACTTAGCACACATATATAGTTCCTTTTGTTTTTACGCATGCAGTTTCCAGTCAAAACACAATTTCCCAAAGTTACTTAGGTCAGTTCCTTTTTTTCCAGGCTCCTCTCATTGAGGATATGTCATATATTTGCAACATATATTTGCATTGTCACATGTTTATATTTAGATTCTTTTGTCATAATCTGCAACTTCCCTGTGTTTTCTTTTTTCTTTTTTTAATTTGTATACTAACCTAATGGCTTTGTATGTCTTATTTAATCTCTGTGTAATTTGAAATCATAAAAAATACTTCTTTATTCTCTTCTGAGTGTTTAAAATGTTTATTTTATTTTACATTATTTTATTTTGTTTCTGTATTTATTTATTTACTTTGATTTCACTATGCTGGCTAAGACCTGCAGTAGCACATTAAACCAAACTTGTGGTAGGCATTCTGCCTGAAATTATTTATAATCTTAATGGTAATGCTACCAACATATTACCATTAACTATTTAACTGACAGCAAATTTTTAAAGATATCTTTTGCTTGTATAATGGCACTTGAAATTGCTGACTGGTCAAAGCTAATTAACTTTTGGACCTGTAAAAAGTTAGTACACAGAAACCTTATCAAATAGAGTGGGAAGCCCAGAAGGGGGAGCTCTCAAGCCCTGTGACAATAGCAGAGCCCAACGAGAAAAAAAGACTCCTTTTCTTTCCTGGCAAGGACTCAGCCAATGAGAAGCCGGGGGCTCTCTGTTTCTTTCAGCCCTCTCTCCCAACTTCCTTTCTCCTCTATAAAAACATTCTCCTTCCCTTACTGTGCGGGAACTTGCACATAGCTCACCATGATTGCAGATCCCGCCCAAATGCAAAAATGATGCCAAATAAACCCACCTTTGCTGGAGAAATATCTGACAGTCTTTGTTTTAGGTCAACAGACCACACAACAAGTGTGGATTTAATTGAGTTCTCTATGAATCAAGGGGGTTTAAAAGGTTGGCACAATTCTAATTTATTTTTTCTTCTTTCCATCCATAGCAATAGCCAAAACGGACAACTTTCTTTCCCATCTCCCTTTATACAGTGTTTATTTTACCCTGAAACTGTAACACTCAAGGGTCTTAGACTGATTCTCAGGCCTGAGGCTCTGTCTCCTGTTCCCCCAAGTCACCACTGAAACAAAGCAGCTTATTACTGGGTCATACCCACACCCTCAGGGCAGCCTCCAGATCCACTGCCTTGCTATATCTCTGGAGTACTTCCCTTTCCTCGTTCTGGCTTATGATTTTTCTTACTTTCTTACAAGTTAGTCATGCACTTTTCTTTTTAAAAATATTTTATCCAGCACTTAAAATCTTCTGTGTGAAATTACTTTTCAAGATCAATAATTTGCTATGTTCTGTTTTTTTTTTTTTTTTGCTGTACACGGGCCTCTCACTGTTGTGGCC
>NW_006794000.1:436836-444958 GCF_000442215.2 Lipotes vexillifer | reverse complement strand
GGCCTCTCACTGTTGTGGCCTCTCCCGTTGCGGAGCACAGGCTCCGGACGCGCAGGCTCAGCGGCCATGGCTCACGGGCCCAGCCGCTCTGCGGCATGTGGGATCTTCCTGGACCGGGGCACGAACCTGTGTCCCCTGAATCGGCAGGCGGACTCTCAACCACTGCGCCACCTGGGAAGCCCTATGTTCTGTTTTTAAATATAATTTCCCTCAATGTTTTCTTTACCCTTTCCATCATCCTTCTCTTTTAAAAAACACTTCAATCATTTATTTTTAATATATATGTTGATACATTATTTTGCTTACACTTAGGGTTTTCCATTAATTATTCTAAATAAGATGAAATAGGCAAAACACAACTGAAAAAAGCAGAGAAAATGGAATATTAGCTGTGATACAAATGCAAGAATAGGAAAGGATTTGAAAAAGAAGGAGCTTAAGATGTAAAATATAACTCACAGTTAAAGAGGTGGTATTCTTACTATTAGCAATCTTATATCCTAGTTTGAATATAATTTATAGCTTCTCAGACTAGCAAAATATCATCACATTTTTCATAGTGCTAAAAACTTGGAACATCTGGCATTATAAAATACATAGCTCTAGATCTTTGTATTTTATTATTTATATAGATATGTATATACATATATATTTTTTTAATCACAGACTGTGTAAGATTATGGTTCTTAGAAATGTAAGCCAAAGCAAGTTATTAAAACAAATATGATACACAAACACTTGAAATCATATATAGATTTTTAAAATTGTGAGACTGCTAAATTCCAGCTTTCTGTAACTTTGTAGTTCCTGGAAAACCATGTCTTAGTATGAACATCATTACATTGAAACTGATACAAATTTAGCAGCTAAATGGGTAGATCTTTAAAAAATGTTAATCAGCCTTACTAACTCAGTAATTATCCATGTTTTCATATAGAAGAAATAAGGAATAAGAAATAGCTGAAGGCTTTGTATTTCAAAGCTGAAGTCTGGTATAGTAGCAGGAGGGAAATAATGACAAATGCATTCACTGATGATTTCAGATAAGAATTCCTAAGGTATCATGTTTTAAAAGATATCAGAACTTTGAAAGTAATTTTTTTTTTAAATAACAAAATTGGCTTTGTTGTATTATATATGAAATGACAATCTACAAATTGCAAATTACGATTTAGTTGAAAACTTTAAATCTATTTTGGTTAGCTGTGTCCTTGAATTTTATGTGCATGTATGGTGTGTGTGTTGTGTGTGTGTGTGTGTGTGTGTGTGTGTGTGTGTGTGTGTCCCTTCATGTTCTGAAATTTTAAAAGTTTCTTTAGTTCCATGACAAAATTCATTACTTTTTTCCATCATATCTCTGTGCATTTTTCTTTTTAATTTATTTAGTTTTAATCCCTGCTTCTTCCCCATTTTCCTCTTGACACTGCTTTGGTCCCTTGAGATAAAATCCTTCTGTGGCACTTGACAGAAGAAGTGAAAGTTGGCAAGACCAAGTCCATCACCTGTTCAGTGGTAACAAGGGCATGAGGGCATGGACCAATGACCTAGACTGATGCCTCTGATGTCTCAAACTTTGACTAGACTGAGAAGTACCAAGTCAAATGGATTATTAGTACAGTTAAAGTAATTAAACAGGAAACCATTAAGCTGAGGTAGCTCTAATGCCCTGGTAGCAGAAGTAAGCAAACCAAAACTTAAGCCAGAGTCAATTCTTGTCTCCTCTCCAAGAAAATAAAATTTGAGACCAACTAAACACAAAAGCCCACTGAGCTTTCCCAAATAAGGCAACCACTTAAGCTATAGCCAATCAAATAATTTTCTTACTTTGCTTCCATGTCTGCCCTATAATAGCCTTTCCCCTAGCTCCTGTCCTTGGAGCATCCCTAACTACTTTTGGTTTGGCGCTACCCATTAAAACCTATGTTTGCTCAAATAAACTCTTGAAAGTTTCAATGTACCCATGATTACTGGCCACTTCTTCTCCAGCATCCCTTCAGTTCTGTTGCCATGTTTTACCTAAGGCAGCCAATATGATTTTTCTAGTGTGTGCAGTCATAAACCCTAGCTAATATACTGTTTTTTTTCTTAGATTCTTCCTTGGTTACTTCTTTTTCTTGGCTCTAATTAACACTGTAAATCCTTTACATCACTATTCAGCTCTTTATCCTTTACACGCATATATCCAGTTAGCTACAAGATGTATCTATTTGGATCCTCAAAAGCAAACCCCTGAACATAACTTGCCCCTAAAACCTGTGAATCTTGTATTTCTACTCTCAGTTAATAATTAGGTCCTCCACTCAGTCACCCCAGGCAGAAATATTTGAGTGATTCTAAACTATTTTTTATTTGAAACCATTTACTCCAAACCAGTTACAGAAGTCAGCCTAATTAAATTCCTAAACTTTTCTAGATTCATTATTTCTTATTATTGCTGTCTTAATTTAGATTCTCCCAATATTTTGTCCAGCATATTAATTTTTCTTCTTTTTAATCTCCTTGCCTTCAGTTTTAAATCATCTCTCAAATTAAATTTATTCCATACTATATTTGTCTAAATACAAAAATTCAGACCATAAAACTTTCAAAAGAATCACTGTGGCTTACAGTACATCAAGCCAGAGCCTCTGATTGGGATCCATAACATTTCCCATGGCCTTCGTCTATCTGGCTTCAACCATGACCAGTTCCTGATATGCACCTGATGATCTGGAATATTTCTGTAAACACAACCCTTTTGCTCATGCTATTATTTTTGTTACCCTATATTCACTCTCCTAGACAAGTTCCACTTCTTTAAAAATAGTTAACTCAGGTGCTATTTCTTCTTCTATGCATTACTCTTGCACTCCATGTGTACTTTAAAAAAAAAAAAAATATATATATATATATATCATTCTTTATTTTAATTTTCATTTACTTCCTGTCAACCCAGAGCAAACTGTGAGTTTCTGGAGAGTTGAGTTCATGAGGACTGGGTATCAAAGTTTGGTGCCGACGTCCACGGAAGAAAAAAAAAAGATGGAAGTATCATAGTGGTCAGTAGATAAGATCAAGTAGGGTGGTAAAAGGATGGTTTAGGTAAATGAATTTAGTCAAAGATGAGCTCTTGTGGATGGTGTTTATAAATGAGATTGGAAATAGGATTGGGAAACTAGATTGTATCTTTTCATTCTTCCAGTGTGAGTCAGTAATAATATCAGCTTCAAATTAAAAAGTGAAAGCAGATCTGCACTCTCCATTAGAAGGCTTCACAGTGAGTATAAAATTAGGACAAAGCCGAGTTTTATCAAAGCAGAGAATTTAAAAGGATTGCTTGCTTTGGGAAATTTGAAAAAATATAGATAATACATTTATGCATGTTTGTCCAATGAATGACTGAAGGTCATAAGTCATGAATACAGATGGAATGTCTTGAATACTAGTGGACATCAAATTCTTGTGCTCTAAAAGGAGAGAGGTATATTTGGAACATTTTTGAGCAATTTCCTGATTAAAAATAGTACTTAAAAAACGCTTTGAAAAGTAGCATGTGACATAAAAAAAGAGTAACCTAGTGCAATTAATTTGTATTAAGTTAGAGTGGCAGTACCAAGAAAACATTTTAAAGAACCATAAAAGGTTAAAATTGGTAAAATGGAAGAGATAATTGGTAAACGTCCTGAAAATCTTATTGTTCGTGTGGGTAAAGTAGAGGAAGGGATGAAGCCAGGCCTGAACAAAGATGGCACACTAGAAGTGACTACCAACTTAAACTGTGCTTTATGGATGTATTTTAGAGAGTTTTTTCAACTACCCCAACTGTATGTAAAACATACATATTTGTGTGTTCCTTTGCGGTGAAGCAGGTCTTTGAACATAACAGCTTCAATCAGTTTATCAAGGAAATTTATGACCCAAGAATCACTTCTACTTTCTAAGAGTGAGAGAAAAAAATATAAAGGAATCTGTGCTATGTGATACACATAGTGTTAATTGGTTATGTGTTTCCTAATGCCAAGTATGGATCCTGATAGATAAAGGTGTTTAAGAGAGAGCTGATGAAATAGCAATTGTAAAGTTTCAAAGTGCACCATTGGCTCATGCATTTCACAGGTTGTTACTGGGTGATGACTATCCTAAAGTCATAGGATATTGTCCCCAAACCTCATGGTTGAGATAGAGAGTTAAATAAACAATTACAAAACAACTTGATGAGTGATATGACAGTGAAAGTAAAGAGGCTTGTATAAGCACAGGAGAGTGACACTTAACCAGAACTTAGTCTCACATCTTACATGGGTTTGTGCATCTTTGGAAACTCTTGACGTAAAAGATGACATCAAATTAGGACCCAAAGAGTAAGTTGAAGAGGTGTTAGATTGATGAGATTGGAGTGTAATTTACATAGCTTACTATGCCAGGCATTGTTCTAAGTGGTCTGCAAAATTATCTCAATCAATCATCACAATGACCTTAGACTATTATTATCTCCATTAGAAATATTGAAAGATTCAGGCACAGAGATTTTCAAAGCATGACAAGGGTCACATTCTTACTGAGTGGTGGAGCCACGATTTGAACAAAAACAGTGCAGCTCCAAAGTGTGTGGACCTATGACTACATTACACCGTCTCTCCTGCAAAGATTAAGGCAAGGATTAATAACACACTATGAAAATAACACACTAGCATGAACTTCATAAAAACAAAGATATAAACACAAATGGCCAACAATCATGAGACTCCTCAATTCACCAGTAAAACAAATACAGGTAAATTAAGACAAGATATAAACTTTATTCTATCAGATAAGCACAACTGAAAAAAAGATTATAATGTCAATGATATTGAGGGTATGAAGAAATAGATGGTCCATATGTTGAGACTGGTTTCACATGTACAATACTTTTAAAGAATAACCTTTCAATATATAATAGAATTTGAATATTATCTAATAAAATTTCCAGGATTTTATCTAACATAATATATATAAGCAAATTCTACACTTATTTCCGCACCTGTCTCACCTAATATTTACCAAACGTTCCTCCTCCTGTTTAACTCTGCTTGTCCCTCATGTACCTTTTATTAATTTGATACTAGTATTGATTTATTGGCTCCTTCCTGAAATCTTAAACTCTTCTTCATCCAGTAGCTCTCTTACCCATCATTTGTCAGTTACAAAGTTCAATTGCTTCACCCTCTAAACATGCCTCAAATCCATCTATTTCTCTCCAGCTTCAGGCTCTCCAATGTTCGTCTCACCCTGGAATTTCTTTAGCGCACAGGCAAGAATCTCTTAACCAGACTCCCTCCTTCCCTTCTTGCCCTCTACATGCAGGGAACTCATTTATGATTGCAATCCAATCATGGCACTACTCAGTTTAGCCTTTTAATTTACCTTCCTATGATTCTTGTAGAAATTAGGCAAAAGATGTGGACTCCATACCCTAAACTATTTCTCTCTGCCAACTTGAGACTCATACCGTGCCCTTCTTCCCTTCCATGGGCACACTATGCTCCCTACCAACCACTGCTATTCTGCATTTTCATCAGTTTCTCCCTCTTAGGCAACTGTTTCCTTGGTTTTCAGTTAGGGTGACATTTCTCCATGAAAGCCTTCCCAGATAGACAGCTCTGTTATCTGCTCTCATAGTATTCCTCACCTCTCTCTCTATCTTGGTACTTATGCTAACTTTAATTACATATTTCTGTATTGAATTTTTTTTTAATTTCTTCTTATCTTCCCCAATAGATTATAATCTCCATTGGAGCAGCAAGAGTGCCTATTTCATTCACTGCTATAACCTCAATGCTCAGTGATACATCTCTGTGTAGAGACAATACCTTTAGACCTTTTTAAAAGTGCCTTCAAATTGACTCTGTATTAGTATATGATTTCTCTCCCTAACTCTAACCCCATTCTTACAGACTAGTTCACTTGTCTCAGCATAGTTTAGGATTACGCAGTCAGTAAAATGATGGGCATTGATTGCATGGATAGAAATGGAGATATATCGCTGCCTCTGATACTTTACTTAATAAAATATTTCATCTCAATTCTTAAAAGAGATGACTATTTGTCTATATTAATATGTCAATTTATAACACTGCATAAATTACAAAATATGGAATGATATATAACAGGTTTAACAGAGGTTGCAATAGCTGTCTCTGGGGGAGGTATTGTGAGGGACTTAAAATCACTGCTAAGAGAGGAAGCAAAGGGTCATGTTTAGGAAAGTCATAGAGTTACACGGCCTGGCTCATCAGTCACAGCAGAGGGGTCTTTGGTATATTAGTTTAATCATAGGTTTTATAAATCTCAATTTTCTCAGCTATAAATAAGTCCAATAATTATTGGTAGAATTACATGTTAATGTATATATAGCACTTGGCAATATATAGGACACAGTACACACTTAATAAATCTTTGATACAATTACCCTTTTATTAAACTTTGATACATTTCCAAATAATTTCATTTCAGATTTTACAAAGGGAATGCAGTCCTTTTTAATCACTCGAGTCAAGACATATACATTCATTTTGAAAAAAAAATAGTTATCAACTCCTTAGACAATCACAGATTTTGTCTTGAGAACTTTCATAACATTATTTAGAAAGGATGCAACAGAAGGATGTCTCTCCCCAAACAGCCACAGGTTTAGCCAATTCTTTTAGCTTGTTACTCTTCACCTTTAAGCTTGTCCACACACTGCCACATTTGTAAGACTCAAACAAATAATCTTTGTATATGCAAACTCCTCTGTCAGCTCCTAGAGGCCAAAGAGTAGACAGAAAAATTATTGCTTCTGTGACCCAAGGAGACAAACAGTATGTTGATGAGTCTTTTCGCCCCTGAGATATTAATGTCCTGACAAAGGGAAATTGAAATATGGGATAAGATGCCATAAACTAATGGTCAATCTAGCATGACAACAGATTTATAAATTCTCATTAAAGCCAACTGAATTGAGACCTATTTTATGTTATAATAATCCTCAACAAACTGAAGTTAATGGAAAAGAATGCCAAAATCCATGGGACTTCTGTGTACAAAACCCACTCATTCTGATTCTTTGGTTATTCATTCCTTCATTTTAATTTTGAAGACTTCTAAGTGGTATAAACTTTGCCATTTTGATAATGTTATACATGAAACCAGAAAATAATACATTAAAACATTACACAGTTGTTTTTGAGTTTGTAAAAACAAAACAAGTAGAATGGACCTGGCGTTCATGATCTAGAGTTTTGATTTCAAGATCTGTGAATTCATGGTTAGTCTGTAACTGCAATTTGATCACTCACCCTGCGAACCCATCTCAGTTACAAGTGCTATGATGTAACTTTTCTACTTCAGCAGAAGCTGCCTAGAGACAAATTACTTTGGTGTGCCAGACTGAATTCACCCTAGTAGCTGCATAGGGATGGCATTTCATTTGGATGCAGAAGCCTTGAAAGTTTTGCTCTTTGACCTTCGGGATGACATCCTCTGCCCGATAGTCATTATTTTCCACCTTCAGCTCACTAGGTTTCTTAGCAGAGTAGTCATTAGAGCTCCACAGGCAGCGTAAATGACCAGGTATAGATGTTTCCGTTTTCAGAAATTGGAGGGGAGGAGATGAAAGGAGCGAAAAAGCTCCAAACTTGCTTTTATTCATGACTGCATCTTTCCCTTGCTGGCTCTGAAGCCCACCACTCTTGAGGTCCCTGTGATCCTGGATTTCCCTGGGATATTTCAAACCACTCCTGTCTCTAGAATGTAATTTGGCTTTATTGTGGTATCATCCTAGGGAATATTACATGACGTTTCTGTTCTACAAGTCTGAAAACTGCCTTTAAACAAAGGTTAAAATTAAGTTAAGTAAGACGTGTAGGAATAAGGCAGAATCAAGCCTAGGGAATGATAGAACTCCTCCGAGTAGGTTAAATATGCCATAAGGATGTTTCTAGAGGGAGAGATCAGTGTTGAGTGGGTGTTGATATAATGGCAAGAAACCCATTTCCCTTAATCCCAGAGATACTGTTAACTCCTATTTTCTTATGCCGTTTTCCTGCTCCCCATACTTTCCACCTCCTGCCTTAATACCTTCCTCTCCTCTCTGATTTTCTCATTCTCTATTTCTGTCTCTCTT
>NW_006794000.1:427799-436791 GCF_000442215.2 Lipotes vexillifer | reverse complement strand
CTTTCCCTGTAGAACTCTTTTACACATCAGGAACGTGTTGCAAGAATGCCGAAATCTTCTTAATCTTTGCCATTATGGAAGTTCAGTTTTATTCTTCAATAACAATTTACTAGAAAAGGTAAATTGTCTTTAAATGTAATTTTTTTGCTAGTTGTGTTGGTTTCACCATCACACACCGTAGATAACGATTGCCTCTTATTTGCAAATCATTTTACATACCTACCAGCAATACAAGAGAGCTCTGCTTCCTACAAATTCTTGCTGATGCTTGGAATTGTCCTTTTTATTAATACAGCTTTTTAAAACTGCACTTATTTAAAATGTATAATAGTTAGGTTTTAGCATATGTAACACTTGTGAGGTCATCACCACAGTCAAGATAATGAGCATATCTCTCACCTCCCAAAGTGTCCTGGTACCGTTTCCTTTTGTAATACCACTCTGCCCTCACATCTCCACCATCCCTGCTGCCTCCCCTCTTCAACCTGCCTGTGTGGCAACATTGGTCTCTGTCACTATGCATTCATTTGCATCTTCTAGAATTCTGTATAAATAGAATTATGCAGTTTGTACTTTTTAAAAAATATCTGACATTTCAATCAACATAACTGTTCTAGGTTTTATTCCTTTTTCTTCCTGAATAGGACTCAGTAGATATACCACATTTGTTTATTTATTCATCTCTTGTTGCACATTTTGGTTGTTTCAGTTTTTAACTCTTACAAATGAAGCTCCAGAAGACGTTCATTTACAAGTTCTTCTATGGATATGCGCTTTCATTTCTTTTGAGTAAATATCTAGGAGTGGAATGACTGGGTCATATAATGCTTTGATATTTAATTTCTTAAAACAACAACAACAAAAACTTCTCTATTTTCCAAAGTGGTTGTACCATTATACACTCCTACTAGCACCTTTCTTGAAGATCTTTACCATATATGTATTGATTCTGTTTCTGCTGTATTCTGTGCCATTGATCTATTTGCCCAAATTTAGGCCACTATCATGTTTTCTAAGTGACAGTGGCAGCTGAGGGTGGTACCTCTCTCTTCATCCAGACAAATGCCAAAATTATGGTTCATTCTGGTGTTCCAAGTTCTATTTCACAGCCTCGTTTGCTCTCAATTACAACGTCTATATTTTGTTTAGTGAGTTGTTCTTTCATTTTATCCTGGGATAAAGGAAGAACTGCTCTGCTCTTGTCAAGAAAGGATCTAGGCTGACTGACTGCCCTTCTACACTTGCCTCCCTAATACTTTCTTTGTTTACTGTATCTCTTTCTCTACCTAAGAGCAAACAAAAAGTTCTTCTAGTGCTCTACTAATTCTTGCCTCTATGACATTATATATTGAGAATGAGTGGCTTCACCACCTTTGGTGCAAGCAGCTTTGCTTAAGAAGGAAGATGTGACATCTTGAGGTCATATTGTAACCTTTACACAGAGTGTAGAAAGTCTCAGCAATATTGGTAAAAGACTTCGGCAGCTGTGATTATTCTTCCAGTGGGCAGGGAAGTTTTCAACAGGCAGAAATGGCATAACTACTGCTTTGGATATTGTCATAAAAATGTGATTTCATCATAGGGAATTTGAGCAGCAAAAGAAGATATTATGGATTATATTTGAATGCTGGCTAAGAAAAACTAGCTCATGGGATGCATTGAGTTAGAGTTTTGTATTTCAGAGAAATATTAAGGTTATATTTTAAGATGATAAGAACTTCTAAGTACAGATAATAATGAAGCAAGAGAAATATTGGTTTGTGACTACTAGTGCCAATGTAATTTTGCCCCAGGTATGTGAAACATCAGAAAAATAAAGCTGATCTATTGTGGTGGCTTCAAGACACAAATTATTTTTCTTTTCTCTACAATAACCTCTAACTCAAATAAGTGGACCCCAAGTGTTCCTGCCTCTGGGGAAATATCCTTAACATATGAAAAAAGGGCCCATTAATCCAGGATCCAAACTAGGCTAGTAAGAGTACACTGCATTTGATTTGTCCAAAGGCAGACAATTGGCTATACTTCCTCAATCAAGTTTTTGCCTGGACCTTTTCAAAATATTACTCTAGAAGAAAGACAATTTCTTGACGTTGGTGAAAGTTGTTAAGTCATAAAAACAGTGGAGGTTTCAGTGGTTGCATTTCCTACTGTTTAGAGAAAGCCATTTTAAAGTGGAAGAACGATGAAGCCAGTGTATTGAAAGCAAAATAGTATAGTAGAGAGTCCTGGTTGTATTGCAGACCCTGGTCCAGTTGTTCATAAGCCTATTTCATCTTTGTGCTCTGCATTTTGGTTATTCACACTTTCATTAGGTTGTCTAAGAAAAATATTGTTTATTTTTTCCCTAAATTAATTTGTTTCTGTAAATTGGTATCAAATAATCATAAGCAATTTGTAAAACTTAATTGTCCATTTATAGTCACTGAGGACTCTAAATTATTTTTCTCAGAGTAAAGCTGATATGTATTGCCATAGAAGCTCAAGTTTATTTTGAATTAAAGACAAATGTATGTAATTATGTTTAGTATTTTCTCAATTATTAAGTAATAGGCAATTCTAGGATTCTGATGGTGGTCACACATTGGCAGTTCTTATAATATCAGAAGTTTGTTTCCAAAGAGAAAACTCACCACTTCCCTGATGTGATAGACCTTGGTTTTGACATGGAATTTGATGTTTTTTATGTTTTTTTTTTTTCACACTAGTGTATATTTAAGAAATTGATGAGAAGGCTCTAACTATGCAATCTAAATAAATATATTATCACTATATTAGTGTCTTAAAGTGTGTATGTGATTTTAATGACTTCAGATTTTATCCATAGAATATGGGTATGAAAAATAGCATCTCAAGCAGAAAAAAATTTAAGTATGTATATGTGTGTGTGTGTGTGTGTGTATGTTTATATACACATTAAATCATTGTGTTTTAATTACTAATTACTTTAAATTGAAATTATAATCACTTTAAATTGAAATAATAATCTGTAATAATGTTGCATGATCAACTACATGACATTATCCAGGCATTAGAAGCATGCATATTTAATTCTTACTATATTAGATTTTAATTATTATTCTAAAGATACAGTGTTTAAGATGACAGTTTTACTGCATAATGATACAAATGCTAATGGTATCCATAAAGTGAATATTAAAGCAGTTTATTTTAATTTATTGATCTTTCAGATATCTAGCAACTTACTCCCTCCCACTTCTTTTCATTTTAAGCATCAATTGAGGTGATAAGATTGATGAGGATATAAATAAAATATCTATGGTTTCCTTATAATGCATTGGGAGCTACATATTATGTGTTAAGCAGAGCAACCTTTTCCTTTTCAAAATCTTCTCCAGCTTCATATATAAGCTCAAGAAATGTGGACCTTAAGCTGCTCGACATCACTAATCATTAGAGAAATGCAAATCAAAACTACAATGAAGTATCACCTCACACTAGTTAGAATGGGCACCATAAGAAAATCTACAAACAACAAATGCTGGAGAGGGTGTGGAGAAAAGGGAACCCTCTTGCACTGTTGTTGGGAATGTAAATTGATACAGCCACTATAGAGAACAGTATGGAGGTTCCTTAAAAAACTAAAAATAGAATTACCATATGACCCAGCAATCCCACTAATGGGCATATACCCTGAGAAAAACATAATTCAAAGAGTCATGTACCACAATGTTCATTGCAGCTCTATTTACAATAGCCAGGTCATGGAAGCAACCTAAATGCCCATCGACAGTTGAATGGATAAAGATGTGGTACATATATACAATGGAATACTACTCAGCCATAAAAAGGGATGAAATTGGGTCATTTGTAGAGACATGGATGAATCTAGAGACTGTCATAGAGAGTGAAGTAAGTCAGAAAGAGAAAAACAAGTATCGCATATTAACGCATGTATGTAAAACCTAGAAAAATGGTACAGATGAACAAGTTTGCAGGTCAGAAATTGAGACACAGATGTAGAGAACAAATGTATGGACACCAAGGGGAGAAATTGGTGGTGGTGGTGGTGGTGTGATGAATTGGGAGATTGGTATTGATGGGTATACACTGATGTGTATAAAATGGATGACTAATAAGAACTTGCTGTATTAAAAAAATAATAATAAAATACTGACTATTGTGCTTCATAAATATAGAAACTCAATGAATTCACTGAATAAATGACCTTGACAAAAAAACACAACCAGATCAAATCTGTTTGTTACTTTGTTCTAGTCATTTGAGGACAGCTTATTTACTTGTATCATGGGTTCTGGTGCAAAGCCTTTAGCTATGTCCTCTTGTCCTATTGTCTTCCTCAAATGGATGTCTTTATCAATTGTACTTTCTCTAGAATGTACTTTAATTATCTTCCTTCAGACATGTTATTTCTTCTCCAATGTTGTCTTCCTGCACCAGCCAACTTTTTCCTTCTGTGCTTCACAGGTTCTGAGTATCTTGGCTTATTTTTATAAAGTATTTTATAATTAAAAAAAAAAAAGAAATCTTCTGATTCATGGCATTCCTTAAAAGAGATTATCTCTGACCACAGATGCCCCAAACATTGTCCAAATGTTCTCACTTTTATTTTATGCACAAATAATTTTCAAGCATGTCAGCTTAAAACATAAAACCAGACTGTGAGAAAATCTTGCATTCCAACAGATAGAAAAAAACCTTATCACTGTCAGGTTGTAGAAATGCCTTTGAATAGAAAAGCTATAAATATTAATTAATCATAATCAACAGTGTTCCAGTGACAACATACTACCAGTGTTTCTAAAAATAACAACAGCGAGCTTCCCTGGTGACATAGTGGTTGAGAGTCTGCCTGCCGATGCAGGGGACACGGGTTCGTGCCCCGGTCCGGGAAGATCCCACATGCTGTGGAGTGGCTGGGACCGTGAGCCATGGCCGCTGATCCTGAGCATCCAGAGCCTGTGCTCCGCAACAGGAGAGGCCACAACAGTGAGAGGCCCGCGTACCACAAAAAATAAAAATAAAAAAAAAACAGCAACAAAAATATACCAATATAAATAAATGGGAGGAATATTTACCAAAAGGGAATTGAATGTATGACTTGAACTGTGTTGGAGTCTAGGCTCTAGAGTAATAAGTAATATAGTCATATATAAACATTTTATTCATTCTTTGTGATTTCCTCTGCAATAATTTGTCTAATATTATTCTACAATTTGATGACTGACAGCTTTATGAAAAAATCTTGTCTTTGAAATAGAGAACAATGACAAAATTAAACTTGTTCTGTGCTGATAAATATTTAGAAGGGGTGTACAGCAACTTTCATAAACTCTCTTATCTATTAACACCTCCCTGTTTTACCCTTAAACTTGTCTCTTTTCCTTTGTTGACTTACCAGGCTAATGCCATTCACTTTATCACAGCAGAGACGGACTCACAAACTTGGCTTCATTCAGCCTTTCCCTCTTCTTCCACCCAGACATGGAATCAGTCTTCTAGGTTGGTTATTTTTATTTATGAAATGTCCTAAATCATTTTTTGCTTTCCTTGCTTATCATGACTGCCTCATTTAAATTCCTCTGTATCACCAATGGGAATATTACAGTAATCCCCTAAATGTCCTCCTAGGCACCAGTTTTTGCATTCTTTTTCACCAATGATTCTTAATTTTTTTGATCTCAGGACTCTTAAAAATTATTAAACACTCCAAAGAGTTTTTTTTTTAAATATCAATTCTATCTATTGGTATACACTGCATTAGAAGGTATAATGAAAGAAGATATACAGACTACCAACAAACACATGAAAGAATGCTCAACATCATTAATCATTAGAGAAATGCAAATCAAAACTACAATGAGATATCATCTCACACCAGTCAGAATCCATCATCAAAAAAAATCTAGAAACAATAAATGCTGGAGAGGGTGTGGAGAAAAGGGAACACTCTTGCACTGCTGGTGGGAATGTGAATTGGTTCAGCCACTATGGAGAACAGTATGGAGGTTCCTTAAAAAACTACAAATAGAACTACCATATGACCCAGCAATCCCACTACTAGGTATATACCCTGAGGAAACCAGAATTCAGAAAGAGTCATGTACCAAAATGTTCATTGCAGCTCTATTTACAATAGCCCGGAGATGGAAACAACCTAAGTGCCCGTCGTCGGATGAATGGATAAAGAAGATGTGGCACATATATACAATGGAATATTACTCAGCCATAAAAAGAAACGAAATTGAGCTATTTGTAATGAGGTGGATAGATCTAGAGTCTGTCATACGGAGTGAAGTAAGTCAGAAAGAGAAGGACAAATACCGTATGCTAACACATATATATGGAATTTAAGAAAAAAAAATGTTATGAAGAACCTAGGGGTAAAACAGGAATAAAGACAGAGACCTACTGGAGAACAGACTTGAGGATATGGGGAGGGGGAAGGGTGAGGTGTGTTAGGGCGAGAGAGAGACATGGACATATATATACTAACAAACGTAAGGTAGATAGCCAGTGGGAAGCAGCCGCATGGCACAGGGAAACCGGCTCGGTTCTTTGTGGCTGTCTGGAGGGGTGGGATAGGGAGGATGGGAGGGAGGGAGACAAAGAGGGAAGAGATATGGGAACATATGTATATGTATAACTGATTCACCCTGTTATAAAGCAGAAACTAACACACCATTGTAAAGCAATTATACCCCAATAAAGATGTTAAAAAAAAAAAGAAGGTATAATGAAAAGATTTGTAAAATATTTATTAATTAATCCTAACATAAAAATCTTATTAAATATTAACATGGTGAGATATTTTTATGAAAAATAACAATATTTGCAAAGACAAAACATTAGTGAAAAGATAGGCATTGTTTTTTCACTTTTCTTATCTGTTTAGTAGAAGACAACTTGGATTCTCATATATGTTTATACATTACTCTTGCTAGGATATCACATATGATATCATCCATGCAAGTATGTAGTTTGAAAAGTTTTGGTTTTCTTATATCATTTCCAGATATTTGTGGATATTCTTTGGTATAACACGAAAACTCAACAAGTGGTATTTTTTAGTGGTTATTTGCAACATGGAATATAAAACCATATCAATGAACTTTTATTTTCTAACAGTATAATCCACTGGGGCTTCTTGTGCTTTGAATCTTTTACCTGTTCATTAATTTGTGACATTATGCATTGGTCATTTTGAAAATATTGATTCCTTGAGTTATGCAGGTCTCCTAAATGTTGATATAATATTGTACATTTTATTATACAATATAAGAAACATGTTAACATTTGTTCATTTCAACAACAATATGATCAGAGAAGTATTTAAGTATAGGACATTTTCAAATTCTCAATAGTGTATATAAATTTTCCAAAGCTCAGTTTATCACTTGAGCATTGAAATTTTATTATTAGCAAAAAATGCTATCAGTTGTTTTCCTCAAAGTGATGGGATCACCTGATTTATTATCATAGCTTGTAACTCTTTCAAGTAAAAGGAGTTTTATTAAAAAAAAAAGTGGTGTGCCAGGGTTCCCAAGACTACCCCTAAGTTCAGTGATTCATAGGACTCAGCATGTAATCATACCCATGGCTAAGATTTATTACAGCAAAATGATACAAAGCAAAGTCAACCAAGCAAAAAGTCTCAAGGGGTGAAATTTAGAGGAAACCAGGTACAATTTTCCAAGAGTCATACAGGATGAGCTTTAAGTCCTCCAGCATCAAGTGGTAACAATATGTGTGAAGTGCTGTCTATCAGGAAAGCTCTTTTAAAACTCAAGGCCCCAGATTTTTACTGAGAGCTGGTCATGTAGGCACCCTCTGCCTAACAGTCACCAACATTTCAGACTCCCAGAATGAAAGCAGGGGCTTGGCAAAAACAACATGGTTTGTACAGTTAGGAAATAGAGGAAACACTTCCTAAATTCAAGTTCTCAAATGCTATCTAAGGGTCAACACTGCAAGCAGATCTTTCGAAGAATAAGCAGTCTCAGGCTTGCTATGCTATCTCTTATTTGTATGTTGTGACTTTACTAAATTGTTAAGGAGTTGGATGGTGAGCCTGGGTTCAATAAAAGAGAAAGTGAGATAGAGAAGTTTATTAGTCACAGGTCCTGGAGGCCAGATTGGTCAATTCAAACCAGAAAAAGCAGGGTTTTGGTAAGCTTCATAGGGGTCTTATCTAAGGGGCACCAAAAGTGAAGACCCTGGGGGGGGGGAGGGGGAGAGTGCTTATTACCAGGGCCATTAGGAGAGTCATATCAGGAACTTAATGTTTATTTGTGACTCTGCAGGCTGTTACCCAAGGCAAGTGTTCCTGGTGGGGCTTTGAAAAAGGTACCAGTGTTTCCAAACTCAGGAGTAACACCACCATCGTTCAAACAGTTACGTAAACCAGACATCTGGAGTAGCTTATCATATTAGTATACATATTTAAAAGTCCTTAACATACCTACAATGCCCCCCATACTCTGAGAACTATTTTAGCAAGCTTTGTGGGCAAGCTTTATTTTACCCTCTGCATCTCTTTTTACCTGCCAAACTTTTAAATTTATTCTTCTATTATGTCATGTTTCTTCCTACCGTAAAGCCTGAAAACGTGCTGTCTAGAAAGTATCCCTAAGTATATTTCCAGTATTCCCCTGCACCTTTTTAAGGCTATTCTTCATTTTGCTCTCTAGTTAATAACAACTTAACTCAAAAATTTCAATTACAAGTTCTCAGAGAACAATGAAATTTCCCTTCTCTCCTTGTCCCATCACTTTTTAATAGCACTTCTCAGATTAGAATATTTTTAGTTTACTTGAATGATTCGTTGATTTTTATCTATCTTCCCATGAGTTCAAAAGTCATGTCTACTTTTGCATTTAGTTTTTTTACCAGCGCCTATTACAGTGTCTGGCTCATATGAGTGATCAAAAGTATTTACTCAAAAAATTACTAAAAATATTACTCAAAAAATGTCTCAAAATTGTAAGTAATATAGTGCATAATTCCTGCT
>NW_006794000.1:420336-427769 GCF_000442215.2 Lipotes vexillifer | reverse complement strand
TCCTGCTGATTTCATTGAGGTAAAAACTTTTTTCATCTCTCCATACTCAGTTGCCAGGAAAGAATAAAACAATAAATGAGTATTGAACAATCATGTAGAGAAAATGATAAAAGTGAGATTATAAGAACCAACTGCAAAGAATAGTCAAGTATAATAACTATGGCACTTAATTAACCTATACCTCTTAAAAAAGATTACTACTCCTATTATGTATTATTTTACAAAGTGTGTTTAGTGACTACTCATTCTACAAGAGACTATAAAAACAGAGTACCTCAGTCAAATATTTTGTGGAACACTGCATAATCTATATTCTCATAAAAATTCATAGTACAAATCAGCAAATGAAACTTTCTTGAAACTATGGTAAGTGGATCTTTTAACTATCTTAAAGGGAAAACTTGCCTTGTTAGACCATATAATTTTCCCCCAAATATCAGTTTTTTAGTATACTTTTGAATATTTATTACTCAAAACAAATTTGAGAAATGTTGAAACTATCAAAATAGTCTAGGGTAGCAAATTTCTAATAATTGTTATTTCTTTATAATAGAAAATAAAGTATATGAGCAATATTTAGAAGTATGTTTAAAAGGATGAAGTCACTAAATAAAAAATAAAACAAAACAATGAAATAATGAATACCAAAAATAAATATAGTTAGCTGAGAAGTTGAAAATATCAGTAAAATATTCAAAAAACATTCAGGAAAGTGAGTGTCAGGAGAAAAAAATTACAACTACATGAAAAACAAGAAGAATGTTTAAGCAATAAAGTAAATATGGAATTTTATTATAAAATACAAATTTCTCACAAAAATAAGATTAAGATAAAGTAGTTGAAGTATTTATTTTAAAATTATGTAGTACAAAATTTAAATTATGTTAAAAGACTAAAGTACATTTAACTCAATATATCTTATAAATATATATAATTTATATTTCTTATCAAGGCTAGTAAAGATCAAAATAGGCAAAATAGTTCATTTGAAAAAGAAAATTAAATAATTTTCTCTGTATGAGAAAAACTACTGCCTAAAGGCAGTCCCTTCATTTTATCATCTAATGGTTAGTTCTATTCATTTAGCTATAAGATGATCAAAAGTTGGTAGTGTCATCAAAGGTATGTGATGTCATAATTCATCATTTTATGCCATGATTGATATGTTGGTAAATGGTGAATGGTGTCATTGTATAGGGAATTCAACCATTTATCTAATTATTTGGCAGCATAAATTACATTGTGCTGAAGAAACTTTAATAAGCTATCTCACATCTTTGGCCCAGAGAATCTGAGAAAATCATTCTTTGATACATAGAAATAAATTTAAACAATACTTCAACTTGTACATACTAAGAGCAGAGTATCAAAATGAAATTTCTTAAAATTTCTTAAATATTATATAACACGCAATTATACAATATCTCACATGTATCCCAAATGTCATTGACTTCTGCTCCCACTAGATGATGAGTCATATATATGACTCCAGAGAGTCCTCTATGATTCCAGAGAAACCTCTTAGTGTTTCTCCACTAAGCCCATTGCATGTACTTTGTGGTGGGTGTGGTTCATTCATTATATAAAGTTCTTCAGAGTGAAGACCACCTGTTTCTACAGTTTCCCTGAACATTAGAAGTGTTAGCAGGGGAGGGCACTTAGATGATTCTGTACCTGATCTAACTTTCATTACTGAGTTCTGGATGAGGTAGTTCCTCTCTGGAGGATTATGTGTCATTTAACAGATCATTGCTCCTGCAATCACAGACTCACCAAGTAGAGTCATTATACTTCCTCCTGGAGTAATATTCCTTCTCCACTAAGGTTCAGCTTCTGCCCTGGAGACTGGAGAACTAGTAATTCTGCCTCAAGATAGAGCAATTAACCTCAAATTGCTTTTCAACACTAGTTTGAGTTACTCTTTCCTAAGAATCTTCTCTTTATTTGCTCAGAAGTTGATAAGGCATTCCAGTTGTCCCTTAATATATTTTCATAAAGCACAGAATAGGTGATCAAATCATTAACTCAGGGTCACATACTGGTTAATGTCCTCCATCCCCTGTTAATTCAAGGTGAAACTGAATTTAATATGTCTAGAAACTATCATATGTCTTTGGCTTTCATCCCTCCAGTGTGTCTGAATTGGAAGGTGAGAACTTAGGTCATTGATTTTCCAAATAAAACCACCAAAGAATGGTAGTTAAAAAATAAATACTAACAGGTATCTCATTTGTAAAGGAGGACAGTTGGGTCAATTATTTTCTTTTTACACCATTGACATCTACTGCTTGAATATACATGTTAAATTTGCTAGTATAGCAGCCCTTGACCCTACTAAGAAAGTGATGTCAATTTTCTGATTCAAATACCATTGCTGACTTGGAGAAGGTTAACCATTTCCATACAGTTTCATTACTGATGATTTATAAACTGCAAACAGTGGATATGACTAATTTACAGAGGAGGATTTTTTCTATTTTGCTCTAGTAGTGATATAAATATGTACAATCTAATTGTAATAATTTAACCAAAACTCTAATGAATGCCAATATTGGGGAAGAAAGATATCAAATAAGACTGTCCTGTAGTTAGCAATAGACTTAGCCGTATCGTGCATATGGGTTTATCTTTGTGACATAGTCATATACTTAAAAGTTTTATATTTTTTAAAAAGTGATAGATGATTGAATGCAGAATTCAAAAATAATGAATATTTGAGTAATACCTGATCATTCCTTCTTCATCAAACATATACTTTATCCTTATGTCATTCTATGTCCATTATGCCTCTCCTATCTCTTTTTTTTTTCTTTTTCAATTCCATTGTTATTTTTTAGTTAGGTCATTAATATTATTACCATTATTATGTAACAGCTTCCTTAATATGTTCCCATCTATTTCATCTCATCAAAATTACTAAAGTTATTTACCAAATTAAATCTCTTTAATATTGTAACCCTTATCAAATCTCTTCACTACACAATATATACATAATATACATACATATATAGATACATACAGTGTTTTTTCATTTTTTTATCAAATCCAACTTCCTCATACTGTTTCTGGCAGTCTGAAATTCACATTCTTATGTGATGAACACACACCCTACGGTATAAACAAGCAGAGTTTAAATCATTCCTATATCATTCTTTTTCTGGTATGTAAGACTCTATTTTAATTTATTAACTTGGTCTGAGATGCCATTCCCTGAATCTTCAAGGGCAGATTCAGTGTAATTTCTTACCTTTTGAAAGGCTGCAAGAATGATTCTTCCTTCCTGAGACATTCATGGAACTTTTAGTACTTCTGTAATGGAACTTACAATATTCTTCTTTGTATTGTAACTATTTTGTATATTTAAAAAAAATCTTTTTTACTTCACCATTGTACAATAGAAAGGCTTTTACTTTATTATTATTATATTTATTCTAGGACACAGCCTTTCATAATAAATAGGAAGTGCTTAATAAATGTCTCTTGATTGAATGAATAAAGTAACTTTATTTTAATAGAACATAAATGACATTATTTTATTTTGTAAGAAAGTGAGACCTTCTTACAAAAAGAATGTCTGAATAGTTCTTTTAATTTTGGTTTTGATGAAATATTATTTTACCTAAAATATCATATTTGGAGTCCAGATTTTCCTACAGTGACTCTAAAAACACCTGCTAACATTGACTTCTCTATTATCTCTGTCTGGTTCTGAAGTAGCAGCATTTTTTTGATAGGCAAGGTTCTTGAAAACCAAGACACGTGCATCTGAATTGAGAGCTGGAGAAAGACAGAGTCTTCAAAGAACATTTTTTGGTCTGGAAAAATGTAAATCAAATTTACTTGCTGTGATTTAAAAGCACAGTTGTATCCTATGAAAAAAATAAACCATTTTTAATGTTTTTTTATTCAATTGTCACTATTGAAGTAAAAATAAAATACATATCTGTTATAGAAAGCAAGAAGGTAATTACATTTTGAAAATGGTAGCTCTCATACTCTATAGAGACCTCAAAAATGGCAAAATTTCCTATTAAAAACATTTAATATTTGTTAAGGAAGTTTCCATAAAACTGTGAGGTCACAGATCTCAAATAACTTTCAAGAAGTTTTAAACAAAATAAAATTGAGATTTTACTTACTAAGCCAGTCATCTGCAAAGCATGCTAAGTAAAATTGACTGTCACTGATAGTTCCAGCCTAGAATTTCTCAAATCTACTTGAGTGCAATGATTCCTCACACCACGTTTTTCTTCAAAAACAGTTAAGCAAACCTCTGGGTTTATTTTGTCAGAAAAAAATTCAGAATCAGCCTTCTTAGAGACAGAATTGCAGAATTGTTGCTGAATTAATTAAGAAACTGACTTCAGAGTGCTAGGTACATGGCAAACACAAAGGTCCCTGTAGGCAGCTTTTTTTAGTGGCTATCTCACTTCTCCACTGTTTCTATCTTTTGCATCACACCAATATTTCCATTCCTCTCAGGATTGGATTAAAACTTATCTCTTTTCAAGTAATGGAATGAGATCACTTAAGAAGTCTGCATCATTTTTACTGAGAAGTGAGAGAGAAGCACTTAACACTGATCTGAAAGCTGTTCCTAGTGATATATTAACATTTTCTTTCTGTGGAAGTACTACTGAAAACTGAAGGATAAATGATTTCTGAAGATTGAAAATTCAGACAGAAGACCCAGAAAACATTTTGAGGGCTATTCTCAAAAACATAAGTTAAAAAAATAAAATTTCTAAAGACCCATCAGGCCAATGTCCCATTTCCCAACAAGGTGCTTCCCTATATTTTCTAAGACATCTTCCCACAAAGGGACTTAAATATAATTGGAATAAATCTGCAAGCATTCTAAGATTACTGCATCAAGTCTGCAGGAATTCACCTCAATTTAGAGGAAGTACATACAATTTAGGATATCCCTGTTACAAAAAAAAGATATAGTCAAGTCTCCCTAGGGTTGTCAGTTGCTACTGGATTTTGATTCTACACAAATACAGCATAGCAAAACCACTTTGTCACCTGCTGGAAAATGACTTTCCATGGTGCGAACTTCACTTACATTTGGATAGTTTTGTAACACCTAGCAATTATTGACTTTTCCAATTTGTACAAATGTATTTCTTTGAACATAAGCCACCTTTTCTCATCACTTTCAGTGTGAATGATGTATTCAGCTTCAAGACATATGGATATACTTAACCTATGTTTATTTACTGAACAACAGCATTTTCACTAATAAACTGGAAATAAAAAGAAATTTAAAGCTGTTGCTGTCAAGAGTCATGAAGTTCCTTACTATCTTCATAGCCATGAATTTATAAATTCTACTGATTAAAATTCTCTTTGACAAGAAAATACACAAGTGAAGCAAAGGGACACAGTATGCAGAGTAGAGAAGGAACTCTGAAGCCTGGTTGTATGGGTTTGAATCTTGGTAGCAGTGCTGTGCTCTTGGGAGAATTTTTGTAATTTCATTATGGTTTAGTTGTCTCATGAGTCAAGTGGAGGTAATAATAGTACTTATCTAGTAAGGAGTACAGCGGATTAAGTATGTTAATAGATGTAAGGAGTTTAGAAAACTGTGCAGCAAACAATAAATACACAATATGTGTTAACAATTAAAATTTTTATCACCAGGAATGCAACCCTAGAATATTTCACTCTATGCTTATTGAAAGCACATGGGTTTAGATACCTGCAGGATCAGTAGCATGCTGATGACTTGTGGATCACAGAATATACTGCATCCATTTTGTTGAAAATTGTAACTTTTAAAGACTTCTAGGTCCCAATTCTTCTAGTCCATCAAGTTACATACTTCACAATGAATTCTTACGTGGGACTATGTCATAACCAGAGTTCAGGCAGGATAGCCAAAGGGAATAAGTGGGAGACAAATATATTTAAATTTATCATGTAAGCCAGAAACTTGAAATCATCCTTCACTTTATCTTCTCTCTTGTCCCACATTTAAATTGGCATTAGGTGCTACTAATATTGTTTCCGAAATTTATTTTTTAAATTATTTAAAAATCTGTAATTATTCTGTTTTCTTTTGAAGACCATGTTATTTTTTGTTGGGGACACATGTGAATGTTTTCTCCATCTTTGAATCTCCTTAAATACCATACTGCTGACAGAATAGTCTCTTTAGCATAATAATACAGTTTACTTTCTTACATTAATGTATCCAAAGTTCCATAATGCTTTCCCAATTAATTTTAAAGCCTATAATATTTCATCCAAAAACTTCATGTGTTGGTCCTTTCTATTTTTTCAGGCTTATCATCTGCCATGTTCTAAAATATTAGCCTCTCTCTGTTCATGCCCCATTCCTGGACAATTTTTCTTCTACCTCTTGCCTTTGTATATACTCTTAGCAGTATCAGTAATGATTTTTATGAGCCTCACCTTTGGATACTATCATGCTTGTGCTTCAAGGCTCATGCCTTTATCTTTAACCCACCAGCCCAGAATGAGTTAGAACTTTGCTTTGTACTTTTTTTTTTTTTTCCTTGCATTATGCGGGCCTCTCACTGTTGTGGCCTCTCCCATTTGCGGAGCACAGGCTCCGGACGCGCAGGCTCAGTGGCCATGGCTCACGGGCCCAGCCGCTCCGCGGCATGTGGGATCTTCCCGAAACGGGGCACGAACCCGCGTCTCCTGCATCGGCAGGCGGACTCTCAAGCACTGCGCCACCAGGGAAGCCGTTGCTTTGTACTTTAAATCATTCTGCATGCTAGTTCTTATTTGGTCTATTAGTTGTTATACTGTGAATGAAATTATTTTTCAGCACTCATGAGAATTTTGAGGGCAACGATTGAGTTTTCTTCTCAGTATCTCTGAAATCTAATGTGGTCCATTGCATTAGGAGGTGATCATTAAATGAGAGTTGATTGAGAGGCTCATTTAATTTTATATTAACAATGTTTGATATCAGTCCTGACCCCATGTGTTACAGCTAGCTGGTCTATACCTGGGTTAGGTGCCCAGAATCCAGTATGATTCATTTCTCTACTGTTTTTTTTTGTTTTGCTTTTATTCTTTTTTTTTTAGAATTTTTATTTTTATATAATTTTTAAAGGTTACTTTCCATTTACAGTTATAACAAAATATTGGCTATATTCCCCATGTCGTACAATACATCCTTGAGCCTATCTTGCATTCAGTAGTTTGTATCCGCTACTCGTTCACCTCTGTATTGCCCCTCCCTCCCCACTGGTAGCCACTAGTTTGTTCTCTACATCTGTGAGTTTGGTTATATTGGTTATATTCACTACTTTGTTGCATTCTTTAGATTCCACATATAAGTGATATCATGCAGTATTTTTCTTCTGTCTGACTTTTTTCACTTAGAATAATGCCCTCCAAGTCCATTCATCATTCATGTGAGTGCAAATGACAAAATTTCATAATTTTATTGC
>NW_006794000.1:382583-420278 GCF_000442215.2 Lipotes vexillifer | reverse complement strand
ATATATATATATATATATATATATATATATATATATATATATATATTTCACATCTTCTTTTTCCATTCATCTGTTGATGGACACTTAGGTTGCTTCCATATCTTGGCAACTGTAAGTAATGCTACTATGAACATTGGGGTTCCTGTATCTTTTCGAATTCGTGGAGGTTTATTGGATAATTACCCAGGTACTCAGGAGTGGAATTGCTGGATCATATGGTAGTTCTATTTTTAGTTTTTTTGAGACCCCTCCATACTGTTTTCCACAGTAGCTGCACCAATTTACATTCCCACCAACAGTGTATAAGGGTTCCCTTTACTTCACATTCTTGCCAACATTTGTCATTTGTATTCTTTTTTTTTTTTGCTCTACGCTGGCCTCTCACTGTTGTGGCCTCTCCCGTTGCTCCAGACGCACAGGCTCAGCGGCCATGGCTCACGGGCCCAGCCACTCCGCGGCATGTGGGATCTTCCCGGACCGGGGCACGAACCCGCGGCCCCTGCATCGACAGGCAGACTCTCAACCACTGCACCACCAGGGAAGCCCTCATCTGCCCATTTTTAAATTGCATTGTTTGTTTATGTTAAATTGTATGAGCTTTTTATATATGTTGGATATTAATCCCTTATCAGTCATATCATTTGCAACTATTTTCCCCCATTCAGCAGATTGTCTTCTCATTTTGTTGATGGTTTTCTTTGCTGTGCAAAAGCTTTTAAGCTTAATTAGGTCCCATTTGTTTACGTTTGCTTTTATATCCTTTACTTTAGGAGAACAGATCCAAAGAGATATTGCTGCTATTTATGTCAAAGAGTATTCTGCCTATGTTTCCCTCTAGGAGTTTTATGGTATCTGGTCTTACATTTATTGAGTTTTTATGCCTTAAAATATTTTCCCTAGCTCAGTCTTATTCTAACTTAATGTTTTACAAATTGAATTTTCACCTTGGATTTGTTGCTCAATTCTCTTCCCTCACTCATCTTTATCAACCTTTGTTTTCTCTTCTGGGTTATAATATTTTCTTTAGCCTTTAGGTTACAACCGTGAATGAGTTATCTTAGTACGTATCTGACAGGCTTAAGTGGCATTTATAAGAACTCAATATCCCAGGTTTATAAGCATGAAAGTCATTGTTAAAACTCCTTTTGTGGGGCATATTAAAATGTACGTATTGACAATATTATAAAGCAGGGATGAATATAATGGAAAAAAACCAATTACTAGGACCACATAGTTTTCTATAAAACTTCTGAATTTCTTTCTTTTTTTTTTTTTTTTGCTGTATGCAGGCCTCTCACTGTTGTGGCCTCTCCCGTTGCGGAGCACAGGCTCCGGACGCGCAGGCTCAGTGGCCATGGCTCACGGGCCCAGCTGCTCTGAGGCATGTGGGATCTTCCCGGACCGGGGCACGAACCCGTGTCCCCTGCATCGGCAGGCAGACTCTCAACCACTGCGCCACCTGGGAAGCCCTGAATTTCTAAGTTGTGATACGTTCCTTAGAATGATGATGACTTGAAATTTTCTTAATTTTTCCAAAGTTGTTTACTAATTGTAATTATTGTCTCTATGAATTGGACATTCCAACAACTTAATATTTTGTTGAATATTAAATTACAAAATACTTTTTTTAGCAAGATGAGATCATACATTTCACATATGTTATATTCTAAATATTATTACTTGATGACTAAAAGGATAAAGCTTATAAATGCAAATAGTAAAAAAAAAAAAAAAAAAAAAAAGAAATGCAAATAGTAATCTAAAATGCCCACTTTGTTCTCCAGTGTCATCTGTCTTAAAGAAGGTATTGGCAATTGCTGGACCTCAATTAAATCACAGATGACTTATTAGTATGAGAAATGCAATGGGTATTATAATCACAGATGACTTATTAGTATGAGAAATGCAATGGGTGTTATAAAAATTGGGGGAATAATTTTATTTTAAATTATAATTAAAATCTCTTAAAACCAAATATATTATTTTAGCTGTGAAATGAATATTTTGAAATGATAAGGTCCTGCTGTAGAGCACAAGGAACTATATTCAATGTCCTGAGGTAAACCATACTGGAAAAGAATATTAAAACATGTATATATAGGTATAACTAAATCACATTGCTGTACAGAAGAAATTAACACAAACTGTAAAACGGAAAAAAACACACTTCAATAAAAGTTTTTATTGTAAACTTCAATAAAAATATTTTGTGGGCGTCCCTTGTGGCGCAGTGGTTGAGAGTCCGCCTGCCGATGTGGGGGACGCGGGTTTGTGCCCCGGTCTGGGAGGATCCCGCATGCCATGGAGCGGCTGGGCCCGTGAGCCAATGTATATATATATAATTTTTTTTTTGGTGGGGGGCTTTGGAATTATCACACTTGACTCAGCTAGTCAAATATGTTTTTAAATAGAGTGTGTTAAATGCTCATAGAGCCTTAGCAGGCACAGGTCTTTTCTCTTGAACCAGGAATTGATTTTGCTCTAGTAACTAGTGGAATTTGAAACTCGAAATGTTTGAGTTCAGTTTCAAACTCCAAATCCATGACATTTGAGTAGGTGCTACATTTGCCAAATTGTGTTCATCCATTCCTAAAGCTATTAGTTCCAAGTCCTGCCAATAGAAAGATCAATGACACACAGAGACAAAATCAATATATGGTTGAGCTTCTTGCTGCATCTTCATTAAGAGAATAGAAGAGTATAATTTAATTCTTAAGCATATATTTGAAATGTAATTTCATAAGTAGTACTAAAATTGAGCATGAACTGTTTTTAACTCTTTTAGAAACCTGGTCATGTCTGTAATGACTGTATATACATACACACACACATGTGACTCTGTAAAACCTAGTGTACATTTAATAACAATAACAGGAGCACCAATAGAATCATCATTTAAATTAAAATACACAACATTGTCAGTAACTTAGAAGCTCCCTTCTCCTGATATGAGTCCTTTTCCCTAATAATATTTGCATCCTCTCTTTCTACCAAGGTTAAAATTATATTCATTTTTCTTTTAATCATTCTGTTTTTATTTTCACAAATTTTCAATTATGCACCTTGCCTGACATACATTTTTTTGGTATTGCCTGACTTTAAAATTTATATAAATTAAATAACACTGTATATAGTCTTCTATGATTTATACCTTTCACCTTGTTGCTCTATATAACTGTACTTCATTCATTTTTAGTTCTGAATATTATTCTACTCTATCCACATAGTACAGATTACTTTTTTATTCTAGTCTTGATAAAAGTTTGTTATGTTCCAGTTTCTTAAACAATGACACCATGAACATTCTATCACATGTCCCACAACGAACACATGCATACATTTATCTAGGCTAAATACCCATAAGTAGAATTGATTCACTTCACTTCATATTGCCAAACTATTATGCAAAGCACATTTCTTAATTTATTCTTACCGTGTTGTGTATGAATGCTATCCTTGTTGCACATACTTGTAAACATTTGATATTGTACACCTCTTAAATGTTAATTACATTGTTATAAAATTGTAGTTCATAATTTTAATTTTGATTTCCCTGCTTTCTAATGATATTCATTTGATCAGCTGTTCATCTTTTTCACTATTCTGAAGTGCTTGCTTTAAAATTTTAATATTCTTTTTAAAAGCTTAGCTTTATATCCATATATATACAAGTAAATTGTAATTGAAATCTTAAATAACTTCTCCCAATTTTCTTTTTTTAAAAATCCCCTAAAGATGCACTTTGATGAAAATAATTTCTAACTTCAAGTGAATATCATTTCTACGTTAAAAATTAGTACTTCTATTTACAGCCATATAAAAGTTTCTACTACTAGTTACTTTTTCCTTTATAATTGCATTTTCAAAGCCACATTTGAGAAACCATTTCTTACAATAAAATTTGAAAATATTTTATTGTATTATATTCTAAAAATATTATAACATGGTGTTTTGCATGAATGCATTGAATTTTCCTTGAAATGATTTTGTCTATGGTGCAAAGTACGAGTGCAAATTCATTTTTTCCACATTAACCCATTTTGTCAAGACCATTAAAAAAAAATCTGCCCCTTCACCACAAATATGAAATACCACTTATTTAATTATCAGATACACATATATTTCTGAACTTAATCTGCTCCACTAGTCTAATTTGTCATATTTATATAGCTCTATAATGAACATTGATATTGAAATAACATCCATAGACCTACTGTCTTGTTTTTCTCCACATAAGTCTTAGATATTCTTTGTCAAACCCACTTTTACATCCGTGTTAGAAGTATACCTTCTTTGTGTTATATAAAACCTTTTTATTGTTTAGCAGTATGTTCTGTGATTAGACCTCAAAATTCCTAATTATTTGTTCATTGAAAACGAGATACATTGGTCTCATTCTGTTGTTCATTTGGTGGCCTGACATTTTGCAGGAGACATTGATTTTGGTGAGCACTTAGTCAGGCAGCTATAATTGGAATATCTTTAATCATGGCTAATGTTTAATCATGGATCCAAAAAGTAAATACAAAATCTGAATACAAATGTGTTAAGCATAATTTTCAATAATATAGCTGGTAGTATGAAGTGGATAGATGAATAGCAGATGTAAGACCAAGACTTTTACAGGGAGGAAGCAGTCTCCTAGGATGGGAAGGTCAGGAACAACCTCTGAGAGTAAATAACTTTAGCTTGTCATTGAAGGATTTGAGAAGCAGATAGGGAGAATCCCAAGAGATAGATTTTTTCATGAAGAACATAATACAGGCATTTTAACATCAGATAAATATGTAGTCACAAACCAAATGTCCCTTTAAATACCAAAATCTCCATTTTTCTGTTTGTCATTATATCAAGGATTTTAACTTTAAACTGAGAACTCAACCTAATGCATTGTCTATGTGTTCACAGCGCATCTTGGGTAAGTTTATTTTATCTAATTTTAATGTGCTTAAAAACAAATATATAAGCAACTGAGCAAAGAAAGAACAACAACAAAAAACTTTAATAGTAATAGCTGAACATTTTTGATATAGGATACTAGGGGGTGTCTGGGGGAGAAAATAAATTGTAGAAGTTTATAATGTGTATTTCTAGTTTGTGGGAATATAAAATATACTAATATTTAATTTGCTTCTGTTTCTATAATACATTTTTGTGTCAAAGTGTTGCTTTTTAAAATTATAATAATTATTTTACCAAAGTGCAAAATTGCCTGCAGAGTAAGATACATTCATTTACGAAGCCAATTTCCACATGGAAAATTGGTAAATCAAGATTTCTTTGAGTAGCCAAGCATATTAAGTAGAATTAGTATGTTTATGGCTAGAGATTCTCATGTGTTCTTTAATGGAACAAATGCAAGCAAATTATCATAATAGTGATTCAATTCGTTCGGGGTTCGATAATTTGAGAGAAGGTAAACAGACTTAATAGTTGTGAAGGGGTTGAGAGAATAATTAAAAAAGAGTATTAAAAGATCAAAGAGCTACAATTTTAAAGAGAAACATTATTGTAATGAAATATAGCAATGGATAAGTGAATAGACACATTATGTATTAAACAAAAATTAACCCGTAGTTAAATGTCAGAAAAGTAGACAGATTTTCAAGGTATGCACATATTTGAGCAATGCACATTAAGAAAAACCAAAAGTCCTGTCTCAATTGATACATGTATTTTGGAAAGATAAGAGAAGTTAGGGAAGAACAGAATCACAAGGTAGAGAAAAGAGGTATGTTGTAATCCAGTGAATGCTAAACTTGGCATGATCATGGATAAACTGTTTACAGATTGCTTTGGAATCTCCTTGACCTGGAAAAGACCTTTCCAGAATCTTGGTCTTATGTTTTATTTTATGTTTTCAGCTTACGGAATATTCAAAGGAATAACTTACAAGCAAGAATTTGAGGAAAAGCATAGCTGTTTTTGATGAAACTGGCAGATAAGTATAATGTTGAATACCAATAATTGAAGACAGACTAATAATTGACACTGCAGATTAAAGAAAAAAAAGAACCTTTATATTCATAAAGAGGCTACACACAGAATGCAACTCAAGTTTCCTCCACAACACTTCAGGCTTACCATCAAAAACTTTCATAATACTTGAAATAAAGAGAAGAAACAAAGAGTTTCAAAGAAAGAAAAACATGGATCTTAAGGAGGTTTTGAAATAAAATTGGCAACCAACTTTTCAACAACAGCTGAGAGACAATGGAGTAATGGCTTCTAACATTCTGAGAAAAAATAATTTTCAGCCTGAATTTTATACACAGGCAAAATAGAACAAAACTGTGGAAAGACAGATAAATACATTTTAAAGCATTATGTATCAAATAATTCATCTGCAATGCATTCAAAATCTCATCCTTAATTCCTCATATGTCACCTGTGTTGAGTCACCGGTCATATTGAGAACAGATTACAGCAGTAGACTCTCAACTGACTGTCTCCTCTCACCTTTTCTATTTTACAGTCTATTCTCAACATGGTAATCAGAGGGGTTCATGTGAAACTAAATTTGAAATGTGACTCTCTGCTCAAAATCCTTCAATGTTTCCCCATTTCACTCAGAGTAAAAGTCAAATTTCCTAACGTGACATAACTTTTGCAAATAATTATGTAATAATAATGGCATAAAATATGGATTAAGTAAATAATTGAGTCCTTTTTACCTCAGACATTCTTCTCTACTAATCTCCCCCCTACTCATTCCATTCCTGGCACACTATCTTTCTGTTTTAACTTGAACATGCTCCCTGTGCCTGGAACACACTCAGCTCTCTGGCTGTGGCCTTTTTTGACCACCTTCTACTGCAACCTTTCCCAAACACATTCACACATTAACTGCACTCCCAATCCTCTTTCCATCCTCTATATTTTTTCTTTTTCTGTAACAAAAATCTACTTGTAACCAAGTGTGTAATTTACTTATTTCAAAGGTTTATTGTTTATTTTGTTTCTGAGGGTGCGGCAGAGTGACCAGTTAAAAGACTATTGAATTGGTCCAGTCAAGAAATGTTGGTAACTTGGCCCAGGGTGACATTGGTAAAGGATAGAGGGTCATCACCTCAGATGTAAAATCTAGTCCCTAATATTATGGTCTGGCCTCTAATATGCTCTAAGGCCTGCCCTTTCACAGTTTTGGCATGGCTCTCTTAGTCTCTTAATCAATTCTAGAAAATACCAAGAACATTCTTGCCTCAAATTTTTCAATTTTTGTTTTCCCTGCCTGGAATTCTTTCCTTTGATAGTCACATAGATCCTTCCTCATCTCATCAGACTTCCATTCAAATATAAGACTATGAAAGAGGCGTTTCCTAACCAACCCCCTCTTTACTCTCTATTCCCTTTCTCACCTTATTTTTCTTGTTAGCACATATAATTACTTGGCATATTAAATTGTTTGTTTATTGCTTGCCTTTTCCTGATAGAATTGTATTCCCACGATATTATTTCCAGATCTTAAAGAAGTGAGTGGCAGACAGTAGGTCAGTAACTCGCTCTTCTGTGTGAATGAATGAATGTATGAATAATTACTGGGGGAAGAGGAGAGGGTGTGGCAGGGCTAAATTTCCATGTCCCATAATAGGAAGTGCGCAGTAGGTAATATTTGTATCAATTATTCAAGAGATACGGGTATGAACATAGTACTTAAATAATTAGAGCTAAATGATAGTTGAACAGATAAAATTTTGGAAAGCGCTTGCTTTTTGGGAGGGTGTTGGTATGAGAAAGAAGATGGAAAGCACTTCTTATTTTTGTTATACCCATTTAACATGGTTGATTCTTTTAAACTTAATAACTTGACTTAATAACATTAATAAACACCCAAAGCCAATTAATATGAGGTGAGTTTGAGTGAAATTATGCATTTTACTTTCATTTTTGTCATCGAAAAATTTGTGACTAGGTATCTCTGCTGCCACTACAAATGCAATAATCTGAAGAAGACTGAAGGCCCCAAAGTTCAACAGAATTGATGGCAGATGCCTTCCAACTCTGGGGAGTCCCATGTTCTCATTCTGCATATCGCAGTCACCCTTTGTAGCAATCTAAAATTAGGCATAGAAAAGTATTCATTTTAATTCATTTCACTTTTGAACATGATTAGATCCCAGCCCAGTGTTCTCTAGAAAGAAGATGTGATGGCAGAACATCTGAACACCAAAAGTCCTAAACCGTGTGTTTTCTAGCTACGTGATGTCATGCAAGTTAATTCACATCTCTGTGCCTTCCTTTCTTCATTGTTAAAATGGGGATGCCTACACTTTAGAACTACATTAATAAATATACAATGTATAGACTAGTGCTCAATATTGAAAATAATAAAGGATAAACTCATAATAATTACTAATATTATTATGAATATTATTTCAAGTGGTCTCCAAATGGCTACATGGCTTGCATTTCCCTCTTTTTATATTTAAATAGCAAAACAATGATGGAAGTATATAGCCAACACAAAGATTAACATGTAATCAAGAGCTCAGCTTAAGTGCCAGGCAATCTTAGCAATTCACATTTGGTGAAATTTTGAAAGTTCGCTATACATTAGCAAAGGCTAATCTGTGGATTTTAGTGAAAAGGAAAAGTGCATGTTAAGATTCTCTGTAAGCTGAAAATATTATTCAACGTAGCTTTGGAAGTTTTAGCCACAACAATTGGAGAAGAAAAAGAAATAAAAGGAATCTAAATCGGAAAAGAAGAAGTAAAACTGTCACTGTTTGCAGATGACATGATACTATACATAGAGAATCCTAAAGATGCTACCAGAAAACTACCAGAGCTAATTAATGAATTTGGTAAAGTAGCAGGATACAAAATTAATGCACAGAAATCTCTTGCATTCCTATACACTAGTGATGAAAAATCTGAAACAGAAATTAAGGAAACACTCCCATTTACCATTGCAACAAAAAGAATAAAATACCTAGGAATAAACCTTACCTAAGGAGACAAAAGACCTGTATGCAGAAAACTATAAGACACTGATGAAAGAAATTAAAGACGATACAAACAGATGGAGAGATATACCATATTCTTGGGTTGGAAGAATCAACACTGTGAAAATGACTCTACTGCCCAAAGCAATCTACAGATTCAATGAAATCCCTATCAAACTACCAATGGCATTTTTCACAGAAATCATCAATTTTAATAGTTTAGGGTGGCTTGGGTGTTACACCCTGAGCAGCAATTCACACTTTTGCCTCCAGTGCCTAACTGTGTACTGTGCAGTTGTGATTTTTTTCAGGATTCTTTGTTTCATATTGATGAATTGCTTCTGTGTACATTTATGAGTGTTAATGTGTCTGTGAATGTGTGTGTGTGTGTGTGTGTGTGTGTGTGTGTGTGTGTGTATTGGGGCCTGATAGAGGCAGATGTATATAAAAATTTCTGCCTTTCAAATCATTTGAAAATCCATGATTTTCATGGTTTATTATTTATACATCAGAAAGTTTTCCTGGGCTTCCCTGGTGGCGCAGTGCTTGAGAGTCCGCCTGCCGATGCAGGAGACGCGGGTTCGTGCCCCGTTTCGGGAAGATCCCACATGCCGCGGAGCGGCTGGGCCCGTGAGCCATGGCCACTGAGCCTGCGCGTCCGGAGCCTGTGCTCCGCAAATGGGAGAGGCCACAACAGTGAGAGGCCCGCATAACGCAAGGAAAAAAAAAAAAAAAAAAAAAAAAAAGAAAGTTTTCCTCTAAGTAAAATATTTCCAGAGTAAATACTTGGCTTCAGGTGGCTCCTCATAAAAGGGCCATAGGATGTCAGAGGTAGAAGAAGCCTGTAGACCTTTCAGCTCTACCTAGAATTTTCTCCTTTATTACAATAGAATAAAGTCTGAAGATGGGACAGAATCTACCCAGAACCAGATCTTTAACCCCTGTTGAATTATTCCAACTGCCTTATATAGCTTTAAACAATCCAAAAGGACAAATATAACTCATGTTCTCTAATTGATTGGATGCTATCTCCATGATTTTTACTATAAATTTTTCTGCCCTGTTGAGACTGCAATGCTCTTAAATACACATATATTTTGAGAAAGAAGCTATTGTTTTTAACCTACTCCTTCATAAAAAAGTGGAGAAAATGACACTATTTATAAGAAGATAAAGAAAGTGAACATTTTATGAAGGCCTATGTTTTAAATTAGATGAAGACATAAATCTGTTGCTGAAATTACCTGCAAATATACAGACAGTGCTATAGCTCAAGACAATAAAACACAAATCAGGTAGAAAATTATTTGCCTATAAATCTTAATCTCCTACTATTTTATTTTCTCTCATCTATTTATGTGGCACTCTTGCATTTTCAGTGCTAGGTCTATTACTTGGAAATAGGCTCGCCCTAATAAAACTGACATTTCTAAAGGACTGCTTTCATAGAATCATGTTCTTGCTTCTGAGATCCCTAATTCAACACCATTGACATAGTCTCAGTTCTTTGCAGGGTACAATACCAAGAACAAAGGGAGAAATAAAAATATAAAGGAAAGAAGAGATGAGTAGGGATAAACTCTTAAAGCTGTTTTATTCTTCATAATTTAAAAAAATTATAAAGTTCTCTAATATTGAAACCAAATTTTTCCATTTTCACACTAGCATTGGTCTTCCATCAGTGACAGGAAAAATCAGGCAGACTTTCAATTATTTTTAGCTAAGTTCTCCTCTTAACAAAAACTTGCTAACTTTTTTTTCAACTCTAGATTTTATTTCAAATAATGGATTGATTATATGCTATATACACTCAGTTTTCATGGAAGTAGTGAAAACCCAACTTTTCCAGTCTAAGAGCATAACATAAAATAATAATGACTAATCTGAAAGCAAGATGGAATCTCTTATTCAACTCTTATTAAATCCATACCAGCCAAAGTATTCTATTTCATTCAGTTATGTCATTTCAATATTTCCTGTGGAAGGCAGCGTTTCAGATAAGCGAGTTGTTTCATCTTCATGAAACATATCATCTTTGCAAAAGGCTGCTTGAATATTACAGTATTTCAAGTTTTAGGCATTCCCGTACATTATACATCAAGTATCCCTAATTCCATATTTTAATTTTTGACACCAGCTCTATCTCTTTGTTTCAGGAAAGATAAATTTGTTTTTTCTAATTCATTTTAGATGCCGTAAACTACCTTTAACTCTCATTGTTATGTGAGAAATATGAATTAACTATTTAAAAAAAGTAAATCACAAGAAAAATATGGTACATCAGGCTTTGTACATAAACCTTTCAAGAACTATTTTACATAATGTTGGTAAGTGACAAAAACGAGATTTTCTTCAAATAAAGTTGGATATCATTGGGTTAAGCACAGGTCATTTCTTTGGTACCAGATTTATCATTGCTTTTAAACCTTTAAAACACAAAATGCTCTGTGACTATTCAGTAAGAAATCTATTACACAGTGCATCCTAAATTTATTTGACCATGGAACCCATACTTCTTGGAGCATTTGGCCAGAATAGGGTTTCAAGGGACAAAATTTTGAAAAGCTGTGTGAATAAAACCAGTAACAGCATACCTTACAAATTTTCATACATTAAATGTTATTTTTTTCTTTCTTTCCTCTCAAATACAAGCAAATATCTTAGGGGCAATGAGTAATTTAAAATATACTAATTGTATCTGAGCACAAAGAAATGATACTTTAAGTTAGTAATTGGACCCTGCTTCACTTGCTACTTTATTTGCTTATTTTATCAGGGATAGACTGAACTGAAGTAATATTCAACTGCTAAATACTTATTTGCTTAAAATCTAAGACAGCCTAAAAATACGAAACATGTTTCTTGTTATTACCTTGATCAAAATTTTATTGCTGCAATTTATTTTTCTATTAATTTCTTTCTTGATAAAATAATTGCACATATCTCTAGTCATTGCTAGAGAGATTGGGTCAGTTTGAAAATTTCAAATTTATAATCTCCATTATATTGTTCAATTGTTTTAAAAGGAAGTCTATTCAATGATCTTTATCTCACAAAGATTTCTCTGTACTCATTTCAATGTCATAGGCAAACAACTATATCCAAAGAATGAAATTGTCTAATGAGGAATTCTCACAAAAGTATGTATTAAAATATGAGAAACTGTTTGAAGTTGTATATATGATTTATTTTCTTGCCTATTATTTTTAAGGCCATAATGAAGTGGCAATAGATGGATTCCTTGCAAAAGAAACAAATGTTGATGAGTTCAGCAAACCAGGCTACACATATACACTAATACAAACACACTTTTTTAAATAGCTAATTTAAAGTTTTAAACAACCTATACCAAATTAATCCTATTTATACATTTATATCCAATACAAAGCAGGTACAATTTATCATTATTTTTCATGGATTTTATCATTGACATCGACTATAAACCCTTTCTTTTAAAAGATTCTTTTAGAGATTTTAAAATCTCTACCTTGAAATATTTCTATCACAAAAAAGGAAGTCAAGTATTTTGTTGGAAAAAATTGTGTTAATATATATAAATTCCATTTTTAATCTTAAGGATTTCAATATTATTATTTAATTAGGCTAAGGAAAATAATTTTTTCTGGTGAATTTATAATTTTACTATTTTTGATTTGCAATTTAAATAACTTAATCAGGTAATCAACTAATTAATCTAAGTTGGAGATTTTAAAATGTTGGGTTTTTTGGTTGGTTTGTTTGCCTGCTTATTGGTTGGTGTCCGTTTAAAGAGGCATAAAGATTTTTTTTTTTTTTTACTGCCAGTATTTTTCCAGATAATCAAATAGAAAAAAAATGTGTAAAATAGTCAGCTCAGCTCTGGTATTGGTATTATTTTGGTCTTATGTGAACACTCCCTGAGTCCTGATCTCCAAACTTTAAAAATACCCTCACAGTGTCAAATACTATAGAGGTTACAAACAGTTGTATTTTTTATTTCTATGTTATTAAATCAAAATCTGTCATTAGAAAAATCAGAAGATTTTTGAGATTAAAGAGGTTGCTGTTGTGTGGACTTGGTTCATGTGACCCTAATTGTTGATATTCTATCATATTGAACATTTTGAAGGTTCAGAATCAGGGGTGCACTAAATAACTTTAAGCTGTATATTTTTTGTTGTTGTTGTTGTTGTTTTGTTTTAATTACAGTATAAATAGTTGACCCTATTCAGCAGTCTTTGGACTGGCGCAAATGTTCCCCTTGTTCTGTGGTTGTATGTCATGAACAACCTGACCAGGAAAGAAGAAACCAACCTAAGTACTTAATACAGAGGAAATTCAATGCAAGGAACTGATTATACAGGTGATGCAAGAGCTAAGAAAACAACAGAGATTGGCAAGGCAAATCAGAGATTAACAGAAGAGAAACCCACTCACATCTCTAGAATGATAAGGAATGAGGTTTTGTAACTAGTACCAGGAGCTCAGTTTTCTTTGCAGTGCCTGGATATACAGGATGTGGTTTCCCAGAAAGCTAAAGGAAATATAGATTCTCCCAAAGGCAGAGAGGAAGAGGAAGAAAGACTCTGGCTTCCCTTTTCTCCTTCCCTTAAGTGAAAGCTGGCTCGAAGCCAGCTCACATGGGGAAATGCAGTCCACTGGGCTGGAGTTAGCTCCTCTGGAATACAAGGAACAGTAGGACAGGTATAAGAAATGGCTCTGAGGTCAAATGGGTACACAGGTAGCACAGTCCATTGGATTTGCTACTTAGCACCTGCAATGGTTAATTTCATGTGTCAAGTTGACTGGATCACGGGGTGCCCAGATATCTGGTTAGACATTATTTCAGGGTATGTCTGTGACTGTTTCAGGAAGAGATTAACATTTTAATTGAATAAAGCAAATTGTCATCTTCAGTGTGGATGAACATGATCCAATCCTTTGAGGATCTGAATAGAACAAAAGGCAGAGGAAGGTTAAATATGCCCTCTGCCCTACTGCATAAGCCCTCACTGCTCCTGGTTCCTAGGCCTTCAGACTCAGACCAGAATCTCCATCATGGGCCCTCTTGCCCTCAGGCTTTCAATGTGCACCCCCAGCTTTCCTGCAGACACAGATCATGGGCCTTCTTAGCTTCCATGTCATGTAAGCCAGTTCCCTATAATAAATATCATGATATAGATAGGTACAAATATAGATATCTTATTGGCTATCTTTCTCTGGAGAACTCTGACTAATACAGCTCCCATCCTCACTCTGACTTCCTTATTTAACTTTCATGTAACAATTCTATGACTTCCCCACTTCCCCAACTTAAGGTTACTATGAATAATACAAATAAAGATATTATCATCCTCTCTTCAATAACAGGAGACACAAAATCTTCATGTATATGTCTAGGTATTTTGCAGATGTCTCTGTTGGGTACAGATGAGGCTCCTTGTTGTTTGGTGACATTTATACTAAATTCTTATGTAAAGCACAACTCCTTCAAAACAGTAATGGAAGGGGAAAAGGAAAATAAATAAATAAATATAAGATAAATATCAATAAATAAATGGGTATATATGTATTATATCATATGTATATATAGTAAGAGGCTTCCCAGAATATATATCTGATAAACTCCAGACACAGCCTTCCCCTCTGTTTTATGTGCTACAAGAAATTTGTGTCACATTAGGATGCACAGAATCGCCCAGACAATTACTAACAAAGGCAGATCCAAGGTATTGCCACATCCCTCCTACCCCAAACACCCACACACACAAATGAAGATTTGGGAGAGGCTAGAAATTCGAATTTGACACAGGTGGTTCACAAATTTTACACTGAGAAACACTTTTTACAAAAATCCCTACCTTTGAGCTAAATAAAATATTTTTGTCTTTCAAGAGCACTAGAAACCATCTTGCCCTAATTTTGTCCTTTGAAGGCCATCTGATTGATGTCTCCTGATCACTTTCAACCCTTTCATGCTGAAAATTGTCTTACTTGGAAATAGACTTGCATATTTCTTAGGTAGGTAGTTTCTTGGGGCATCCTTATGGGATCTGCTCCTTTAAAATGGAGGGAAAGGAAGCAGGATTGGGCAAAGGAGAAGGTGGATTATGATGCAGACTCAGCAAAGGCTTCAGCCAGTGTCCTAAATGAACAGAAGCTCAGATGTTTACTGGAGGTAGTCGCACATTGTAGTGAGGGAGCAGGGCCTTACACTCTCACAACATACATTAGTCATTAGATGTTGGCTGCTCTGGAAATGGGATCTGGCCTTGACAAAGAAAACTCTTCAGAAGAGGGCAATGCCCAGAGATGACTGACAGTTGAAAGGCATCAGCTGCCAGCACCCTCAGCTGCTGAATAGTAAGTCTTTCTGTCTTGAGGCAAATCCTGTCTGTTCATGAGACAAACAACTACATTTTATTTTTATTCAAACTCTATGTTTTCTTCAAATCACTTTTTTTCTAACAATTCTAGTTCTTTATAGCTACTTCCTTCCTTATGTATATATTATGGTCTACGTACAACTCATTTGGGACCTATCAACAATTTTCCCATTTTGTAATTTAAACAAACATGTAGATATATGTGTGGAGAATACAGTATGCACAAATATGCATATATCAGTTCTCCACACATAAACCACTTGTCCCTTAGGAAAAAGAATAACAACATATAGTTATTGGAATATGCATATAGTTAAAACTAACTTAATGCTTATTAGAGAATATTGTATTTATTTTTTGTTTATTTTCATCTCCGTGTGAAGAATACTAAAATTTGATAGCTAGACATATTTTTGGTTTGTTAAATGTTAAATATTGCTTTAAAATGAATATATGATGAAACAAAACATAAGGATATTGGTAATTTTTGAAGCTTTGTGATGACTATGTGGGGTCATTATACTATTTTTCTACTTGTGTATATTTCAAAATAATCTTAATTTTAAACTTCATAACACAAATGAAATACATGCAAAATGACAACGTTGATGTATTAGGTTTCTTCAGAGAAACCAAACCAATAGGACACACACACACACATAAACACACACATACACACACACACACACACACACATACACACATTTATTTGGAGGCTGAGAAGTTCTACCATCTGCCATCTGAAGCTGGAAACTCAGATAAACCAGAGGGGTAGTTCAGTCTGAGTCCAAAGGCCTGAGAATCAAGGGAACTGATGGTGTAAATCCTAGTCTGAGGTCAGGGAAGACAAGAAGAGATGTCCCTGCTCAAGCAGTGAGGAAGGAAGAACCAACAGGGAAAATCCTTCCCTCCTGTGTGTTTTGTTCTGTTCACTCTTTCAGTGGACTGGATAATAACCCACTCACACTGAGGAGGGCAGTCTGCTTACTGAGTCCCTCATTCAAGTGTTAATTTCATCCAGAAACATCCTCACAGACACACCCCCGATGATGTTTAATCTGGGTAACTGAGGGCCACTCAACACATAAAATTAACCATCACAGATGACTATTTTTCCTTGGCACAATACAAAAATAGATGATAGCAGATGACAATTCAATACATATTGAATTATTTTTTTCAATATATGAGTGAGGAAAAAACAGTGAAATTCTGAATAAAGTAAAACACTGAAGTGTTACATCCAAGTTTCAATGAAGAATTAAAAAAATCCTAAAGTGAATTTATGAACAGGAAAACATTATACACCATGAAAATATTAAAAGTTCATGTATAATAGCTATAAAACAATATGATCTGTCAAATCAAATTATAGGAATCCCTTCTAATCCACTGAAAGGTCATCAGTATTTGAAAATATGCACATGCTTTTATATTCACATAACTCAATTTAAGCTAGTTCACCTCTTCTGCCCCCTCATTTTAGCTTATTCATCCATGGTTCTTATACATTAACAGCATCAATTTTGTAAGTAAAACCTCTCAACCTTTCTTTCCTATTACACTTTCCGCTTCCAGTCCTGTATGTACCCAGAGAAATACATAACACTAGAGCGACTGTTACAGGAACACTGAATACTACATAGTCACTATAAGTACAGACATTGCAACCTCAAATTTCTTGTTTGTTAAATGTCACCTGATTCTAATTTGACCTTCCTATTCTTATGCAACTTACCTAACTTGGTATGCCTTTTCCTGTTCTTGTTAAATCCATTACTATATTTCATGTTGGTAAAGAATTATTACAGGTTGCCTAAAACACAAGGCTGGGTTAGAAGGTTAATCACAGATGTGCTTTGTAGAATGTCACACAAATTGATACTATTAGACTGGCCATGGTCCAATGGTAATTCATCTATAAGTGTAATAGTACTCTAATCAATTCTAGTCTAAAAACATCTGAAAATGACATTTGCCCTAAAAACTTGTGAACACTGCTGCTGAGTGGAAAAATCAGCATGGAAGGAACAGAGAATTAGGTTAGCAAACACTCTAATCACTGGAGTCAGAACAGTCACAGGAAGTGGAAATATATATATGTGTATCTCCCTGTGTGGTGTCTGCCACTTATTTTAAACCAAATTTCATGCATGAAGCAAGGAAATAACATTTTTTAATAAATCTCTTGTTTTAAAAATGGGGTTAGCTCTTCTAGTTGAGACTGATTCTTAGCAAGATATTTGCATTTCCTATGAAGACAAGATAGATTGTATATTAATTTCATGTTATAATTTGAGCAGTAAAAGAAGCTACTACAGAAGGAGATCTCATAAACAATAGATGTACTTTCATTGATAGAAGTTTGTCTGCAGTGGACTTCTCTGCCTCTACAAGGTATTGAAATACCCCCTCTTCAATTGCCTTAGACATGAAGGGCAGATAGTTGAGTTCAAGGTAACTTGTCAAAATAACTCCAATATTTGTGGTTCACAAACCAATCCCTTTCTTTCTTAGCAGTATTTCCTCAGGCTAGACAGTTTTTTTGTTTGTTTTTTTTTTGTTTTTTTTGCGGTACGCTGGCCTCTCACTATTGTGGTCTCTCCCGTTGCACAGGCTCCGGACGCGCAGGCTCAACGGCCATGGCCCACGGGCCCAGCCGCTCCGAAGCATGTGGGATCTTCCCGGACCGGGGCACGAACCCGCGTCCCCTGCATCGGCAGGTGGACTCTCAACCACTGCGCCACCAGGGAAGCCCCCACAGTTGTTTTTATTTAAGTTGGATCAGGAAAAACATTAGGGCCAATGCTAGGCTAAGAGAGCTAATATCTTTTTATATGAAGTTGTGGAAGGTTTGGTTCAATAGAAATTCTCACATGAGAATGAAGAACAACACTTCCTGGGGGAATTCATGTGCCAAGTCATCTAAAGAACTTGTCCTACAGCTGTTCTAGAGCACCTGGAGCAGGTGGCCCATGGAGAGGCAACCACAAGTGTGACAGAGTTGTGAGATTTTCATAGTGGTCTCAGTGTGAAACTTTGGGGAGATGAAACAATGTCTAGGGAGAATTTCGGTGAAAAATCATTTGCGAGATGCAAAGTGAAATTCCTGTCCCTAGATTCTTCAGGAGGACTTACAGTAAAGATTAGCTTTATTCTGCTTGCTTCTTTGTGACTCCATGCTGATGTAAAGGCTTGCTACTACTCTATCCACAATTAATAAGTTGCATTTCAAAAGCTAAATGACTCTCGTGAGCAAAAGATACTACTTTTTGTTCTAAGTCTGAAGTGAGATAAAAAATGTTATGAAATAAGTTTTCTAAGGAGAAAGTGATTTTGCAGTATTGTTTGTACATTACAGACATCTGTCTTCATGTATACCTGAATCTTATCCCCAGGCATCATTAGTGGAATATGCAGTGTTTGGATTCTTAGTTAGATGCATCCAGAATCATTTCTGTGTTATTCAGAAAAAAATGTATCAATATTAAAATAATACTGAGTATATCACCTATAGCCAAGTGGGTCAGAGAACCAGACATGGAGACCACCCAGTTGGGAGCAATCACTAAATTTGCACTACAGAACTGATAAATGATGAATACACTGACCACTAACACCAAATATTAGGCACTTCAGCTCATCTCCCTAACAGAGCTGGTGCTGGCTCTGAAGATAATCTGGCTTGCTGCAGTGACTACTGGTGCCAGTGAGAAATCTTTATTTTTCCACTTTCTTTACATCACTGAGTACTGTTTTAAAGTAGAAACAGATATATTAGATAAGTGGGGCCTAGGACCTGTGCAAGCATCCTAGGTACAAGGAAGCCTAGTAGAGCAAACATCTGCTATTTTTAATGTCTATACTCTCAAGTACACTGACACCCCATCCCCAAAGTCTTATAGGTTGGATGTTAACCAAACAGAAGATGGGGTAATGAGAAGCTTCAATGACAAAAAGAATAAATGTACCATCTGATTGACCATGCAATAACACAAATCATTTTATGTGTAAACATATGCAACTTTAAGTAGTAGCAAGAAATGTTCTTGTCTCAAGCATGGCACAACTAAAATTCTCATCAGTTATTGCATCTATCTCTTTAAGGATTATCCCATGTTCTAAAATACTGGTGGCATCAATTATCATTTTGATATCCCCTAACAAATGTGTTAAATAAAAATTTAATCTTGACCAAGACATCAATATAAAATGGTGGACATTTTATATTGGAAAAAGAGGAAATTGGAAAAAGAGGAAATTGAATTCTATAAATATATGGACAATAAACTGGTTCATGAGACAATATACAAAAATTCATGAAAAGGGTAAATATCTCATTTCTGGTTATAAGTCAGGCTATAATAGTATTTTTTATTTCTCTCCTTTACTACTAGGATAACAATTCACTCTGGTTTTCTCAGCATAATCATCATTTACACTTTCCTGGTTTCCTTATGACACATCATTTATTCCAGGTTCCAGTACTGCTATTAAATGTATTACCTGAGCTGATATAGGTTATTGAGGTTCCATTGCATTTCCAATCTCTGTTATGGTTTTGTCTGGTACTGTGTGAGACACTTTACTATCAGAGTGTTAAAGCTGAAAGACATCTATTAGTAATTTCCCAGTTGCAAAGTAACTAACATCTCTCTTTCAAGGAGAACATGAAAGGTATAACTGATAAACTATACTCAGGAAAAACAGAGAAGGCCACATTTTAGAACATTGGTCCTCAGGTGGTAGTGGGAGACATATTTGACATTGCTGCCTCTCTTAGTAACTTTGTGTCTATGCCTGCTATACTATGGCTTAGTCACATGCCACCAGCCCGCCTTTCAGCAGGGTCAGCAGGTAAGTGGGGGAATCTTTCAAATGTATACGAAATATCAACAAAGAAGGGTGTCTAAGCATTTTTGCCATAAAACTGGTAAAGAGTAGTATGAATGATATTGCTTTAGTGACTTTATCATATTGCAGTGTGCAAATCTACAACTATATATTATTATCATAAATACAGTTTTATTTTGTAACAACATACCTAGATATCAATAAACTGGAAGGTGCATATTTCATGAAACATTAAGAACTTATTTTCCATTTCTCAGAGAAATCAAGAATAAACATACGGGCTTCCCTGGTGGTGCAGTGGTTGAGAGTCCGCCTGCCGATGCAGGGGACACGGGTTCGTGCCCCGGTCCAGGAAGATCCCACATGCCGTGGAGCGGCTGGGCCTGTGAGCCATGACCGTGGAGCCTGCGCATCCAGAGCCTATGCTCCACAACGGGAGAGGCCACAACAGTGAGAGGCCTGCGTACCAGAGGGGAAAAAAAAAGAAAGGATAAACATACCTTACATACAGTATACACCAATGGGTCATAGTCATGTCATTTAGCACATGAAAACAAGAAGACACAAAATCTGAAGAAATAGCAACAGCATCTACTTGAAAATTTGTAGTTAATAAAAAATCTGTAATTAATGATATAAAGTCCCCCATCACCTAATATAGTGTTTGTCATGCAGTACATTTAATAAAGCTCTTAAAGTATAAGTATTCAACACAAGAAGCTAGAAAAATGAGCAAATACATTCTAAATTTAAAAATGAAATTGTTTTCACAATTAAATATAAAAATTTACCAACTATTAAATTAAATAGTAGACTTTACCCAGGAATTTCCTGAACAAGATCATAAAGATAGATCGACTTTGGTAAATCTGGAAAGAAAGAGTGAGAGAAAGAAAGAAAGAAAGAGAGAGAGAGAGAGAAAGAAAGAAAAGAAGAAAGAAAGGAAGGAAGGAAGAAGGAAGGATAGAAAGAAAGAAAGGAAGGAAGGAAGGAAGGAAGGAAGGGAGGGAGGGAGGGAGGGGAAAAAAGGGAGAAAGAAAGGGAGGATGAAAGGGAGGAAGAAAGGAAGGTGGCACAAAAACCAGGTTGTAAATGAGAAAGAGGATATAACTACAGATCAGGAGGGTTTTTTTTTTTTTTTTCGGTACACGGGCCTCTCACTGTTGTGGCCTCTCCGGTTGCAGAGCACAGGCTCCGGACGCGCAGGCTCAGCGGCCATGGCTCACATGCCTAGCAGTTCCGCAGCATGTTGGATCTTCCCGGACCGGGGCACGAACCCGTGTCCCCTGCATTGGCAGGCGGACTCTCAACCACTGCGTCACCAGGGAAGCCCTAGATTTTTAAAATAATTTTTCAACAAACATGACTGTAAATATTTCAGTGCATTTGGAAATATATATTCTAATACATTTACAAGCCTAGAGAGAAAGACTTATATATTAGGAAAGGTAAATTATCAAATATAAATGTATTTATATTTACCTATATTCTATACATTTGATAACAAATTTAATTCAAGATTCTATTAAGAACAGGAATGGGCCAATGAACAAAGAAAGGAAAAAGAAAGGAAAGAAAAGAAAATTTGTGTCCAAAGAAATGATTTGACACATGTAGTTGCTGAAGGTGCATTGATATATTACACTGGAAGCATGAGTTTCATCTCTATCCAATGAAATATATCATCGTACTATATCAAATAAAATAATTTCATTCATCTTTTGTAGTCAAAGTTTTCTGAAGCATGTTATAAATGTTACACAAAAGTTATAAATGTTAATAAATATTGGTTGAGGGGTTGTCCTCATTAAGTGAAAAGGAGGCATTTACAAGTAATTAAATTATACCAGGCTTTTCAGGAGTAGACTCAGTTGCTTCAATTAAGGAATAGGTTTTGTTAATTATAATAAAGCAGACAATTCATGGAGTCAAAGAGGAGATTTAGAAAGTTAATAAAGTGAACAAGTACTAAAAATGGAATTATCTTTTCATTTATAGCAGAAAAACAAAATTTAGTATTTGTAATGGTGAGATCATCTACACTGAAGTAAGAAACAAATAAAATAGAAATTTATATCAAATTAGTTGTGATACAGGCATGACGCATTCATTCATATATACATGTGTGGGTACATACATGCAAACGTATATGCACACGTACATGGTGAATTAAATGAACTACAACATTTTTGTAATGAAGTTGATAATAAATACTAAAACACAAATCATAAAAGAAAAAAACCTCAGCATGGCAGTATACAATCTTAGATATATTGAGAATGTGAAGGGCTACTCTATGTAACCTAAAGATCCTCCAATATTATTTAATTTTTGTTGAGTTTAAATTATTCCATATTCATCATTACTTTCAAAATATCATTTAGAAATCTGTAAGCAAATTAGAAAATCAAATGGAATACTACAAACAGGAAGCTTTTGAAACTTTTGGTACACGCCAATCATTGAAAACAAAGATTGTAAAGAGTAAGGTATTGAAAAGTTTCCTCTTAACAAAAGCACGGGTAAGAACTGAATCAATTATACAATGAGAGCTCAAATTCTGTAAAGGATTTATTTTAAAATCCTATAATTATCTTTGTAATGTATCCTCTTGTGAGAGTACATTTTTTGGAAAAGGTCTTGTTTTTAATAGAGCAAATTTATATTCTGTAATAGATTGGAATGAAATTGAGAAATATGCTTGCAGCATCTAAATTAGGCAATACTTTCATATTTGTTGAAGAAATGTCCTTTGAACAAAAAAAATAGTAGTTGTGAAAAATATTTAGGATAATATAAATGCCATGTATATAACATATATAGTATACTTGTATATACATTATCTATATACATTTATTATATTTTAAGTGGATAAAGTAGAATTGAAAATAGTCTCCATTTAGTAGAATTTGCCCTGCACTTGCCATGCCTCCATGCCTGTGAACTGAGCATTTTCTTGGTTAAAAGTAGGATGGTAACACACCATTGTAAAGCAATTATACTCCAATAAAGATGTTAAAAAAAAAAAGTGATGATATCAAATCCTGCAAGGTATGCAGGGAAACTGGATTTCTCATATGTTGCTGGTGGGAATGTATGATAGTATAACTACTATGGAAAACATTTTGATGGTTTCTTTAAAAAATAAATATAACAGTACCATAGGAAAAAAAAAAAGTAGGATGGTATATAGAGAAAGTTAACAAAGTTTCAAATTTATCACCTACAATGCAAACTTGCAGAATATCACTGGTAAGTTTATTAAAACATTCAAAATAATAATATATAGAAAGAAGAACAATCTCTAAAAATAGCACCAGTAACATATTATGAAAAACCATATCATTAAGAAATATATTAAAATACAGAATATCTAACTTAAGCAGGTACCAAAATGCTATCTTTAATGTTGAGATCCTCTATACAGAGTTTTTAATGTTGCTTTAATGCAAGTGTGTATGTGTGTGTTTGTATATTGTTTTTAGATAAAATTTTATACTTAAAATTATTTTTGAACCATATTCTCTATAGGTTCACTTACACAAACTTATTTCTTCAATTAACAAAGAAGTATTTCAGATATAGCATAATTTGAGTTATTTGGGGCATCTCCTTACACTCTGAAACACGTTTTAATTTTTGTGCTAAATTGTCTCATTTCCCTTTCCATGACCCAATACGTTTTCCATTGTCTTTCATGGAGCTCCTCGTTTGGAGGGTGGCTTTATCTCAGTGGAGGAGCAAGCAATCTTTCCTGTGGGAAACACTGAGAGGATGTTGAGGAGCATTCCCATAGATCACATATAATCTTACATTCTGGCATCTCCTTGAAAAGAAACTTCCTCCATCAACCCCCACGAGTCAAGTCACTAAAGATTGTTAAGGCGAAGGAGAGATAGCCTCCCAAGATGGAGGGGACCTGCCACGTCAGCTGGCACGGGAGCCTCATTGCCGGGGATCTCTTCCATGTTCTCTGGATCTTTCAGCTATTTCTGGACACACACATTCCATTTCTCCCACTTTCCTGAATCAATAGCCTAAATTTTACTTGAGACTCATGGCTATGAATTCAACTGATGTTGAAATCTGACATTCTAAAAGATGAGGTGTTTGGTGTATGCATATGTCCAAACACATCTAGATGTACATATTAAACATGTTCAATTTTTCCATATTAATTATACCACAATAAAGCTAAAAAGATATTCAGTAAGAAAGAAAATAGTATAAAGTGAGATTTCCATTGAAAAATGTTTTATTTTAAAACATTTGAGATGATGTTATCTAATTTTGTCATAAGTACATATTACTAATAATAATTTTAGGAGACTTACCATATAGAAATTTCAGAATCAGAATTTGTTGCAAAGGCCCATTATAATTTCTATTTATTTTTATTAAGTACAAATTAGAATTCAAAGTAAAAGTCTGGCTAAATAAAAGGATGGCATTAAGGATATGTATTTTATTGTCTAATCCAAATACTGTGAAGCTAATACTTTTGATGACCATTTAAAATGAGCCATTGGATTTGAAAGGAAATGACAATCCTTCCTTATTAATCTTCCTTTCATGGAAGTTTTTGTACTTTGTATTTACTGCCTATTCATTTTCTTTGATGAGAAATGCGAACTACAGCAATGTGTCTAATGTGTTAACTAAAAATAACCCTCAACTATATTTTAGACAGCTCCAAAGGCTAGACTGTATTATCTTTTGAAAATCAGAACAAAGACCCTTTCAGTTCATAAAGAATAGATGAAAAATTGCTCTAATTAGTATATTTTAATCTGTAGAGGGGAGCATAAGTTGTCTACACATTATAAATGGCTAATTTTTAGTGATTAGCTTTTATAACTACGCATTGTACCCAAGCACCTGGCTTGCCCCTGGTCAGATTTACTCTTTTCATCTTTTCTTCAATTAGATCACACCCCACCCCATGCCCAAATTCCAGTAATTTAAATAGAAATAACACAGAGATCATAATGTGTCTTAAAATCTGCTTCTCTTACTTAGATTTATGAGAAAAACTATCCCTCCAGTAACTCAATACAGAATCTTAATTTCTTCTCAGTTACTCACCTCCCACATGCAAATGTTCCCCATCTTCCTTCTTTTTAATCTGCTAAGTAGCTCTTAATTTTGGCACCTCCTTATTTGCACCTCCATGCCCTTAATTCAGTCCCTTGTTGCCTTTTCCATGGATTGCAATAATGCATTTTAAATGGTCTCAAGAATTATTTCTGGCTCCTATCCTGCACTGCTCCAACCAAAATGACTTTTCAAAAACATGAATCTTAACAGCCACCTCTTTGCAAAAGCCAAACAATGACGTAAAAGGTATAGCACAAATCCTTATATTAACACAATTTACTGGAAACATGCATTCTTCCCTAATCTTATCTCTTGTCTTGACCCATGAACAACTTTCCCTCTAACCATACTACATTGAGGATCTGTATATAAATACTTACATCTCCCTGAAGATACTTACATATGTTTATTGGTTATCTATTCTGATGGTCTATGGTCAGTATTTAGTCCAGTATTTAAAATCAAATTATTACATTTGAAAGTTTTTTAGTTGTTGCTTTTAAATCTATTGAGGTTTTATTGTTTTTCCGTATTTGTTTTTGTTTGGAATCCAGTACAAGATAGAAGTAGCGAATTAAAAATAAGACACAGTGCAATAAAAGTCGAGTTGAGGGCTTCCCTGGTGGCGCAGTGGTTGAGAGTCCGCCTGCTGATGCAGGGGACACAGGTTTGTGCCCCGGTCTGGGAGGATCTCACATGCTGCGGAGCGGCTGGGCCTGTGAGCCATGGCCGCTGAGCCTGAGCATCCAGAGACTGTGCTCCACAACAGTGAGAGGCCCGTGTACAGCAAAAAAAAAAAAAAAAAAAAAAAAAAAAAAGTCTTATAATCCAAAGATGATTTCCAATGCCTAATTGCCCACAGTTCCTCTTAGTTGTCAAGAGGTCCTTTTGTATATCAATAGTTTATGGAGTATTTATTATTTGCTGGATAATGTGTCAGCACTGGACATATGCTTGTGATTAAGATTAGATCCCTGACTACAAGGTGATTAAAGTCTAGTGGGCAAAATAAAACAGAATGCTGAGAATGGTGATAAAGAATAATAAGTTCAATCATAAAAGTTTATAATTTCATTTAAGAAAGGATTCCTATTTCCAATTGGAGTTGTGGTTAAGGATCTATCAGAGGGAAAAGTCCAAGAAGTCATGATGACACAATTGTTAGTCCGTCTTTGCATAATAAATGATCAGCAGTACCCAGATGAAGCTGCAAAACAGAGCATGGCGTACTGATATACTTTAAGTTCTAGAAACTCAAGAGATATTCCAATTGGGTCATGCACTGTATTTATACACTATTATAATAATAATGCATTGCTATTTGTTTAAACAATATTTTCACATAGTTTAAGGCAGTAGAACCTGAATGAACTTACTCTATTAATTTTAACATTCTTTTCCACTATCCCATCATGAAGGAGATGGTATAGGATGGAATCAAGAATCAGAAATAGTCAAGATATAATCTAATTTTTGATTCATGGATAACATACAGTCTTTTGTGACCAACTTTGACAAAAGATTCTGAAAAACATTTCCTAGATTTCCTTCTTTGAAAAATAGACTAAATGATTTTAATTTAATGTGTTTAAAGTTTAATGATTAATTTTGAAACTCAAAGAATTATTAATAGGTTTGTTATATATCTATCAAGAAACACTCAAATATGTAACTTGAGTTTCTTAATATAATACTCATTTTTTAACATCCAACAAGATATGCTTATTGCCTACAAAAACTTCTCTGTTTATTCAAATTGCAAATTGTATCACTTGTTCTTATTTAATTACTGGTCTAGACAATTAAATGTTGTTTTCACGGAATCTGTATTCAACTACACAAAATTATTAGGGAAATAAATTGACAAATTAACTGCCTCAAAATGATCCTGTCTGTGGAAATAACACCTGCCTTCTATCTCCTTAATGGCCTAGTAGATGTTGGCTGATAAAGATCAGGAAAATTATTTCAGTATGCAAGGTGTCAAAAACTAATAAATTTTAGAGAGGACTTTCAAGATGGTGGAGGAGTAAGACATAGAGATCACCATCCTCCCCACAAATACATCAAAAATACATCTACATGTGGAACAACTCCTACAGAACACCTACTGAACGCTGGCAGAAGACCTCAGACCTCCCAAAAGGCAAGAAACTCCCCATGTACCTGGGTACGGCAAAAGAGAAAAGAATAAACAGAGACAAAGAATAGCCATGGGACCTGCACCAGTGGGAGGGAGCTGTGAAGGAGGAAAGGTTTCCACACACTAGAAGCCCCTTCACGGGCAGAGACTGCCGGTGGCAGAGGGGGGAAGCTTCGGAGCCACAGAGGAGAGCAGAGCAGCAGGGGTGCGGAGGGCAACGTGGAGAGATTCCCGCACAGAGTATCGGTGCCGACCAGCACTCACCAGCCCTAGAGGCTTGTCTGCTCACCCGCCGGGGCGGGCGGGGCTGCGAGCTGAGGCTCGGGCTTCGGAAGTAGGACTGGGGTTGGCTGTGTGAACACAGCCTGAAGAGAGCTTATGCGCGACAGCTAGCCGGGAGAGAGTAAAAGTCTAGAACTGCATAAGTCAAGAGACCATTGTTTCTGGGTGCTCAAGGAGAGGAGATTCAAAGCACCACGTAAATCAGCTCCAGAGATGGGCGCGATCTGCGGCTATTAGTGCAGACACCAGAGACAGGCATGAAGTGCTAAGGCTGCTGCTGCAGCCACCAAGAAGCCTGTGTGCAAGCACAGGTCACTGTCCACACCTCTCCTCCCAGGAGCCCGTGCAGCCCACCACTGCCAGGGTCCCGTGATCCAGGGACAACTTCCTCAGGAGAACACACTGCACGCCTCAGGCTGCTGTAACATGACTGTGGCCTCTGCTGCCACAGGCTCGCCCCACATTCCATACCCCTTCCTCCTACTGGCCTGAGTGAGCCAGAGTCCCCTAATCAGCTGTTCCTTTAACCCCATCCTGTCTGGGCAAAGAACAGATGCCAGAGGGCAACCAACATGTGGAGGCGCTGCCAAATCCAAAGCTGAACCCCGGGAGCTGTGCGAACAAAGGAGAGAAAGAGAAAATTTCTATGTAGCCTCAGAAGCAGCGGATTAAATCAACATAATTAACTTGATGTACCCTGCATCTGTGGAATACCTGAATAGACAACGAATCATCCCAAACTGAGGAGGTGGACTTTGGAGTAACAGTAGACTTGGGGTTTCCTGTATGTGACTGAAAAGTTTCTGATTTATATGTTTATCTTAGTTTAGTTTTTAGGGTTTGTTATCACTGGTGGATTTGTATATTGTTTTTGTTGCTCTCTTCTTTTTTTTTTTTATTACTTTTTAATTTAATAAATTATTTTATTATTTTTTTCTTTCTTTTTTTTTTCTCCCTTTTCTTCTGAGCTGTGTGGCTGACAGGGTCTTGGTGCTCCGACTGGGTGTTGGGCCTGAGCCTCAGAAGTGGGAGAGCCGAGTTCAGGACCTAGGACAACCAGAGACCTCCTGGCTCTACATAATATCAAATGGTGAAAGCTCTCTCAGAGATGTTCATCTCAATGCTAAGACCCAGTTCCCTCAACGACCAGCAAGCTACAGTGTTGGACACCTTATGCCAAACAACTAGTAAGACAGGAACACAACCCCACCCATTAGCAGAGAGGCTGCCTAAAATCATTATAAGGTCACAGACACCCCAAAACACACCACCAGACATGGTCCTGCCCACCAGAAAGACAAGATCCAGCCTCATCCATCAGAAAAAAGGCACCAGTTCCCTCCACCAAGAAGCCTACACAAACCACTGAATCAACATTAGCCACTGGGGGCAGACACCAAGAACAACGGGAACTATGAACCTGCATCCTGCTAAAAGGAGACCCCAAACACAGTAAGTTAAGCAAAATGAGAAGACAGAAAAACACACAGCAGATGAAGGAGTAAGGTAAAAACCCACCAGAACAAACAAATGAAGAGGAAATAGGTAGTCTACCTGAAAAAGAATTCAGAGTAATGACAGTAAAGAGGATAAAAAATCTTGGAAATAGAATTGAGAAAATACAAGAAATGTTTAACAAGGACCTAAAAGAACTAAAGAGCTAACAAACAATGATCAACAACATAATAAATGAAATGAAAAATTCTCTAGAAGGAATCAATAGCAGAATAACTGAGGCAGAAGAAGAGATAAGTGACCTGGAAGATAAAATAGAGGAAATAACTACTGCAGAACAGAATAAAGAAAAAGGAACAAGAAGAATTGAGGACAGTTTCAAAGACTTCTGGGACAAAATTAAATGCATGAACATTCGAATTATAGGGGTCCCAGAAGAGGAGAGATAAAGAAAGGGACTGAGAAAATATTTGAAGAGATTATAGTTGAAAACTGCTCTAATATGGGAAAGTAAATAGTCAATCAAGTCCAGGAAGCAGAGCGTCCCACACAGGATAGATCCAAGGAGAAACACCAAGACACATATTAATCAAACTACCAAAAATTAAATACAAAGAAAAAATATTAAAAGCAACAAATAACATACAAAGGAATCCCCATAAGGTTAACAGCTGAACTTTCAGCAAGAAGAGAGTGGCAGCAAATATTTAAAGTGATGAAAGGGAAAAACCTACAACCAAGATTACTCTACCCAGCAAGAATCTCATTCAGATTCAACAGAGAAGCTAAAACCTTTACAGACAAGCAGGAGCTAAGAGAATTCAGCACCACCAAACCAGCATTACAACAAATGATAAAGGAACTTCTCTAGGCAGGAAACACAAGAGAAGGAAAATACTTACAATAACAAGTCCAAAACAATTTAGAAAATGGTAATAGGAACATACATATGGATAATTATCTTAAATGTAAATGGATTAAATGCTCCAGCCAAAAGGCATAGACTGGCTGAATGGATACAAAAACAAGACCCATATATATGCTGTCTACAAGAGACCCACTTCAGACCTAGGGACACATACAGACTGAAAGTGAAGGGATGGAAAAAGATATTCCATACAAATGGAAATCAAAAGAAAGCTGGAGTAACAATTCTCATATCAGAAAAAATTGACTTTAAAATAAAGACTATTACAAGAAACAAAGAAGGACAATACATAAAGATCAAGAGATCAATCCAAGAAGAAGATATAACAATTGTAAATATTTATGCACCCAACATAGGGGCACTGCAATACATAAGGCAAATGCTAACAGCCATTAAAGGGGAAATCAACAGTAACACAATCTTTGGAGGGGACTTTGACACCCGCTTTCACCAATGGACAGATCATCCAAAATGAAAATAGATAAAGAAACACAAGCTTTAAACGATACATTAAATATGGTGGAATTAATTGATATTTATAGGACATTCCATCCCAAAACAAAGGAATACCCTTTCTTCTCAAGTGCTCATGGAACATTCTCCAGATCATATCTTGGGTTACAAATCAAGCCTTGGTAAATTTAAGAATATTGAAACCATATCAAGTGTCTTCTGACCACAACGCTATGAGACTAGATAACAATACAGGAAAAAAAAAAAAAAAACCCTGTAAAAAATACAAACAGATGGAGGCTAAACAATACACTACTAAGTAACCAAGAGATCACTGAAGAAATCAAAGAGGAAATCAAAAAATACCTAAAAACAAATGACAATGAAAACACGAAGACCCAACACCTATGGGACGCAGTAAAAGCATTTCTAAGAGGGAAGTTTATAACAATACAATCCTACCGCAAGAAATATCTCAAATAAACAACCTAACCTTACACCTAAAGCAATTAGAGAAAGAAGAACAAAAACCCCAAAGTTAGCAGAAGGAAATAAATCATAAAGATCAGATCAGAAATCAATGAAAGAGAAATGAAGGAAACAATAACAAATATAAATAAAACTAAAAGCTGGTTCTTGGAAAAGATAAACAAAATTGATAAACTATTAGCCAGACTCATCAAGAAAAAAAGGAAGAACACTCAAATCAACAGAATTAAAAATGCAAAAGGAGAAGTAACAACTGACACTGCAGAAATAAAAAGGACCATAAGAGATTACTACAAGCAACTATATGCCAATAAAATGCACAACCTGGAAAAAATGGACAAATTCTTATAAAAGCACAACCTTCCGAAATGGAACCAGGAAGAAATAGGAAATATAAACAGACGAGTCACAAGCACTGAAATTGAAACTCTAACAGGCAAATTCTATCAAACATTTAGAGAAGAGCTAACACCTATCCTTCTCAAACTCTTCCAAAATGTAGCAGAGGAAGGAACACTCCCAAAATCATTCTATGAGGCCACCTTGATAACAAAACAAGACAAAGATTTCACAGAAAAAGGAAACTACAGGCCAATATCACTGATGAATTAAATGCAAAAATCCTCAACAAAATACTACCAAACAGAATCCAACAGCATATTAAAAGGATCATACACCATGATCAAGTGTGGTTTATCCCAGGAATGCAAGGTTTCTTCAAAATCCACAAATTAATCAGTGATCCACCATATTAACAAACTTAAGAGTAAAAACTATATGATCATCTCAATAGATGCAGAAAAAGCTTTAGACAAAATTCAACACCGATTTATGATAAAACCCCTCCAGAGGGCTTCCCTAGTGGCACAGTGGTTGAGAGTCCACCTGCCGATGCAGGGGACACGGGTTCATGCCTCGGTCCGGGAAGATCCCACATGCTGCGGAGCGGCTGGGCCCGTGAGCCATGGCCGCTGAGCCTGCGCGTCCGGAGCCTGTGCTCCACAACGGGAGAGGCCACAACAGTGAGAGGCCCGCGTACCACAAAAAAAACAAAAACAAAAACAAAAAACCCTCCAGAAAGTAGGCATAGAGGAAACTTACCTCAACATAATAAAGGGCATATGTGACAAACCCAAAGTCAACATTGTTCTCAATGGTGTAAAACTGAAACCATTTCCTCTAAGATCAGGAAAGGCTGTCCACTCTCACCACTATTATTCAACACAGTTTTGGAAGTTTTGGCCACAGTGATCAGAGAAGAAAAAGAAATAAAAGGAATCTAAATTGGAAAAGAAGATGTAAAGCCATCACTGTTTGAAGACGACATGATACTATACATAGAGAATCCGAAAGATGTTAACAGAAAACTACTAGAGCTAATCAATGAATTTGGTAAAGTAGCAGGATACAAAATTAATGCACAGAAATCTCTTGCATTCCTATACACTCATGATGAGAAATCTGAAAGAGAAATTAGGAAAACACTCCCATTTACCACTGCAACAAAAAGAATAATGTACCTAGGAATAAACCTACATAAGAGGAAAAAAGACCTGTATGCAGAAAACTATAAGACATGGATGAAAGAAATTAAAGATGAAACAAACAGATGGAGAGATATACCATGTTCTTGGATTGGAAGAATCAACATTATGAAAATGACTATACTTCCCAAAGCAATCTACAGATTCAGTGCAATCCCTATCAAACTATCACTGGACTAGAACAAAAATTTGAACAATTTTTGTGGAAACACAAAGGAACTGGAATAGCCAAAGCAATCTTGAGAAAGAAAATTGGAGCTGGAGGAATCAGGCTCCCTGACTTTAGAGTATAGTACAAAGCTACAGTAATCGAGACAGTATGGTACTGGCACAAAACAGAACTATAGATCAATGCAACAGGATAGAAATCCCAGAGATAAACCCATGCACATATGGTCACCTTATCTGTGATAAAGGAGGCAAGAGTATAAAATGGTGAAAAGACAGTCTCTTCAATAAGTGGTGCTGGGAAAACTGGACAGCTACATGTAAAAGAATGAAATTAGAACACATCCTAAGACCATGCACAAAAATAAACTCAAAATGGATTACAGACCTAAATGTAAGGGAAGACACTATAAAACTCTTAGAGGAAAACATAGGCAGAACACTCAAATCACAGCAAGATCCTTTTTGACCCACCTCCTAGAGAAATGGAAATAAAAACAAAAATAAACAAATGGGACTTAATGGGACTTAAAAGCTTTTGAAGAGCAAAGGAAACTATAAACAAAACGAAAAGACACCCCTCAGAATGGGAGACAATATTTGCCAATGAAGCAACTGACAAAGGATTAATCTCCAAAATATACAAGCAGCTCAATATCACAAAAACAACCCAATCCAAAAATGGGCAGAAGACCTTAATAGATACTTCTCCAAAGAAGATATACAGATTGGCAACAAACACAATAAAAGATGCTCAACATCACTAATCGTTAGAGAAATGCAATTCAAAACTACAATGAGGTATCACCTCACAACAGTAAGAATGGCCATCATCAAAAAATCTACAAACAGTAAATGCTGGAGAGGGTGTGGAGAAAAGGGAACACTCTTGCACTGTTGTTGGGAATGTAAATTGATACAGCCACTGTGGAGAACTGTATAGATGTTCCTTAAAAAACTAAAAATAGAACTACCATATGACCCAGCAATCCCACTACTAGGCACATACCCTGATAAAAGCATAATTCAAAAAGAGTCATGAACCACAATGTTCATTGCAGCACTATTTACGTTAGCCAGGACATGGAAGAAACCTGTGTCCATCAACAGATGAATGGATAAAGAAGATAGAATATATGGCACATATATTCAATGGAATACTACTCAGCCATAAAAAGAAGCAAAATTGAGTTATTTGTAGTGAGTTGGTTGGACCTATAGTCTGTCATACAGAGTGAAGTAAGTTAGAAAGAGAAAAACAAATACTGTATGCTAACACATATATATGGAATCTAAAAAAAAAAAAAAAGCTTCTGAAGAACCCAGGGGCAGGACAGGGAATAAAGACACAGATGTGGGGAATGGCCTTGAGGACACAGGGAAGAGGAAGTGTAATCTGGGAAGAAGTGAGAGAGTGGCATTAACATATATATACTACCAAATGCAAAATAGATAGCTAGTGGGAAGCAGCCACATAGCACAGAGAAGTCAGCTTGGTGTTTTGTGACCACATAGAGGGGTGGGATAGGGCGGGTGAGAGGGAGACACAAGAGGAGAGGATATGGGGATATATGTATACGTATAGCTGATTCACTTTGTTATACAGCAGCAAGTAACACAACAATGTAAAGCAATTTTACTACAATAAAGATGTTAAAAATTAAAATAAAATAAAATAAAATTCTGAGTACTCTGGGAATACCTAGAAACTGGAATTGTGAGTCAAGTGTGAATAGAGAAGCTATTTCCTTATCTGTTAATTCTAATCTCTATGTCATTTCTGGAATGATTGTAATGGATCTTTCTCCTCATCATGGTTCATATTTTCCTGTTTTTTGCATACTTCGTAGGTTTTGATTGCATCCAGATATTGTGAATTTTACTTTGTTGGATGAGAGTATTATTTTTTGTATTTTTAAAAATATTCTCCAACTTTTTTCTATAATACATTTAAGTTATTTGGAAATGTATCATATCCCTCCTATCTTGTTTTAAGTTTTCTTAGGTGGGACTTGAACAGTGTTTGGTCTAGGGTTAATTAATCCCCACTACTAATGCAATACCCTTTTGAGTACTCTCTCCAATGTCTTGAGAATTAGATTTTCCAGGCTGGCTGGTGTCTGAGGCAGGCACTATTCCTGGGCCAGTGTGAGTGTCTGGCACTGTTCCTACTAAACATTTTGGGTAGTTCTTTCCTGGTATCGGTGGTTTCCTCATATACATGCACTCTTCAGCACTCTACTGACTACTCAAGAGGACAGATCTTTGGTATCTTCTCTGTGAAGCTTGCTCTCTGCAGTACCCTGTCCTGGGCACTCCAGTTATCACGGTCTCCCCAGACTCTCCACTCCATCTCTCAACTAAAGGAGACCACTGGGCTCTGTCTGGGTTCTCTTCCCTGTGCTACACCTGGTAAACTGCCTTAAAACAGTAAGCTACAGCAATCATAGGACTTTCCTCATTTGTTTCCTGTCTCTCAGGATCACTGTCCTGCAGTGCCGGAATTCCAGTATCTTGAAAACTTTTGCTTCATACGTTCTGTCTTTTTTTTAGCTTGTCTAAAAATCTTCTTCCTACACAAAACCATCTCTGGCTTTGCCATGCCTTTTTTCTACACATCACTCAGCACATGGTGGATCCTCAATATTTAATCTACCCAAAACATGCTAATCCATGGACTTAAATGTCTAACATAATTAAATTTGCAATATGGAAATGAGAAATTGAGAGTTAAGCTGCGAATTACCTTTTTCACCACTGTAAAACTACAGAATCAATAAAAACTGCTAGCATTCAAGTTGAAAAAAAAAACTAATAAATTTAATATATTTTTTTATTTCCTCTCTCTCTTTCCACTATCGGTATTTCCTCAGTTGTGTTGATGACAAAATAGACTTATATCACATCCAGAAGACATGAGACAAAACCAACTTCTGCTGACAAGAAAAATTTCAACTAAGAGTATTATTAACCTCACGTAAGGGGATATAAAATAAATGTGAAGAATATTTTATTTGATTTGAACATTACATCTTATCATTGTTCTATATTTCAATCTGCTGAAAAGAAGCTTCTGAATTATCTTTCTGGTTGAAGTAATTCTGATACCAATATTTCAGTATCATTTTCATACAAATTATTGATAAATGGCAGGAAGGTATTTTTCTTCTTCTTATTTTTCTTAAAGTGCTTCATGTGTAACCATTCTTCCAAAGAAATATGGACTTTAGTGTAAACAAATTTCTATATTCAGAAAACTTTTGGGACATGCATATTTATGATGCTATATACTTGCACATTACTAAATAATCATATTGTAAGTAAACATATTTTTCAGAAGTCTCAAAGAGCCGTGGAATGATGAAAGATATTTGACATACATGTATTAGTATTTTGATGCCCAGATTTTAAAGCAACTAATTTAAAAATAGATTTTGCATATCCTTAAATAGTGTTTTGATCCATTTTTGCTTAATGTAAAAGCCTTAAATACCCAAGACTTGATAGATTCTGCAAACTAGTTTTATATTATGATTATAAAAAAAATATATTTGGAGAAATTAAACACTGAACCACATAAAAGTATTTCATTAAACAATGATGTTATTTATTTAAGTGATGTTTAGTACAATGCTACATACTTAAACTTATATTCAGCGTATAGCAAGATGAATATCATTAAGAATTTTAAAAAGTTCACATAGTGATTAATCTATAAATCTGGTCCAAAGCTACAGATAAACATTTGCTATTTCCTCTAGAGCTTCACAATACTGTTATCAGAATTCCTAATATATTTAATCTATTTTTTAGCTTGTGAACTATTTTCAAAATTTCAATGTGCAGAATATTCAATCACTACTCCCATAATATACTAATTCAAAAAATATATTTTAAAGTAATTATGTTGGATAAACTTAAGTACCACTGAAGTAAACAACACTGAAGAGTATGAGGGAACAGAAAACAAAAAAAAATATGTTTTCTCATAGCATAGAACATTTCTAATAGGAAATAAATAATTTCTGGGTCAGTAACCAGCACTTCTATTTTTATTATGTCATTATATCTAGTATGTATACATTAGTTATCTGATTTTATTTAAAGCCATGACACCTAGATTATCATCAACAGCACCTGAGTAAAAATCACAGTTCTGTAAGAAGATTGATATGACATTGATGGTAATACATGTTGAAGCCTTGTATTTTCTCTATATAGTGAGGCTAACTTTTAAATGATAATGAAGATTTTTTAAAATTGTGGTAGAAATGTACGCTATGAAGTTTGGTCTAAACTTTCTAATATCACTCTATAAGTTTGGTATCATCACAAAAAATACTAAATAATAATGATAATAATAATAACTCAAAATATCAGCAGAATGAAACAAGCATTTGTTTAACTCATAAGTCTGCAGAGTGTTTAGGGGAAGATTGGCCTTGAACCACTCCTGAGTGTGGTTCTATTCCACATGTTTTTCATCCTTTTCTTGGGACAGCAGGCTAACCCAGGCATGTTCTTTTCATTGTGACAAAGGAACAAAAGTGCAACTGTAAAACTCAAAATATATTTTAAAGAATTATGTCTGCTAAAATTCCATTGGCCAAAATGAATCATATGGCTAAGCCCAGCTTAAAAGGGAAAGAAGGATACCCCACACAGTCCGATGCCAAAGCAAGTTATATGGCAAATCCCCAAAACAAAGGAGACAAAATATACATTCTGCCCATGGAAGGCTAGAAAAGTAGTGAATATTTCTGAAAAATAACCTAATTTACCACAATCACTATTTTAGTAGAACTACATGCTATAGTCTATAATTGAAGGTAGCATAATGTATGTAATCTTATCATTTATGCAAATGCTTATGAAATGATTTACTGAGAAATTATCTGTGATCTAACATTTTACAAAGGTATTATTTAAATAAAGAGGATTGTAATATTAATCCCAAAATATATGTTCAGCA
>NW_006794000.1:380065-382540 GCF_000442215.2 Lipotes vexillifer | reverse complement strand
CAGCAGGACTTGGGTAGGAGGGCTTTAATAATTTTTCTTTAGTGAGAAGAACTGCTACTGAAAGTATGCAAAATTTGTAGCTGCTTCTATTTCTAAGTGGACATACTCAGTAAAAGGAACCAAGCTTCTTGTGGCAGAATACTATTTTGAGTTATTAATTGATGTGTTTCTCTTTTTGTTTCCTTATGTAACAGAGTCTTGGGTGATTCTCATCCAGTGTAAGAGGGGACGTTTTTGGATAATTGTATGAAATATTGCTTTCTTTATATATGACATATAGGCTTTATAAAGTATCAGTGGGAAAGCTTAAACTTTTCATTCAAAAATGATAATGTATATGGTATAAATAGAGAAAGGAAAAAACATGCTTTTTCTTTTACCTTTTATATCTTGTACTATATTATGAAATGTTTGCATGATTTATAAAGAATCGTGATTCTTGATTTCCCACATTCATAAAGTAAATCATTTAGTTAATATCTTATCTGCAATTATTTTGTGTATAAATGATAGATGCAAGCCACCCAAAAGGAGGAAAGTTTTTACCAAGTTATGCACCAGGAAGGTGAACATCTTCTTGTCCACCCTCCTAAAAGTGAGGTGATGGAGAAAATGTCCTCTCTTTTATATTATACCTGAGTAAATTGTTTATCTAGAAGGAACTTTTCATCAGTATACAAAAACCATAATACTGCATGTGAAGAATCAATAACTACCCTATCTAGTGACAGTAACAGAAGCCATTCCCCACAACCCTGAATTCATAGACACAAGGTATAAATACAAATCCTCCTGTCTACAATTGGCAGGGAAAACTCTAAAGATAATTTCAGTTTCAAAGCTTCCTGTAGATTCAGTTGAGTCCTTATTTGTGACTGTCTCACAGCTCAACTCTCAATTTTTTTCTGCTCAAACCCATTTCTCTCCTTGGCCTAACACATGTATATCCCAATAGTGATACCTAATGAACCTTATACACTGATCTCTACTTCAGAGTCTGCTTCCCAGCAATCCAAGGACAGATGGAAATTGAATCTAATAAACATTCATGAGCCAGTTCACCAAGAGGATTTTAGACTTCTCAAAGAATTTTACCATAAATGGGAGTTAGAGAAGTATTTTAAGCAGAAAAGTGAAATGATGAGATTTCCATTATAAGAAATTATTCTAGTAATATCCTGTGAAAACGAATTTGAAATAGCAGAGTATAAGCAAGTAAGAATATGGAGTTATTTTAGTCATCCAGACAAAAATAATAATAGCTGTTAGCTAACACATGCTATATGACACAGTTCTAAGTACTTTTCAGATACATGTTAATAATATTTTTAAAAAATTATGATTTAGGTAATACATTTATCTCTATTACCACATGTTACAAATGAGAAAACTGAATCACAGAAAGGTTAAGTAAATTGTCCAAGGTCATGTGACTAGTAAGTGGTGAAGCCAGGACTTGAACTGATGGCATGGTTTCAATGACTTTCTCTTCCCCACTGCGGTCTTGCAGCATATTTAGTGATGGCTTGAACTAAGGCAGTAGGGGCAGCAAAAGAATTACATGAACAGGATAATATAGTGGGAAGTCAATAGGAATTTACAATGTGATTATCTTATTTGAACATCTGAGTTTGATGTGTTAATGAATCCGAGTGGAATTGTTTGGTTGCTGACAGCCTTTGAGAAATCTCAGGAGGCACTAACGAACCTGGATGGGAGCCATCAGTATATTAGTGATAACTGAAGCCATGACTAGCAATATTATGGTCGATGGAGACTGCGTAGCAGGAAAGAAAAGGTCAAGAATAGAACCCTATGGAGTATCCACACTTAGTCTCTCCACTAAAAAATAAAGACATAGATACAAACAACAAATATCCACAAATTTTACTCAGCGAAATAATTAATGTTTGTATGCCTCTTTTATACACTTATAAGGTAATCAGATTTAAGTTATTCAAAATCTCCATCTTTTATCTAGGAGCAACAAATGAGTTTATCAATTAATAGAAAAAAATCTGTGATTACTTATTTCAATCAATGGCTGCTAAAAACCTTCTATATTTCAGAGAAACTTTCAGGACAGTTAGTAAACTTCTAAAAGTCTTCAGTTTCATGGTTTGGTAACTTTTAGAAACACCGATATATTTGAATAAATGAAAATATTAGAATGATTACATGGTTTAGATATCAAATAGATATCTGCCCTTTCTCTCACTTACTCAAATTTATTTTAAGAAAATTAGAAATTTAGGGCTTCCCTGGTGGCGCAGTGGTTGAGAGTCCGCCTGCCGATGCAGGGGACGCGGGTTCGTGCCCAGGGCTGGGAGGATCCCGCATGCCGCGGAGTGGCTGGGCCCATGAGCCATGGCCGCTGGGCCTGCGCATCTGGAGCCTGTGCTCCGCAAGGTGGAAGGCCACAGCAGTAAGAGGCCCGCATACCACAAAAAAAAAAAAAAAAAAAAAAAAAAAAAA
>NW_006794000.1:373448-379919 GCF_000442215.2 Lipotes vexillifer | reverse complement strand
AAAAAAAAAAAAAAAAAAAAAAAAAAAAAGATGCTATCTTAATGGCACTTGCAGTAAAATGGGACTGACAACGAATATGAAATTAAAAATCAGGTGTAATCAGCACAGTAAGAGGCAAAAGATAGGATAGTATGGGAGCAAAGGAAAGACATTTCACCTCTGCTACATAGGGAAGTTATATTTAGGCTAAGACTTGCAAGATGTGTAATCACACAAGGAAGAGAATGAGTGCTTGAAGTAAAAGAAACAACATAAATAAAAGCCTGAAGGTGAGACAAAGTTGTGGATACTTCTAGAACTGAAAGTAGATCTGTGTGGGAGGAATACCTCCAGATTGAGAATGACAACATAAGGCAGAAATAAGCAGCAGGAAGATGATAAATGCTATTGAGTGATGCTGACAACTTATTAAGAAAATATTGTAAAATCTGACCTTGGTGTGAAGTATGTATGACAAGGACACAAACATTCTCATTTTTCAGCATTCTATAATACTAAGTTCCAGATATTATAAGTGTTCCATAAGACATTGTCAAAGAGGTACTCAGGGTGTCCATAGATAAATATTAAGGACAAAATTATTTTATGAGTTAATGTGAAAAATGAAGAATTGATTCAAAATACAGAACTAGAAATTTTGCTACGTGCTTAGTCTGGAGCTACGGGTCAGTTCTAGAAATGCTTACTCTAGAACTGACCTTGGCAAAGATATGAGCTTACTTCTTCTACTGACCCCACTCTAACATTGAGAAGCAGCTTATTTGAGGCTCACAGCTATCATGTCCAGAAAGACTGGTAGATGTCTTCTGCTCTTTCCAGGGACACTAGATGAGACCCTGTATTGTTCTTTAATAGTTTCACTCATGAATATACATAAAGTTAAAAGGGTAGTTTGTCTGAAGGTCTAGAACATTTTGTTTTGTTGCATCAATTTTCTTCTGCATCAAGCATCTCTCTTAGAAAAGTGTTATAAAGAAGGAATTAAAAGGGAATAATGTTCTTTCTTTTTTTTTCAATAATAAACTAGTTTCTATGCGATGGCGAGGTCAGTTGGGAAGTTATCCAACAGTTCAAGCAAGAGTTGATGTATTTGGGCTTCCCTGGTGGCACAGTGGTTAAGAATCTGCCTGCCAAAGCAGGGGACATGAGTTCGAGCTCTGTTCCAGGAAAATCCCACATGCCGTGGAGCAACAAAGCCCACGAGCCACAACTACTGAAGCCTGCACACCTAGAGCCCGTGCTCTGCAACAACAGAAGCCACCACAATGAGAAGCTTGCACACTGCAGTGAATAGTAGCTCCCCCTCACCACGACTAGAGAAGCCCATGCACAGCAACGAAGACCCAACGCAACTAAGAAAAGAAAGAAAAAAAAAAAGAATACAGATAGAAAAGAAAGAAATAAAACTGTTTTAAAAAAATAGTTGATGCATTAGGATAATGACAGTGAGGACTGAGGCAGACAATAGGTAGAATAAGTGGGATATGGTGTCCAAATAGATGTAAGGATAAGAGAGAAGAAAGAGATCATGTTGACAATGGGATATTAGCTCTGGTAAACGGTGGTGCCTCTCCCTGACTTAGGGAACATGAGAGAAGGATGAATGGATTGTGCAGGAAGGTTATTTTATTTATTTAGTTTAGTACAGTTGGGTTTTAGGTATGCATATCACATACAGGTGAAATGTCTAGCAGGCAGTGGGGCAGCTGATCACATAGGAATGAGATGGAGGGGAGAAAGTGGAAAACCAATTGTACGTGTTTTTTTCCAAGAAGTTACGCGATAAAATTGGACAGGAAGGGATAAGGACATGGATGTAAGATGTGTGTTCAAGGGAGGGTTATACTTGTAACTATACAAGAGCCTTAAACGTGTAAATACAGATAGGAAGAAAACAGTATAAAGGGGGCAATTGAAGTTTTAGGAAAAGAAATTGAATAGTGTAAGGTCCTTGAGAAGACAGGAAGCAATGACGTTCCAGGGACAAACATGGAACTCAGCTTTTTAAAGGAGGGAATATCTCTCATTATTAAAGAACAAGGGGGAAATATCAGGTGGGCATCTATTAAATACAGTCTTGGATACAGTGTAAGGGAGATGAGGGGATATTTCTCATTTGATAGCCTACATTTCCTCTATGCATTGAAGGTAAAGCTGAAAGAATGCTGGTAGGACGGATGTTTTGAGGAGAGAGTAGTTTGGAAATGTTGACTACGAGAAAGAATACCAAGTAGATGAAGAGACTTGGGCAAATCTGAGGGTCCAGAATTAATGATATTTGGGTTTCCTCCAAGATTTTTTGATAGATTTTCTCCAGCAGAAGGCTGTAGCCTGCATGTCTTTATAATAGATAAAGAAGATATGTAGAATTCACAAATAGGGGTTTGATTTAATTTCTGAATCCTTTAGGATTTCCTTCAGGAAATACAGTTGTGAACTCTCTTTTAATGTAATAGTTAATAATCTTATATGAAGCTTACCTGAATATAATTCTGGTAAAATCTAATTTTTAGGATAATTTTTATATCACATATGTGATAATTTTATGTGTCAACTCGGCTGGGCCATGGTGCTCTGATAGGTGCTCAATTGTTATTCTGGATGTTTCTGTGGGGTGTTTTTGATAAGAGTAACATTTAAATCAGTGCCCTTTGAATAAAGAAGATTGCCCTCCATAATGTGGGTGAGCCTATCCAGTCAGATGAAGGCCTGAATAGAACAAAAGATACACCTCTCTGAAGCAAGAAGGAAGGAGACAGGCTTTGAACTTGAGCTGCAGCATCAGCTTTTTCAGTCTGCTGGCCTATCCTGCAGATTTTGGACTTGGCAGCCTCTAGAATTTTGTGAACCAACTCCTTGAAATAAACCTCTCTCTATATATATATACACAAATCCTATTGGTTCTTTTTCCCTGAAGGACCCTGACTAATACAACGTATTAAAATTTACTTACACATTTAGTTGTTTCTACAATACCTAGTTTATTTCACTTCAGTAGTGATTGTGAAACTTGTTTAATTTTGCTAAATATTTTGTGTAAGAATGTAAATCTTCATTTAGCAATATATTATCAAACTATTAAGATAAATATTAATTTTCTACTGTTCTCATTAAGCAAAGTTGTGCACCATCCAAATCACCGTAACTTTTAAAAAATGTTATTTTTACCCCAGAAGGGAAATCTTTTCAGAGTCCTCTTTGTTTTTTTCTTTAAATTATTTTAAAGAATTCGATTTCATAATTTCTTTCTAACTATATTCAATAAAATATTACTCCTACTTTAAAAGACCAAATGGGTCAACAGTTTTGATTTTACAATATTTTTGAAAGAATTATGACAATATTTAGCATATAATAAAAACATATGAGAAAGAGATCATATAAAAAAACAATGACATAAAACTTGATCATTCATTAGGCATGTAAAAATATAAGCATATTTTGATACATGTTGTATTTCAATTATTTCCTGAAAGTAAATAATACATTCTCCACAATGTTGGGAATAATACATTCCCAACAATGAACAACAACACACAGGCCAATGTGTTATTCATCAGCAAAATATTTTACGGCAATGCATTTTGTATACTGTCTACTTAGCACTGTTTGAAAATTGCTAATCTTACAGAAGCATGAAAAAATTTATAATTCTTTTAAAATACATATATTTAGTGGTTTCTGTTTTCATGTTTCAGCATTAAACTTTGATAAATAGCATTGCATTTTTAATAGATACTCTGATTTTGTTATACAACTTGCCATATTAATCTGTTAATGGTTGCAGATTAAGATATATAGTACTTTGTATGTCAGTTGTCTTCTATTTAAAATGTTTGCAAGTCATGTGTTATTAGTAGTTCCACTTTCTTTCCATCAGACACCTTCCACAACATTACAGCCATTTTTATATGGTCTTTCAAATCTTCTCATCATTTATTATTTAATAAGCTTTTAATTTTATTTAGACTCTCTTCATTATTTTATGATTCCTCAAAGGCAGAACTATTGTTCCACTTATATTTTGACCTGGTTTCTAACAATTAAAAGTGGTCTTGGGCTTCCCTGGTGGCGCAGTGCTTGAGAGTCCGCCTGCCGATGCAGGAGACGCGGGTTCGTGCCCCGTTTCGGGAAGATCCCACATGCCGCGGAGCGGCTGGGCCCGTGAGCCATGGCCACTGAGCCTGCGCGTCCGGAGCCTGTGCTCCGCAACGGGAGAGGCCACAACAGTGAGAGGCCCGCATAACGCAAGGAAAAAAAAAAAAAAAAAAAGTGGTCTTTATTCACAGTTGTCATAGCCTATTCATGTTAACTTAGTTGTAAACTCCATTGTCTAAAATATATATAGTTTTACAAAGGCATGCCAGCTGTATTTTCCCATTTCCTCCCTAAGCAGATAATAATTTGTTAGCAACAGTTTTGCCACAAATTTGATATTCACTTAATTTCCAGCAGAGCTTGCAGTTCTAGATAGAAAACATTCTTTCCAAACATTTTAACAATGCTACCCTATTCTGACTCAGTTTATTCCTCCTACACGTATGCCATCTTCACAAATACAAGTTTAGCATTACTGTTCACTCAGCTCTAAAAATAAAGATGAAATTTTAAATTAATAATTAGAAAAATATGAGATGTATAGGAAAAATAATTTCTTCGCATTCACTTCACATAAAACTTTATAAAGCACAATATTCTCAACGTCATAGTATAGTGATGCTCTGTTGAAACAGCGATGCTCACCTGTTGTCTTTGGCATATAGCTCAATCACTTGCATCTAAAAGGAGCCACATAAATATTTTTTATACATAAAATATATGGATTTGTGGAGAAAATGTACATAAACAACTCAGATTTCCTTCACAGTGGTAATCAATCACGTTCCGTGTGTGTTAAAGAAATCCGTTATTATATCAGAGAGTAAAACATTAAATTCCATTTCAAATAAACATTTAGTGATTTTTATGTACAAAATGTCCTCTAATATTTTTTGCAGAAAGTTAAAATAAAGAGGACAGCTTTGCAGCTTTGAGTTACTTAAAAATTAGTAAGAACCTGTTAATCCAAACCACAATATAGTGACTAAAAATAATTATAAACCCAGATATGGGGACTGGGGAAGTATGTTAATGCAGTCTTCATTCCAATGGAAGTTATGTTTTTATGCTTTATTTTACCTATTCTCTTATTTTGTTAATGGATTCAAATATGCCAATAGAAATAATTAAGTTTATATCACAGTAATAACACTGCTGCAGAAAGAGGCACTCCAAGAGTCACTTTGATAAAGAAAATGAAAGGCTTGCAAACGCTGTAAATAGCTTTGCTTATAAGGGAAAACAACAAGCTAAATAAAAAGGAGGCAAAAGCTTTTGAAGGAAAACTATTTTAATTGGAAAAATTTGAAGTACGTGATTTGTTTAGGAGAAAAGAATGGTCTTTCAGAATGTTTTTAAAAATCCATGTTAAGAGACTTGGAAAAAATTTTTTAAAAGAAAATAAAAACCTTACTATTGGAAAAAAGGTTTGAAAATTCTAGTAATCACTAATACTATTTTTGGTGTTCCAGAAATTCTTCCTACTAGCTACTCTATCATAACTTACTGTCCTCTCCAATTAATCATTCCCTATAGCATGAACATGCTAGTTATTTCTCCATCTTAAAAAAAACCTGTTTTCATCCTGCTTTCCACACCATATACCCTTTACTTTCTTCCCTTTTAAAAGTGGTCAAATGTATATATATTTACATATATATATCCCTGTGTCTGTTTAAAAGAAAACAATTTACTTATATATCTGAAATGCACCTTCCTTTGATTCTTTTGGAATAAAGTAGGAAAGAAAATGGAAAAAAATGATATATCTAAAAAGTAAAATCTTGTTTCCTGTTATAATCCGTTATATGTTCAGCAATTTTCTCTCAAAAAAAATAACAACAAAAAATTGGCTGTAATAAAAAGTGTGGTAAAATAATATTGTCATTTTAAGAAACCTTTTGTTTTCCAATTTCTGATGTATATGCACTTAATTCTCCAATATATGCCTGGAAATAATGTCAGTCAAATGGACAAACTAATTATAATAAACATGCATTAGCATGTCATTTGCATTCATCATTAAAGTACATATTCTCAAAGAAAAATCAAGATTTAAAAGTTTAAATAGTCACAAAAATTATTTTTAAGTTTTAGGAAGTAGCTGGATTTCCCAGGCTGGAAGGGTAACAATGTTTAATCTAGGGGACAGTCGTATAGTCTCTCAGAAACAATTATAAAAACTCACATAAAAATTATTTTTGGAAAAGAATAAAATATTATAATTTATGTAATAACAATTATCAGCTATTTTTCCCATGTAGGATACATAACAATATTTAAAGATATGTAAACACCTGCCAGCAAAGTCTTTATAATCAATATGAGGAAAAGGGCTTCCCTGGTGGCACAGTGGTTGCGAGTCCGCCTGCC
>NW_006794000.1:330993-373312 GCF_000442215.2 Lipotes vexillifer | reverse complement strand
AAAAAAAAAAAAAAAAAAAAAAAAAAAAAAAAAAAAAAAAATGAGGAAAACTATCATACACAGAAAATGACTTAAAAGTTAAAAGCTGTTGGAATCTATGGAGAATGGTAAAAATGTGGCACATTTATGTTAATAATAATGATTTCCTAATGTCAAGTGCTTTTAAATTCAGAGGAAGTGATGACTGAATGGTTCTATCTAGTGTCGCGCCAGAAAGTTACAATTAGCCAAGAAAAGAGAATGATTAAAAAAAATAGTAGGGCTTCCCTGGTGGCGCAGTGGTTGAGAGTCCGCCTGCCAATGCAGGGGACATGGGTTCGTGCCCTAGTCCGGGAAGATCCCACATGCCGCGGAGCGGCTGGGCCCGTGAGCCATGGCCGCTGAGCCTGCGCGTCCGGAGCCTGTGCTCCGCAATGGAAGAGGCCACAACAGTGAGAGGCCTGCGTACCGCAAAAAAAAAAAAAAAAAAAAATAGTAAAGAAAACCAAAGAGATGAAGAAGTTTATGTGTCAGAAAGCTTAATATATGATGAAGAGCCGAATTTTGCTTAAAAAGAGCTCATATATGGCAGTCATAAGAGACAGATATGGAGATACAACATGGAGATAACTTGAAGAAGGCCTAGAAAAAAGTTTTCAAATCAAGGAAATAAATATAAAGGTATACAATTGGTCTTGGAGAAAAAAAGAAATAGTTTTCTAGGTCTGAGCCTAAAGCTTTACTTTCTTAAAAACTGGGGATTAAAATTGCAGGTCCTGTGAATAGATCCAGACCTTCCTGTTTATAATGGCAAGTGAATGATATAACCTAAATGATATTTTGACAATCTCAAATTAACATATTACCTGTTCTGGGACTTAAAAATTCAATTAAGCTGTTTATTTCCAGCATGCAACTAAGCTTTAAGCTAAAGACTAGTATTTTCTCAGTAGGTCTAACGTACAAGCTCTAATACAACAAGCTCCTCCACAATCCCTGCTGGCTTTTAATGCTTTATCTTGATGGTAAATTAGTTCCATTAGCATAATTCTTTTAGTGCTTGGTCCTTTTGCTGACATCAAGCCTCTTACCAAAAGTCTTGAAAATATAGGATTTTATTTAAATAGTTCTCCACATGTACTGGGTTTATATTGGCCTAATTTAGAAACAATAGCCCATCACAAATGCAGTGTTGTCATAGTAGATGTACCCCTATTTGGAAAACCACAGTATTAGAAAACTGTTTTAATACTTTAAAAATTGATTGAGGCTTTATGCTCTAAGTTTTCTAGTTACGTTTTATATGCAAACACTGGGATTTGTTGTTTTAAACTCTGGTTCTCTAACTTTTGTGTGAACTTGTTAAGCACAAATAGTTGGGTTTCATACACAGCTTTTGATTTAGTAGTTTGGGGTGAAGTCCAAGAATTTGCATTACTAGAAAGTTCTCAAGCAAAACTGATGCTGGCGGTCTGAAGAATGCACTTGGAGAAACACTACTTTGAAATCTTTTGACTCTATATTGGTGGTCTCATGTTAAGATAGATTGATCTCTGAGACTGTTTCCCACTTCCTTGGTCACTTGAAAGTATAATTATCTCAAGACATTGTTACAATACAATACAATACATAAATGATTTAGCAGAGATTCTGAAACATAATTGACAATTAGTAAACTTTAACTGCCATCTTCCCCTCTCTAAAAATTTAAAATATTTAAAAAATAATCATTTAAATGATGTCTTTGAGGGTGTGGGAAGAGAGAAGTCAAATCAATGTTGAGTCAGAGACTGGCCTATGGAGGAACATATAAGGCTTTAGTCTTTTCTGACTAGAAGGATGATCAGTTCATGTCAATGTCACCTTGTTCCTAAATAATTGATATTAAAAAATGTCCAAAACAAAGTACAAACAAACAAAAATATAAAACATGGGGATGGAGAGCATACTAAATAAGTTATTACCATTTACTGCAAATGCCAGAAATCCCAACAGAAACAAAGATTTACTTATATTTCATAACAAGATGTCCAGACGTGGAAAACTTCTTTCTAGGTTTCTCCTTTGCTGCCGTCTACAGTTTTCTCCTCTGCTCTCAAAATGGCTGCTGGATTTCCAGAAAGAATATGTATGCATCACACAGGAAGAAGAAAAAGGGTAAACTATTTTCTCTTAGTTTGGCTATGATTTTATATTAGGAAAGGAAGACCTCACTCTTTTACCTATATTTTATTAGCTTGAACTGTGTCACCTGCTCATGCTATGTGGAAGGACAGCAGAAAAAGTAAACATTTTAGCTTACTAGCCTTTTTAGTGGAGGAAGGTCAGGGATAATGTTGTGCATGGTTCTTGCATAGCCAATTCATAGTGTGCAGCACAGAAACTTTTAAGGATGAAATTTTAAGGAAGTGTTCTGGAAAAACTTCAAAAACATTTTTATTTTCGACACTGAATACTGACTTAGAAGAATCATTGGGTAAAGTCTGGTTGCCAATATCTATTTAGGTGTAATATCTAGTAGAAAAGGAGAGCAGTACAAGAACTAAATGTCAACATCTATCTAATAGAAAACAACCAAATAATGAGTACTTTCCAAAAGTAGATATCCACTGAAAATCAGATGTACAATGTTTCCACACTCCAAAAGCCATTTGACTTCCAAAGGCAACCATAACATTTTAAAAATGCCTATAAAAGCCAAGAATATATATGCTAAATTGAAACAACAAAGATTAAGTCTTCCATTCCATAAATATGAAATGTCTTTCCATTTATTTGTATTTTCATTAATGTTTTGTAGTTTTTAATGTATAAGTTTTTCCCCTCTTTGGTTAAGATTATTCCTAATTTTTTTTTAAACATCTTTATTGGAGTATAATTGCTTTATAATAGTGTGTTAGTTTCTGCTTTATAACAAAGTGAATCAGCTATACATATACATATATCTCCATATCTCCTTCTTCTTGCATCTCCTTCCCACCCTCCCTATCCCACCACTCTAGGTGGTCACTAAGCACCGAGCTGATCTCCCTGTGCTATGCGACTGCTTCCCACTAGCTATCTATTTTACATTTGGTAGTGCATATATGTCCATGCGACTCTCTCACCTTGTCCTAGCTTACCCTTCCCCCTCCCCGTATCCTCAAGTCCATTCTCTAGTATATTCCTAAATATTTTATTCCTTTTGATGCTACTGCAAATGAGATTGCTTTCCCCATTTCATTTTTGAATAGTTCATTTTTAGTGTCAGCAAATGCAAATGGGAATCTTTCACAACTATTTCTTTAAAAAAAAATAAAATCCTTGGGTTTCTACCTACGTGGTCATTCCTCTTCCATACTTCCCCATTAGCAAAAATTTGTCTTTTGTCTTTCCCATTCAAACTTACCTCTGAATAAAGAACTTCAGATATTGTGTTACACCTCACTTCCAGCTTTTGGAACCTGTTTTGTCTCTGCCCGAGGTCTTCTTTCCCTCCAGCCACAGTGCTAATTATAAGCTGTAGATGCAGTCCATTTATGAAAATCAGCTATAGTAACACTTCCTTCATGACCTGTGAATATATTATGTTTCAAAGCAACCTGTGCATTTATTCATCCCATTACATGTGTGTGTTTATGTGTGTGCACTTATCAAGTACATGTCAGAAACTGTTCCAGGCACCGGAGTCATAATGATAAGAACAGAGAAAAATCTCTCTTTAAATTTTTGTGAGTGCACAGCACAACAAAGGTGTAAAATGCCTAAGTAGTTAGACAAAATTAAGTATAGTGATAGACTAACCGGGTAAGGGGACTCATTAATAGAGTGGTCAAGGACGGCCTCTCTGGAAAGGTGTTTTTGAACAGAGAACTGTGATGAGAAAACGAGATTGTAGGTATCTAGAGCAACAACATTCAAAACAAAGATAGAACAAGTTTAGGAACACTGAAAGTAAACTTGGTGTGTTTGAAAAAAATTGTATGATATATATAATAAAGAGGTAAGTATGATAAAACCCAGTGAGCAAAATGGAAAATAGTGGTACTTAAAATTACTATTTCAAATATTTCTATGGCAGGTTCCATTCTTATATCATTTAGGAAACCCCAGGATACCAATGGTTGTAAACAAAGTAAAACAAAACAGAAAACAGAAAAGTTCTCTAGTTTGAACATAGACAGTTGATTTCTTGCTTACATTGCATACCCACTGTGAGGTAGGGTACAACCTCACTCATTATCACTTAGGGATCTCGGCTTTGTTTCAACACTGGCTTCCTCAATCACAGAGGCTGGAAAAAAAAGGCAATGGGAATTCATATAATGACTAATAAAGCTTCTTTGGATCATTTGTGTTAAGCAAGTGACACCTATTGTCTATTATAGAGTCCAAGTGCTTCTGCCCATTGGCTCCTGGTATCAAAGTCACCAAAGAAAACACAACACAGTCAAGAACTGGATGAAGCAGTTTGACTCACATAAAGAGACAGAGCAAGATCAGCTTCATTCGTGGGCATTGGTGCCCCACGGTCAGCAAGTCCCTCCTGACAGCTAATGCAGGGCAATTGTTCTGCACACATTCCTCTTGTACTGCAGCGGAAGAATCTCATCCCCTCCAAGCAGGAGACAGAAGTAATGGAGTCAGCTGGGTGCTGGATGACACACACATTTAAGCATAACAAGAGAGTACACCTTACATCTGAAACTGGGAATGATAGTCTCACAGAGGGCCATAAGTTCAGCACAGGTTGTAAGGGGCCTTTATCTTTTAGTAGTGAAGTACTCCAGGCCTGAGGCCTGTTCCGATGTGGCCAAGTGGGTGGGCAGGCAGGCAGTGTGTGTGGGGCTGGGGGGATGGGGGCGGGTATGGTGGTATCCAAGGCTGCCTGCACAAGACTGCCTTTCTCTACAATTTCAGATCATAATTCATCGTGCTTCCCGTGGAGCAAGTATGTATAGTCCTCCTTCATGAGAGGACACTGCAGGAATAGCCACAATGTCGATGGATAGTAAGTCTTCCAGTTATGTGTTTATAAGTTAAACAAGTCATTATAGCTTGTCAGTTATTTATGTTAATTTATCAAGGTATTAATGTAGTTTAAAGATGGGAATGATGTAAAGGAATTCAAAGCCAAGGTAAAAAGAACACTTGCAAATTTCATCCACCAGGAAAAATAAATACAATAAAGTAAATTGTAACTTACATCAATAGATCAGTACAATAAACTTTTCAATAATGTGACATATTTCAACTTTGTCAGTAACTTGTTTATAGAAAATTAGGTATAATAGGAAAAGCATCATTTGATTACCTCATGAATGAAATTTTCTGGCCAAGTCTCATTTACATCAGCAACTCAGGGATGGCATATATTTAGGATAAATACATGTTTTCCAATAAATATTGGTTTTGGATACTGGAAGCTCAAAGATTTTATTTTAAAAGATGATGTAGTCTTCCTTTCCAGTTTGTCATAGAATTTCTTTAAGCTACTTTTATTATTGTTTCTTTTTGCTTCCTCATAATCCCCTCTGTTTGGATAAGCCTTATGTATAAATGTGCTTGAGAGAGCAGATGGTGCTTCATGAGAGATTGGAGTTAGATTTGCTAACCAGGAGGAAAGAGATGGATTTAGATATTTCATTTTCCTTTTTGATACATTCCATTTTAATAGGAAGAAATGATTTCATAAAGCTGAGTTTGGGTTGTATTTGTATACACACACCTGTCACAATTATCACAATTAGCCACATGCATAATTATCCTGTTTTGCAATATTTGGAAAGGTTCAACATGCTATTAATTCTGCTTTAAATTTAAGGAAAAAAAGAAGAAAGTGCTATTCTTGCATTGTTTAGAAATTAATTGAAAGTAGATGCATAGTGTATATGACTGCCTCTGCTTAAAAAAAAAAAACAGTTTCAATGCAGGACCTCTTTCTTCTGATATTTGGAAAAAAACTACCATTGAATTTAATTACTTCTATAATATGTTTCCTTCATCCATTTGATGCTTATCAGTATAAATTAAAAACAGGCTGCATGGTTAAATGTGATTTAGAATTGTAATAACAGAGACTAGCATATTTCCTTTCATTCAAAGAGGTATAGCTATAAACATAGAGATGTATTTCATATTCTAGCTTAAGTAACTATGCTACTCTTAATGTGTGAATATATGTATGTGTCTACACTATATGATCACGTAAATTAGAATATAGAGATATGCATGTGTATACAAATATATGTATACTTATCAATATATAAATATATATAATTTTTAAAAGAAAGGAAAGACAAGCACCTACTATTTTGTTCTAGAATACTTGATTTCCTATATGTGAACATTTTTTTGTTATTTCAGAGAACCGAATTTTATTGTTGAAACTGCTAAAAAATGGTGAATGTCAAAAAAAGTGACAAAGAAAACATGGAAATTATTTGCTTTGATTTCCCAGAGAATGGCGGTGCAGAGAGGGAGTTGAGGACATCCAAGTGTCAATTTCCTTAAATGACAAAAGTAAAAAATTTCTTTCTTATAAAATGAAAAGGAAACAAGGGCATATATGGCTATTTGATAGTTTATAGTTATGATTAATATTAACATTAACAATATTATATACATTTAATATCATAAATGGCTTGGAGGATTTCTATGAGCTTATATAAATCTATTATTGGAGGAGTGAGCAAAATAACATATAAATTAAATATAATTAGATTGCTTGGTTTGGTTTATGATGACTTTTCCTAATGAAATAGAAGAAAGTCACTTAAACATCACTTTTCATATTTGTCCCAAATAAGCAAAGATCCTCTTACTGTATCGATCTCTGTGTGAAATGGTAAGGTAATAATTAGAGCAAAGTGCACACTTCAACATAATTTACTTCATTTTGATTCAGATCAACCTACATTTATTTTACCCAGTGCTAATTGTTGTGAAGGTAACAAATAAGAATAAGATGCAAACCTACTTTCATGAGTATACAAATTAGTAGGAATGAAATACACTAGCAAATGAAAAGATCAAACAAAAAAACCTGAACTATCAATTTTGAAAAAAAGTTCAAAATTTTATTCATTACTATTCTTTTGTTATTATATAGCCACTTGACTTGGCTTAAAATGGTTCACAATCTTCAACCTAAAATGTTAAAAGCCACTTGTATCATTCAATACAAGTGTTAGGTCAGACTTCCTGTTTCAGCTATAGTATATAAAAAACTTTTAGAAGTCATCACTCTTGTTCTCACCACAAAAAGTTGAACAAACTAAAACTCAAATCTTTTTTTAGATCTATCAGAAAATTGAAGTTTCAGGGCACAGTGACACCCTCAAATCTGGAAAGACAGGCAAATACAGAAATCACAGTCAAGATCAGTTTACTTGGAACAGATACCACTGGGGACAGTAACTGGTAGAGAGAGACACAATGGTAACTGACAAATTGCTGAAAGATGAGTGTGGAACAACTTGACTATGAGAAATTCCTGGGTGTCCAGCCATGAATGGTGGTGCCACACTATTGTATTACCTCCAGAGCTTTACCAGGTTCTGATGGTAAAGTTTAGCGAAAACCCTCTCCTCTTGTGGGCATGATAAAGGGAAAAGTCAATATGTTGAAAAATGTTCAGAGGGAAAGTAAAAATTTTGAAATATTTCCAGAGTGGTCTCTATAACATAGGACTCCATTCTAAGCAAAATTATTTTAGTAGAGCATTATCTAGCCTGGGGATGTGTAATTAGACAACTCCATTTGCCTCTAACCTACTGTTTCACACAGGAAAGGGAAAACAATGGTTAAGAAACATTTCCTAAAGTCACAGGTCCCAGGACCAAGAAAAAACTAAGATTTAATGGTAACATTAGAGAACGCTTTCACGGCCCAACACCTTCACACCATACAAAATGGGTTCCACTATAATAACAGATAAGATTACTACTAAGAGAACAAACATACAAAGACTTTAATTAAAAAAGAGTTATTAGGGAAATTCAAAACCCAAGGACATCAGAGGTGGGAAAAAAAATAGAGAACTAGAAGAAACTGAAGTCTCTAACACCTACAGCTACAGAAAACATTAAACACAGCCCAACTCCTAGCCATCAGTAATTGAGAGATCAAGTAGGCAGAAAATTAGGAAGGATATAGTTAAATTGAACAGCAACACCAATCAAAGGAATCTAACTGACATTTATAAAATACTTCATAGGGACTTCACTGGTGGCACAGTGATTAAGAATCCACCTGCCAATGCAGGGACATGGGTTCGATCCCTGCTCCAGGAAGATCCCATATGCCACAGAGCAACTAAACAACTAAGCCCATGGGTCACAACTAATGAGCCTGCACTCTAGAGCCCGCAGGCCACAACTACTGAAGCCTACACACCTAGAGTCCATGATCCACAACAAGAGAAGCCACTGCAATAAGAAGCCCGCACACCGCAACAAAGCGTAGCCCCTGCTCACCGCAACTAGAGAAAGCCCATGCACAGGAACGAAGATCCAACGCAGCTAAAAATAAATAAATAATTAATTAAAAATAAAATAAAATGCTTCATAAAATAACAGCAGAGTACACATTCTTCTCAATCTCACATCAAACATACACAGTAACAAAACAAATACTGGGCTGTAAAACATACCTCAACAAATTTAATAGAATAGAAATTCTATAAAGTGTGTTCTCAGATCATAATGGAATTCGACTAGAAAGATAGCTGGAAAATTCAAAAATATTTGGAGATTAAACACACATTTCAAAATAACACATAGGTCAAAGAAGAAGTCTCAAAAGAAATTTAAAAAATAATTTGAACTAAATAAAAAAAAAAATACAATTTATCAAAATACATGGGATGATGTGAAACCAGTGCTCACAAAGAAACCTATGACAATGTATGTATATATTAGAAAAGAAGAAAAATCTACAAGCAATAGTCTAAGTTTCCATCTCAAAAGAATGAGAGAAATAAAGCAATGCAAGCCTAAAGCAAACAGAAGGAAAGAAATATTAAAAATTAGAGCAGAAATCAATAAAATTATAAACAGAAAATCAATAGTGAAAAAAAATCAGTGAAACCAAAGGCTAGTTCTTTGTGTGAGTTTTGGAGATTCACATTGCTGTTCTGAGTCTCAGTTTCACTGTCAGTGAAATGGGAATAGTAATATCTGTATTTAGATGGCATGGAATAGAAGATCAAACATAAAATTCATATGGCACATGATAGGGGCAAATTGGATCTTCGGTATTATTTTTAAGACTGTTCTACACTAGAAACTGTTATTGATACTAGATATGGGTGGAGATAAATTCAGAGTACTCAATTCAATGAATTAAAAAGGGAGTGGTTGAAAAATATCTATTATATCTCTATAAGAAATACCCTAAACACAACTCTGTAAAACAATATATGATTTTAAATTTGAAGTCTGAATATTAAAAAAAACTTTAATCATCTGTCTCTTTGTTGAAAACTTGACAAGGGAAGGTTATATTTTTCAAAACATTTACTTAGGTAAGTTTGTCTTCTACAGCCACTCTCTGAAATAACCTCACAGATAAACCACTTTGATTTTATACATAAAAATATCAAAGTTACAAGGTGACAGCTGCGCATATTGATGTCTATATTAAACTTACCAGAAAAATGACTTCTGATACAATTTCTTTTAGCAGAAATAGATGAAGATTTAGTGTTTCTTGATTTTTCTTTATAATAAACTGTCCCCAGAGATTCAGTGTTCTAGAACAGTAAAAAGCCTGCCGATAAAGTGATTGATATGGAACACTCAGATCCAGAGGGTGAACAGAAGTGTTTAATGTCCCTGCATTGCACTCAGAGGAGAGAGAACCAGACAGATCCAATCATGGAATTTATAATTCAATACCTAGCTTCGCTCTCACTTCCGGGAAGATGGAGGAAGAGTAAGACGTGGAGATCACCTTCCTCCCAACAGACACACCAGAAATACATCTACACGTGGAACAACTCCTACAGAACACCTACTGAATGCTGGCAGAAGACCTCAGACCTCCCAAAAGGCAAGAAACCCCCCACGTACCTGGGTAGGGCAAAAGAAAAAAGAATAAACAGAGACAAAAGGATAGGGACGGGTCCTGCACCAGTGGGAGGGAGGTGTGAAGGAGGAAAAGTGTCCACACACTAGGAAGCCCCTTCGTGGGCAGAGACTGCGGGAGGCAGAGCGGGGAGCTTCGGAGCCGCGGGGGAGAGCGCAGCAACAGGGGCGCGGAGGGCAAAGCGGAGAGATGCCAGCACAGAGGATCAGGGCCGACCGGCACTCACCAGCCCGAGAGGCTTATCTGCTCCCCCGCCAGAGTGGGCGGGGCTTCGGTCGGAGCGCAGGGAGAGGACTGGGGTTGGTGGCGTGAACACAGCCTGCAGGGGGTTAGTGTGCCACGGCTGGCCGGGAGGGAGTCCGGGGAAAAGTCTGGAACTGCTGAAGAGGCAAGAGACTTTTTCTTCCCTCTTTATTGCCTGGTGTGCGAGGAGAGGGGATTAAGAACACTGCTTAAAGGAGCTCCACAGATGGGCGCTAGCCGTGGCAAAAAGCGCGGACCCCAAAGACAGACATGAGATGCTAAGGCTGCTGCTGCTGCCACCAAGAAGTCTGTGTGTGAGCACAGGTCACTATCCACACCCCCCTTCCGGGGAGCCTGTGCAGCTCGCCACTGCCAGGGTCCCGTGACCCAGGGACAACTTCCCCGGGAGAACACACAGCGCGCCTCAGGCTGGTGCAACGTCATGCCAGCCTCTGCCACTGCAGTCTTACCCTGCACTCAGTACCCCTCCCTCCCCCCGGCCTGGATGAGCCAGAGTCCCCAAAGCAGCTGCTCCTTTAACCCCGTCCTGACTGAGCAAAGAACAGACGCCCTCCGGTGACCTACATGCAGAGGCAGGGCCAAATCCAAAGCTGAGGCCCTGGGAGCTGTGAGAACAAAGAAGAGAAAGGGAAATCCCTCCCAGCAGCCTCAGAAGCAGCGGATTAAAGCTCCACAATCAACTTGATGTACCCTGCATCTGTGGAATACATGAATAGACAACGAATCATCCCAAATTAAGAAGGTGGACTTTGAGAGCAAGATTTATTATGCTTTCCCCTTTTCTTTTTTTTGTGTGTTTGTGTATGCTTCTGTGTGAGATTTTGTCTGTATAGCTTAGCTTCCACCATTTGTCCGAGGGTTCTGTCTTTTTTTTTTTCCTTAGTAATTACTCTTTATTTTAATAACCTTATTTTATTTTACTTTATCTTTGTTCTTTCTTTCCTTCCTTCCCACCTTTAGACAATGAATCATCCCAAATTGAGGAGGTGGACTTTGAGAGCAAGATTTATGATTTTTTCCTCTTTTCCTCTTTTTGTGAGTGTGTGTGTGTTTGCTTCTGTGTGAGATTCTGTCTGTATAGCTTTGCTTCCACCATTTGTTCCAGGGTTCTATCCATCCGTTTTTTTGTTTTTTGTTTTCCTCTTCATAAATATATTTTTTTATTTTAATAACTTTATTATATTTTATCTTACTTTATTGTATTTTACTTTATCTCTTTCTTTCTTTTTTTTTCTTCCTTCCCTCCTTCCTTCCTTGCTCCCTCCCTCCCTCCCTCCCTGCTTTCTTTCTTTCTACTTCTACTAATTCTTTCTTTCTACTTTTTCTCCCTTTTATTCTGAGCCATGTGGATGAAAGGCTCTTGGTGCTGCAGCCAGGAGTTAGCGCTGTGCCTCTGAGGTGAGAGAGCCAACTTCAGGACACTGGTCCACAAGAGACCTCTTAGCTGCACATAATATCAAATGGTGAAAATCTCCCAGAGATCTCCATCTCAACACCAGCACCCAGCTTCACTCAACGACCAGCAAGCTACAGTGCTGGACATCCTATGCAAAACAACTAGCAAGACAGGAACACAACCCCACCCATTAGCAGAGAGGCTGCCCAAACTCATAATAAGTCGACGGACACCCCAAAAGACACCACCAAACGTGGACCTGCCCACCAGAAAGACAAGATCCAGCCTCATCCACCAGAACATAGGCACTAGTCCCCTCCACCAGGAAGCCCACACAATCCACTGAACCAACCTTAGCCAATGGGGACAGACACCAAAAACAACAGGAACTACGAAACTGTAGCCTGCAAAAAGGAGACCCCAAACACAGTAAGATAAGCAAAATGAAAAGACAGAAAAACACACAGCAGATGAAGGAGCAAGATAAAAACCCACCAGACCTAACAAATGAAGAGGAAATAGGTAGTCTACCTGAAAAAGAATTCAGAATAATGATAGTAAAGATGATCCAAAATCTTAGAAATAGAATAGACAAAATGCAAGAAACATTTAACAAGGACCTAGAAGAACTAAAGATGAAACAAACAATGATGAACAACACAATAAATGAAATGAAAAATACTCTAGATGGGATCAATAGCAGAATAACTGAGGCAGAAGAATGGATAAGTGACCTGGAAGATAAAATAGTGGAAATAACTACTGCAGAGCAGAATAAAGAAAAAAGAATGAAAAGAACTGAGGACAGTCTCAGAGACCTCTGGGACAACATTAAACGCACCAACATTCGAATTATAGGGGTTCCAGAAGAAGAAGAGAAAAAGAAAGGGACTGAGAAAATATTTGAAGAGATTATAGTTGAAAACTTCCCTAATATGGGAAAGGAAATAGTTAATCAAGTCCAGGAAGCACAGAGAGTCCCATACAGGATAAATTCAAGGAGAAATACGCCAAGACACATATTAATCAAACTGTCAAAAACTAAATACAAAGAAAGCATATTAAAAGCAGCAAGGGAAAAACAACAAATAACACACAAGGGAATCCCCATAAGGTTAACAGCTGATCTCTCAGCAGAAACTCTACAAGCCAGAAGGGAGTGGCAGGACATACTGAAAGTGATGAAGGAGAAAAACCTGCAACCAAGATTACTCTACCCAGCAAGGATCTCATTCATATTTGACGGAGAAATTAAAACCTTTACAGATAAGCAAAAGCTGAGAGAGTTCAGGACCACCAAACCAGCTTTACAGCAACTGCTAAAGGAACTTCTCTAGGCAAGAAACACAAGAGAAGGAAAAGACCTAAAAAACGAACCCAAAACAATTAAGAAAATGGGAATAGGAACATACATATCGATAATTACCTTAAATGTAAATGGACTAAATGCTCCCACCAAAAGACACCGATTGGCTAAATGGATACAAAAACAAGACGCATATATTTGCTGTCTACAAGAGACCCACTTCAGACCTGGAGACACATACAGACTGAAAGTAAGGGGATGGAAGAAGGTATTTCCTGCAAATGGAAACCAAAAGAAAGCTGGAGTAGCAATTCTCATATCAGACAAAATAGACTTTAAAATAAAGACTATTAGAAGAGACAAAGAAGGACACTACATAATGATCAAGGGTTCAATCCAAGAAGAAGATATAACAATTGTAAATATTTATGCACCCAACATAGGAGCACCTCAATACATAAGGCAAATACTAACAGCCATAAAAGGGGAAATTGACAGTAACACATTCATAGTAGGGGACTCTAACACCCAACTTTCACCAATGGACAGATCATCCAAAATGAATATAAATAAGGAAACACAAGCTTTAAATGATACATTAAATAAGATGGACTTAATTGTTATTTATAGGACATTCCACCCAAAAACAACAGAATACACATTTTTCTCTAGTGCTCATGGAACATTCTCTAGGATAAATCATATCTTGGGTCGCAAATCAAGCCTTGGCAAATTTAAGAAAATTGAAATTGTATCAAGTATCTTTTCTGACCACAAAGACGACATATCAATTACAGGAAAAGATCTGTAAAAAATACAAACACATGGAGGCTAAACAATACACTACTTAATAACGAAGTGATCACTGAAGAAATCAAAGAGGAAATCAAAAAATACCTAGAAACAAATGACAATGGAGAAACGACGACCCAAAATCTATGGGATGCAGCAAAGCAGTTCGAAGAGGGAAGTTTATAGCAATACAATCCTACCTTAAGAAACAGGAAACATCTCGAATAAACAACCTAACCTTGCACCTCAAGCGATTAGAGAAAGAAGAACAAAAAACCCCAGAGTTAGCAGAAGGAAAGAAATCATAAAAATCAGATAAGAAATCAATGAAAAAGAAATGAAGGAAATGATAGCAAAGATCAATAAAACTAAAAGCTTGTTCTTTGAGAAGACAAACAAAATTGATAAACCATTAGCCAGACTCATCAAGAAAAAAAGGGAGAAGACTCAAATCAATAGAATTAGAAATGAAAAAGAAGTAACAACTGACACTGCAGAAATACAAAAGATCATGAGAGATTACTACAAGCAACGGTATGCCAATAAAATGGACAACCTGGAAGAAATGGACAAATTCTTAGAAAGGCACAACCTACCAAGACTGAATCAGGAAGAAATAGAAAATATGAACAGACCAATCACAAGCAGTGAAATTGAAACTGTGATTAAAAATCTTCCAACAAACAAAAGCCCAGGACCAGATGGCTTCACAGGCGAATTCTATCAAACATTTAGAGAAGAGCTAACACCTATCCTTCTCAAACTCTTCCAAAATATAGCAGAGGGAGGAACACTCCCCAACTCATTCTATGAGGCCACCATCACCCTGATTCCAAAACCAGACAAGGATGTCACAAAGAAAGAAAACTACAGGCCAATATCACTGATGAACATAGATGCCAAAATCCTCAACAAAATACTAGCAAACAGAATCCAACCACACATTAAGCAGATCATACACCATGATCAAGTGGGGTTTATTCCAGGAATGCAAGGATTCTTCAATATATGCAAATCAATCAACGTGATACACCATATTAACAAATTGAAGGAGAAAAACCATATGATCATCGCAATAGACGCAGAGAGTGCTTTTGACAAAATTCAACACCCATTTATGATAAGAACCCTGCAGAAAGTAGGCATAGGGGGAACTTTCCTCAACATAATAAAGGCCATATATGACAAACCCACAGCCAACATTGTCCTCAAAAGTGAAAAACTGAAAGCATTTCCATTAAGATCAGGAACAAGACAAGGTTGCCCACTCTCACCACTCTTATTCAACATAGTTTTGGAAGTTTTACCACAGCAATCAGAGAAGAAAAGGAAATAAAAGGAATCCAAATTGGAAAAGAAGTTAAGCTGTCTGTATTTGCAGATGACATGATACTATACATAGAGAATCCTAAAGATGCTACCAGAAAACTACTAGAGCTAATCAATGAATTTGGTATAAAGTAGCAGGATACAAAATGAATGCACAGAAATCTCTGGCATTCCTATACACTAAGAATGAAAAATCTGAAAGTGAAATCAAGAAAACACTCCCATTTACCATTGCAACAAAAAGAATAAAATATCTAGGAATAAACCTACCTAAGGAGACAAAAGACCTGTATGCAGAAAATTATAAGACACTGATGAAAGAAATTAAAGATGATACAAACAGATGGAGAGATATACCATGTTCTTGGATTGGAAGAATCAACATTGTGAAAAAGACTCTACTACCTAAAGCAATCTACAGATTAAATGCAATCCCTGTCAAACTACCACTGGCATTTTTCACAGAACTAGAACAAAAAATTTCATAATTTGAAGGGAAACACAAAAGACCCCGAATAGCCAAAGCAATCTTGAGAATGAAAAACGGAGCTGGTGGGATCAGGCTTCCTGACTTAAGACTATACTACAAAGCTACAGTAATGAAGACAGTATGGTACTGGCACAAAAACAGAAAGATAGATCAATGGAATAGGATAGAAAGCCCAGAGATAAACCCATGCACATATGGTCACCTTATCTTTGATAAAGGTGGCAGGAATATACAGTGGAGAAAGGACAGCCTCTTCAATAAGTGGTGCTGGGAAAATTGGACAGGTACATGTAAAAGTATGAGATTAGATCACTCCCTAACACCATACACAAAAATAAGCTCAAAATGGATTAAAGACCTAAATGTAAGGCCAGAAACTATCAAACTCTTAGAGGAAAACATAGGCAGAACACTCTATGACATAAATCACAGCAAGATCCTTCTTGACCCATCTCCTAGAGTAATGGAGATAAAAACAAAAATAAACAAATGGGACCTAATGAAACTTCAAAGCTTTTGCACAGCAAAGGAAACCATAAACAAGACCAAAAGACAGCCCTCAGAATGGGAGAAAATATTTGCAAATGAATCAACTGACAAAGGATTAATCTCTAAAATTTACAGGCAGCTCATGCAGCTCAATAACAAAAAAATAAACAACCCAATCCAAAAATGGGCAGAAGACCTAAATAGACATTTCTCCAAAGAAGATATACAGACTGCCAACAAACACATGAAAGAATGCTCAACATCATTAATCATTAGAGAAATGCAAATCAAAACTACAATGAGATATCATCTCACACCAGTCAGAATGGCCATCATCAAAAAATCTAGAAACAATAAATGCTGGAGAGGGTGTGGAGAAAAGGGAACACTCTTGCACTGCTGGTGGGAATGTGAATTGGTTCAGCCACTATGGAGAACAGTATGGAGGTTCCTTAAAAAACTACAAATAGAACTACCATATGACCCAGCAATCCCACTACTAGGCATATACCCTGAGAAAAACATAATTCAAAAAGAATCATCTACCAAAATGTTCATTGCAACTCTATTTACAATAGCCTGGAGACGGAAACAACCTAAGTGTCCATTATTGGATGAATGGATAAAGAAGATGAGGCACATATATACAATGGAATATTACTCAGCCATAAAAAGAAACGAAATTGAGCTATTTGTAATGAGGTGGATAGACCTAGAGTCTGTCATACAGAGTGAAGTAAGTCAGAAAGAGAGACAAATACCGTATGCTAACACATATATATGGAGTATAAGAAAAAAAATGTCATGAAGAACCTAGGGGTGAAACAGAAATAAAGACACATACTAGAGAATGGACTTGAGGATATGGGGAGGGGGAAGAGTAAACTGTGGACAAGCGAGAGAGAGGCATGGACATATATACACTACCAAACGTAAGGTAGATAGCTCGTTGGAATCAGCCACATAGCACAGGGAGATCAGCTCGGTGCTTTTTGACCGCCTGGAGGGGCGGGATAGGGACGCAATGGGGAAGAGATATGGGAACATATGTATATATATATAACTGATTCATTTTGTTGTGAAGCTGAAACTAACATACCATTGTAAAACAATTATACTCCAATAAAGATGTTAAAAAAAAAAAAAAAAGCCCAGTCTTGGGCCCTGGAAGGGATCCCCATTCCTGCAACACAAGGACTGTGGGTCAGGGTGGCAGCAGAGGAAATGAGTGTAAGCAGATAGGGTAGGGGGTCCCCAGAGAAAGAGAACCGGGCATGGCTTTCTTGACATAACAGAAACCATCTTTGACCTAAGCTAATTTGTTATCTAAGCCTGGCCACAATGCTTGCCCTTGAACAGGTCTCAGTAACTAATGATCCTAAGGGAAAAAGAGAATGCAGAAACAAATGACCGTTATCAGGCAAGAGAACTAACAACAGCAAAGATAAAATACCAAGCTGTAAAGACTCCCAGTTCTGTTTCAATGGTAAAGATTAGCCTGAAGCACTCAACAACCAGATCCATTGGAACCTAGGGATAATGATGTTGATCTTTTCTGACTCTCCAGACTTCAGTCAACTAAAGCTTGGACTCTGTCTGACTTCCCAAGCCCCTTCATAAATATGCATGTACCCTTAGCTTAAAACTTCCCCAGTTTTGCAGTTTGGGGAGATACTGCTTTAGGAAAGATTCCTGGTGTTCTCCTTACTTGCTGCAAGTAATAAATACTTCCTTCTCCTAAAAAAAAAAAAAAAAAACTTAGCTTCCTTTTTCTAACTCAGTAATCTCATCAACTCTGACTCTTCTTAAAGAAACACACAGAGATATTTCTCCTCCTATCATGCCATCTATTGTTATAACTGAAACAAAGAATAGCATTCAACATAAAATCTGGCTTGTGAAATGTACTTAGACTACTTTAAAATGAAATATCTAATGCCAATATAATTTTTCTTTCAGTGAGACTAATATTCACCATGATAATGATTTTATTAATGATAATTTCAAAGAACTTTGTAAGGAGTAATGCATAACAACTAGAACAGCTAGTAGGAAAAGAGTCTTGGTATACAGGCAGACAATGCAGGCTCCGTGAGCTTTGATTTCAGGCCTACTGGGGAAGTATGTTGACTACCAAAGACTTTCTCCCAAGTACTGTACGATCAATACAACTCCTTTAGCAGGAATTAAAGCTTATAAGAAAAAAATACCCTCGGAAGGTGAGAAATGTTGAAATAATTTCCAAATTAAAATGTATAATAATATGTAACCTTTTTTTTTTCCCATAGAGAAGGAAAGACTAAGAACAATAAGAAAGGAGAGAAGTACATATCACTATGGACAGATAAAAGGAGACAAAGGGTACAGAAAGCAAAGGAATCTGGAAAACAAACTGCTTTTTTGTTATGTTATGTTATGTTATGTTATGTTTTCACCATAACCAGGCCTTAAATGTTACTGAATTTTTTTAATTTAAGGACATATGTTTAGGCAATTTATTTTTTCCTGGAAAATTAGCGGTAAAATTGTGACTAATGAAAGTTTTTCAGTGTGACTTTTTTAGAGACAAAGGGAAAAATGGTTTTTTAACGAAAAGGGAGAAAGTCACAAAGGTTTTACAAGCTAAAAAATGTAGCTGAGAAATAAACTTGTTGAATAGAGGACATAAGTAGGGACTTAATAAAAGGTGTGGGAGTTGTTTATGGAAAACTACCCAAGGAGGTAAACTTCTCCAGGAACTTATGTGAACAATCTTTTTTACATAGTCAAGGAGCCTTGGGTGAGGTGGACAGTGGCAAGACAAATTCTTCCTATTTGAAAATATAACACGGTATAGTCTGAATATAAAATATAACACAGTATAGTCTTAATATAGCTCTAGACTGGGAGTTGATATTCTTATATTTTGGTTCAGATTCCATTTGACTCTATGACTACTAATAAAAGTGCCTATTTCCCCTGGGGCAAGAATATCTACCTCTACCCATATAATAGGGATTTAATGAAGACACATATATAAAAATGCTAACCTTTTTGAAGAGCAACTAATTAAATTCAAGATATCATTATTTTCCGCATTTTGGGGGGCATGGTCTCCTTGGTTTAAATTTCCATTTTTATTGACTCTTTCCAGGTGAGGCTGATTAAACATTCCTCTTCTTTAAATAACGAGATCTTAAAACTCTCAAATAACCCAAAATTTCTATGACTGTTAAAAAGTAATTCAACTTCATTTAACTTAGAAGTAATCACTTATTTGGTAAGTGATTTTGTTTCTGGTGTTATTGTTTTAGACTTGAACATTGTCTGGAACTAGCAGGCTGATTTTCTAAGAAATCTGAAGTCAGTAACTGATTTACCGGTATTAGACTCATAGGAAGGATAATATAGCCACTTTGCCCAAGGTATGCCTGTGTTACTCTGTTATTTATGAGTCACTGACACTGCTGGAAAACAAACAGCTGCATCAGTATTTTCCTGGATATTAAAGTCACTTTTATTGTTGCTTCTGAACTTGATGTATCCTCTCATAGGGACACTGAAAACAAAGCCCTTGTAAATATACAATTTATTACCACAGAACCTATTAATGAAAATGTCTGCTGCATGTAAGAAAAGATACAATTGTCTATTTGGAAAACATTCAAATTCTATTTCCAATTATGTGTTAGTGTGAAGTTTCCTTGGGTTTTGCTCTTTACCTTTCTCTTTTAAAACTTGTCAGTTGATTATTGATCTCTCTTCTACAAAGAGATAGCAGTAAATGTGAACAAGCAGTATATGTTTTGAATATTATGCATGCTTTATAGAAATGCATCTCCAACACATGAGAACTCTCTGTAAATTAAAAAACGATTTATTTATTTTTTAAGTTGGACAAAATGAATAAAATATCATATTTAGGTTACTGATTCAGAATTAGGAGTTATTTTGATCCTTAGCTTATCACGAAAAGTTTAGCATGCCAAGTGAAAAAGAAATAACTTGCGTCACTGTTAATCACTCAAAAACTCTTTTCTTCTACAATGTGAACAGTTTAAATTACTACTGGCTCTCACCTCAAATTGGAGGAAAACAGTCAAGAGAGTTTAATTCATTATAAAAATTTACCTCTTATTTTTTATTAATAAAGTTGATGTATATCCCTGAAAAAGAAAATGCCCAATTAAATCCAATATCCTGCTTCTAATAATGCCATGAGCCTTTAGTCATAAAATAGGTAGTTTCTTTTGAGGTGATCCAGATCACAAGATGACTAAAATACCATATTTTTTAAAAGGAAATCAGCATAGTACACTCATTTCATTTTAAGAAGAAAACAAAACAATGCCCTTATATGAATGTACAATAGTATCAAATTTCAGTGTAACAATGACTCTGTGAGTCAATATTTTCCTCTTTATTTCCCAGGGAAAGAACAAAAGCAGCACAAAAAATATAAGAAAGCAAAGAAACAAATAACATGGTCAACACCAATTTTAGTGAAACTGAGACACAAATATAATTCCTGCACTCAAAAATGGCTGTAAGTCTCTTCATAGCTGAGTTCACTCACAAGCTGTGTGGATGGGCCAAGCAGCAGGATATCTCAGATATCACGAACAGAAATTTAGTGTCCTGTATATAAGCATCTTATCATAATGTGGAAAAGCAAAGCACTTGCTCCTGGCTCTGCACCAATTGGATTAAGAGAATAAAAACATACTAACATAATGAAGACTAACAGAAAATACAGAAATATGAATACAGAAAAAATAAAATCATAATAAAATATTTTGCACTGGTTTAAATAAAATGAATGGAGCTATTATCTTAATTAAAAAGTCCAGAGAGAAAGAGAGATAATGAGAATAAGGGGATGAAATATGTAAGCCACCAATCCTAAGGAAAGAAGAGAAAACAAATCAATGACACATAAAGATAAAATTGAATGAATTACTGGGAGGGAAAAATAAAAGATGCTGGGGAAGAAAAAACAGAAAAAGATAAAGAGAATAGATACTGGAAAATTAAATGAAATGGAAACAAAGAGGCTAAAAAAAATGCAATATGTAAATTATAGCTCTAATAAATGTATTAGAAAGACAGGAAGAGAGGAAGGGAGAGATGGAAGGAAGAATTCAGAGCTCCTGGATTTTAGTCCTGCTATTCACTGCATCTGAAGCTGTACCACTGATCATTGATCAAAGGCCCAGAAGAAAATAATATTGTATTTTGGCAAAGATACTTACGAGTATTTAATGGAAGCAAGACAGAATGTACTCCAGTTAGAATGAAATTCAGCTGTGACTTTATGGGGAAAAATCCAGGAATTGCCACAATTATTAGGATAAACAAGACTAAGCAATTGGAAGTAACTATTCTGGAGATGAGTAAAGATCAACATGAAGGTCCCAATATTCCACTTCAATATATTCATAAGGAAGTCAGTGTGAAAGAGAAAATTTCACTTAGAAGCTCAAGGGCTTCCCTGGTGGCGCAGTGGTTGAGAGTCTGCCTGCCGTTGCATGGGACATGGGTTCGCGCCCTGGTCCAGGAGGATCCCACATGCCGCGGAGTGGCAGGACCCGTGAGCCATGGCCACTGAGCCTGCACGTCCGGAGCCTGTGCTCCACAACGGGAGAGGCCACAACAGTAAGAGGCCCACGTACCGCAAAAAAAAAAAAAAAAAAAAAAAAAAATCAAGTATACAAATTATCATCACAAAGTGTTATAGGTATTACACAATATAAGAAGGTAAAATCTACAAAGAGAACTATAGATGTGGAAATGCAAACTAAAATTTAAAAAATAATAATTTATCTTTAGAAAAATTCTAGTGTATATGTCTTTCTCCATTTAAAGGGATTATTTGATTCTGTTATTAATAAATTTGAAAAAATAGAAACCCTCATTATCCATGCAGATAACTTTGGGTAACACTGTAGAAGTAGGTTTCTGTCGAAATTAAAATATACATTCTTAAAATTTCCATTTATTTTAAGTGAATATTGTTTCATTGAAAGTAAAATGAAAACTTGTAGAATACAATGATCAAAATTCCTTTGTTACTCAACCCGTACTTTATGCTTTAGATTTCAGAGAGATTACATCCATATACATTAAAGCATCCATAAAATATTGATATAGGTTTTGTTTTAAATGATGATATAGCTTTTTAAATGAACTTAGAGGAATAGTAGTCTTTTATATTTACCTGGATATTTGTGATTTCTGATGCTCTACTTTCCCCCTTAAAGATTGGAGTCTATATATCATTTTCACTTCTCTTCAGCCCAAATAATTGTCCTTATCTTTTTTGTTTTTTTTGAAACACAATCCTGTGGACAACAAATTCTCTTAGTATTCTTTTATCTAAATACACCATTATTTTTGCCTTCACTCTTAAGAAATATTTTCCTTGAATATAGAGCTCTAGGTTTAAAGTTACTTTCTTTTAGCACTTTAGAGATATTGTTCCATGGTCTTCTGGCCTCTATAGATTTAAATTCAGATTTTTTTAAATTTAACAATCTTATGTTTTTCTGTCATTTGACTATGAAGAGCAGAGAAGTGATTTCCTTAGTATTTATCCTCCTTGGAGGTTACTGGGTTGATCGAAAAAAATAAAAAATGAAAATGATTTCTCATTTTTTTCTCTTTTCTTTACATCTTGAAATCCAAGTTAGTATTTTTTTTTTTTTGGCTGCATGGCATGGCATGCAGGATCTTAGTTCCCTGATAAGGATCTAACATGTGCCCCTGCAGTGGAAGTGCAGAGCCCTAACCACTGGACTGCCAGGGAAGTCCCCAGCACTTGTTAATTTGTTTGATAGGATTGCAGAGGTTGCTGAATCTGTGTGTTTTTTTTCCCCCAGATTTTTCACTGTTTTTCAGATGAGATGATTTTATTGGATTATCTCCTTGTTTAATGCCTCCTTCCATATTCCATAGATTATTTATTTCAGATATCATCATTTTAGATTCTATATTTCCATTTGGTTCTTTTTTAATATTGTTTATTTCCCCCGTAGGTTATCTTTTCATTCAGTGTGAGTATATTTTTCTTTAGAATGGGCATAGTGACATTAGCTGCCTTGAAATCTGTGTTTGCTGATTATAACAACCTACCACAACCTTGGTTGATTGTGTTTCCTTATTTTTATTATTCATATTTTAATGAATTCTGTATTTTAGCTTGAATATAGAGACCTTGTATTCTGCCGTATTCCTCTGAAGAATCTTCTGTTTCTTTGTTTTAGCAGGCACTTAGCTTGATTGGTCTCAAACCACAAACTCACTTCCTTTAGCAGAAACTTAAATCTCGATTTAGTTTTTTTTTTAAATTTCAGCTGGGTGAGTTAAGTCTGCACACACACATGCCTGGTTCAGTGACAGATATTTAGACAGAGTTTAAATGGAGATTTGGAGACTTCTGAACTCAGAATGTCTTCTTTCCATGAATCCCCTTCTCATTTTCCAGCTGTTGTGCTTGCTTTAGCTTTTGTCCTTCAGCTCTTACCTCTGGAAAGAGTACATGTTTTCTATCAGAGTTTTAACCTCTATGCACAGAATTGACTGTTATTTTCTCTCAGGCTAATGTTTATAAAAACAAGAAAACTTTCTATTGTTAGCCCTTCCATCAAGTATTAACTGTTTTCCAGATTCTGTCTACATATGTTCCTGATCCAGGGTCTTCAGATCTTGCAAAAAATTATCTGTAGTTTCTGGCTGTTATCTGAAGGAAGGTCAATGCTTAGTAGGAGATTACTCAGATCTACAGTGAACAAAATGCCAAGATATACAGGTATGAACATGGGAAAACTTAGGAAATCTTATTTCATGATTCTTTTTTAGGGAGACTACAATAGGACAAACTATGACTGGGAAAACTGTGACAAAATGATTCTTCTCAGTATTGAGAATATTTAGCTGTGAAATATATCTATCTGTACATCAAGTTTAATGTAAATGTCATATGCCTTGACTTTGTAGAAATGATACATTTTAAAAAGTTGGGTGAGGTAGGAGAAAGTGAGTAGGAGATAGATACCCTTGCCAAATGTCCAATTCCTAAGAGCAGGTTCAAACCATAACTTTTAAAACCAGCAAGTAGAGTAGTAGAAATATAAGCATATTTAAAGGTACAAAGTAAACACTAAAAGCCTATTATTCATAACTAAGGTTGTCAATAAGAGAGGAAGAGGAGGGATGTGTAAGAGAAAACATTAATTTTTCATTGTTTATAATGACTGATTCATGTAATATAAATAAATGGTGAACTGAGAAGATACACTAACAGTGATACATATGTAAACAACATAACTAATTAGGTATCTATCAATAGGGAGCTGTGTGGTACATTCTTATGTATTAGGCCATAAAGAAATCATTAATAATTTACACAAAAGGTATGAGTAGCACAAAAATATTCTGTCATCACAGTGCATACAATTAGAAATTTATAACAAAATACAAATCTGACAAGTGGGTCCTCAGATGTGAAATGACATTTACATTAGTATATGTTACAGATATTTCCAAATATCTATATATATTTCCAGTCCTAAAAATTGCACCAATATGCATATCCACCAGCACTATATTAAATGTAAATATATTAAGAGAGGTGAGGTTTTGAAACACCTCTGGCCTATGAAAATTTCAAAATGCTATCTAAACAATTTTGTGGTTGGAGGGAAAAAAAATTGACATTCTAGACTTTAGCATACATCAAAAATGAACACATTATCTAGAGAATGCAGCTTAAACTGTGCTCAGAGGAAATTTATAAAATGTAATTCTTCTACTGATAATCAAGAGTGAAACATAATAAAAATATTATCAAAATAATCTGAAAATAAGCAGAAGAGAAAACAATCAAACACACAAAGGCCTAGAAAAAAAACAAAAACGATTAGGTTCAAAAATTAAGAAAAGGGCTTCCCTGGTGGCGCAGTGGTTGAGAGTCCGCCTGCCGATGCAGGGGACATGGGCTTGTGCCCCGGTCCGGGAAGATCCCACATGCCGCAGAGCGGCTGGGCCCGTGAGCCATGGCCACTGAGCCTGCGCGTCCGGAGCCTGTGCTCCGCAACAGGAGAGGCCACAACAGTGAGAGGCCCGCGTAACGCAAAAAAAAAAAAAAAATGAAGAAAAACTGAGAAAGGATTGCAACTTCCGTCACAAAGAGCTGATCTCTATTATACATGGAAATTGATTAGAAAAATACCAACTACCTAATAAATATGAGTAAAGTGTTAAACTGAAGTTCACAAAAAGGAAACAAACAGCTTTTAAATCTATGGAAAAATATCAAGTTTGCTCATAGTAAAATGATTAAAAATTAAAGCTCTGGGAAGACACCATTTTCGTCTATCATATCAGCTTTAATTACCAATGGAAAATATTAAAAGTCTGGGGGAATATTTTTAGTTGGCAAAATGATTTAAGGGACACAGATATTCAGAGATAGGAGACGTTGCAAAATTTCCCATAATTAGTGGTTAGATGCATAAAACTTTAAAAAACTGGTATTTCACACAGTTTTCAAATGTCTTGCCACATATTCATACATTGAAGAGTTATTTATAATTATCTAAACCTAGAACCTCTATCAAATTTATATATTTTCACTAAATATTGGGATCAGAGGATTCATATTTCTTTGAATATCGCAGTAATAGAACTACTCTATGAATCAATAGAAGTGTCTGATTGTGTTTGCAGCTTTATCAAGAGCTGTTCAATTTCCCACTATCACATCAACCATGTCAACTCCACAGGAGGTATCTGAGTTACTAACCTAACACATCTCTGTCTGTTCCTTAATTCAACTTAGTACACACACCTGACTACTTAATTATGACTTCTTATGTGGCCACATCTTTGTATTTACATATTTACACATTTTCTTAAAAGTTATTTTCTATTTCCCCTTATATTAAAGCTAGAGCATTGTATTGATTTAGTTATGAAATTATGTAGATACAAAGGTACAGAAAAGTTTCACTGCAGCACAGTACAGGAGAGCATTACAATTTTTTTAATAAAAAAGAAGCATTGGGTCTAACAGGATTGAGAGTGACTGGAGTATCAAATTGACAAAAAAGTAAATGTTTAGTAATACACTTATAAAGGCTCTAGGGAAATAAGAACTTTAATATATTGCTGGTAGCTGTGCAGATTGGTGCAATTCTTAGGACTGAAAATATCTACAGATATTTGGAAATGTCTGTGACATTTACTAATGGAAATACCATATCATATCTGAGGATCCACTTGAAAGATATAATAGCATGCTTGAAATTATATTTGTACAAGATTATTCATTGGAGCATTGCTTGTATTAACAAAAGATGAGAAACAATTATGTAATCAATGCTTGGGTACTGGTTATATAAGTTAATTCACATTCATATAATACAATGCTATGCACTTGTCAAATACAATGGGGAATATTTTTCCATTCTGATATAGAGAGGTCTCCAAAATACTTATTAAATGAAATAAGTTGAATAGCGTGTAGAGTGTAAGTTCTATTGTGTGAAAAAAGAGGAAAACTAAAAATATAGGCTTGTGTTTTATTGCATATTCCATAAATAAATCTCTGGAAGAAAACATAAATGCTGAAAGCCAGTGCTCACCTGTGTGTGTTACAGTGGGAGAGTTGGCGTTAGAAAAATGGTCTGTTGTACGCAGGAACTGGAGGTTGACTATTCATTGTTTTAATTTTAATGATCTAACCAGTTGGATGTATCAATGGTAAAATTAATTTAAAAATAAGATAAAATATAATTAAGATCTCCGTCTATATTTATGTTGAAACTTTTCAACATAAAGTGTTTTCTGGAATTTCTCACAGAAACGTTAACAGCTAGCTATCAATAAGGGACAATCCATGAGCATAGGGACAGCAGATTGTGAGTAAAAAGCTGAACATTTACTGATCTCCATTGCTAAATTCATCCTGGGCAGCGCTGTGTGCATAATCCCTTTCATGTTATCAAAGTGCCAAAAACAGCCACACAAAAACACTGATATCATATAGTAAGACACTTCCTGGCTGGAAAGAGAAATCACTTGAAGGTTATCTATTTGTGTTTTTTAAGGAAACACCAACACAGAAAAAAAAAAAAAAATCCAAGCTTTCTCAGTAAAATGAGGTTTGAGGGAGTTGCCTTAGGAAATCAATCTACTCCTGCTACCATCTGGACACCGACCAAAATATCCATCTGCCCCTCAGTGAAATTTTTCTTGCCTGATTTCAGCAAGCATGGAGAAAGTTTTAATACAGGGCCTTTATCCTAGTTTTAGCTTATTGTTTATAATGACTTTCTTATATATTTTATCTTACCTTAAATAACCAGTATTCCAGCAGAAATATTACTCGGATTTACAGTTAGAAAAGTTGGGACACACATTTACTTTTGACCAATATTTTTCATAAAGTCAGCACTGAATTTCCCACATAAGAAGGATTTGAAGAATCAATTAGGTTGGGAAAGGAATGGGTGTGTAGAAGATAGTTTTAAAGCAGTAGTTACTTAACAAACACTCTTTTTCATTTAGGATGGCTAAGAAGAGGCAGATACAATTCATGTTGTTCACAAAGCAGGCTAGTTGAATGCATTAATGGAGAAATGCATTAATAATGATTGAAATGTTATTGTAAATAAAAGTAATATATAAGATTTGATAACTACTAAACATCCATTTAAGGTAGTCACTTTTATGTATACATCTGTATAATCTTAATTTCCTTCACCCCATATAACTGGAAATAGCAACCAGTGTGAAATATAACTTTTGTTTTTCTATTTTTTATTTTGTTATTTTATTTTTTGTTGAATAAGAGTATATGTGAGTTCCATCAATAAAAATGTGATGAATAACTTAAGATAAAAAATGAAATAAATTACATTTGACTTGTCAGTCGTTTGGACAGATTTAAGTTTCTCATGTATTCCCTCTTTAAAAAAAGCTTTATTCATTTAGTATGTTTAATTTATGCAGAAAAACATGAACACCCCCTTAAACTAGAAGATTGTCACTTTTTCTTTAATTAGTTTTTCTATTAATTTTAACTCTAAAGAAATATAATACTAATGTTTTGGAGAACCAAAAAGGAATTGATGATTTGTTTTGAAATTAATGTATTATTGTTTATAATTATTATCAAGGTATTCTATTTACTATTATGAATATGATTCTTACTAAGCATCAACTGTGTAGTTACAATGTATGTTATTTATTTAATCTTAAAAGATAAGTATAATTTTCCACATTAGATAAATAAGGGCAATTGCAAAGTGATTGTATGATTTGCCCATGCTCTCTACATCCAAAAGTCAATCTTAAACTTAGTGTCTCTGGGACACGTTGACCTATTGTGTAAATGATGCTACCCTTTTTCTTTTATTATTTTATCACATTATGTCTTATTTTTTTTAAAGAGATTTTAGCACTTAGCACTATTGGAAGAACAACTCAAATATTTTTTTCAGTAATTGCATTTAAAATAACTTTAATAGAGCTGTCATACTTTTAATCACTTGCCAAATTCATCAGTCACAATCTGTCTAAAAGCATTCTACTTGTCCTAGCCCAATTATTACCAATATGCCCACTAAATAGGTGAAATGTACAATCTTATAAATTTAATGAGTAAAACAGAATTCTATTTTAGTCTCAAATACTCTAATTCAAATTATTCTTAGGTAAGTTTACTAACTATTCAACGTGGGCACTCAGTTATATTTATTTTACTGGCAATGAGACGATAGCAACATGACTCATCCCAAATAGGATATCTGAAGAATTTACTCATAAATTGAAGCATTAGCTCATAAATGTATTTGGAGGGTCAACTTATTGCTAAAAGTACAGTCAAAAGGTAATCAATTCACTGTTGCTATTAGTTTTCAAATGTTTCTCCAAAACATTAGAGTTATATTTATTTAGGGTTCAATCTAATGGAAAAGCAATCAAGAAAGTTATAATTATCTCAAGTTCTTTGAGTTATTCTTCTAATAAGCATTCAGAACTAATAAAGCATTATTTAACATTTAACAATTTTAATCACATCATTGATTATTATACTAGATAACTATATTTTTGAGATGTCTATTATATATGAAAAATGCATAAAACTATAATTAATATAATTAATAATAAACCATCACTATATAACACCACTATATGGCCTAAGAAGTAGTATATTCTTACTACCTCAGAAACTCCTATAGGACATTTTCCAATTGTATCTATTTCCTTCACTCCAAAAATTAAATCCTATTCTAAATTCTGTATTTTTGTAAAAATAATGTATTTCTTTTTGACAGAGTTTGAACTTGATATTTAAATGCAATCATATTTGTGCACTCTTGTGATTTGGTTCTTTGCTCGGGATCAATTTTGTGATATTCCTCTAGAGTAATATCTGTAGCTGTTGTTTATTCATTTTTTTCTGCCTTTCCTATCCCATCTACTCTTGACACACATTTAAGGGATTTTGGTTTGTTTTTTATCCTTTTTTCTTTTCTCAGTTCTTTCTGAGCAAAGCTCCTATCTATATAGCTCCTAGATTGCATATGCAGATGTTTATCTAGGAGTGGAGTTGCTGGGATGCAAATGTGTAACTTTATTAGGTGAACTGGACCAAAATATACACCTCCTCAGGTGTACTAATACCATAATTGGAGAGCCTCCATCATCTCGCCATCAAAAACCTCTGTTGTGAGCACGTTGGTAGCAATGGCATCATCTAACCCAACCAAATCACAAAAGCTCTGAGAGGCCTCATAACACTCTGAAGGGCCTCAAATTTAGTGTGGAATGTGATGAATTTTGACCAAAGAAAAACAGGAGACTACAGTTAAATAACACATTTCTCTTTTGCTCTCCTAATAGACTGTTCTTTAGCACAGTGGTTCCACAGACCTCTCCAGAAAAATTCACATGACTAAGCAAGCAGCTGTGCTTCCTGGAAGCTGGCAGCACTACTCTACTCTTGAGCTACAATGTCAAAGTCTCCTAAAGTAAGGGTGCCACTTTCACACGAACCAGCAGTGTTTGACAGACTTTCCCTCCATCACCACGTTAGTGTCTTCCATTACCTGACTTCCAGCTCTGCCAATATCAAGGGAGTAAAATGGCATTTCATATTAATTTTAGATTGTACTTTTATGAATATTAATAGTGCCAAAGATCTATAGACCATCCCTGTCTCTTCTATTGGGTACTAGCTCATGATGCTTGTCTCTTTCTTTCTTTGATTATTTTCTTTTATCCTATTCTTAATTTTTTATATGCGTTCTTCATATGTATATAAAGTAGATTTTAATCCATCAGTTATGTAATTAATATAGCTTATTCTGATCTATGATTTGCATTTTTACTCTTTATAGTTGGTATTTAAACAAAAAGTTATAGTTTTAATACTGATGTATTTATCCATATGTTTATTTATGTCTTGTATACTTTTTATCTCTTTTGAGAAATCACTATTCTAAGTCATGAAGATATTGTCCTCTAAAAGTTTTATAGTTTTCCCTTCTTATTTAAGTATTTAATACACTTGGAGTTTATTTTTGCCTGTGGTTGTAGGTAGGGTTACAGCACAAGCATGCTTGATTTTAAAGTGTGTATTATACCCATTGATCATCACTATCTGCATTGACATAAATCAAGTGTAGATTATGGTTTTTGATTCCCTGTTCTGCTACAATAGTCTAATGTTTTAGCCTTGTTCCCAAACTTTATTGTCTTACTTAAATATGCTGTGTAATGGAGTGTGATATTTGGCTGGGCCACTAGTTTTCCTTCTCCACTTTACTAGAGATTTCAGAAGCCATCTTGAAACCGTAAACATAGTCAAAGAGAATCTGACCCTAACATCACTGAGCTGCTGAAAGAATACCATCTGCCTATCTCAAAAATACATGTGCATGAGAAAAATAATCCTCCTTAGCGTTATTCTAGATTTCTGTTATGTGCTGCTGAATATATCTTTAATTGATAAAATTTTTCTGGGAAACTAATTACTATAAGTTATTTTTTACTCAGGGGTGATGCTTAGTCATTACATTCAGCCTAGCTAGTTACTTACACCTAGTTTTCATTAAAATTTTCAGAGCCTCTGCCCTGCGGTTTGTTGAATTATTTCATTGTCAGTCATGTTTTCACTATTGCAATTTTCTACAGGATCATTACAGACCTTCTCATTGTTCCAGGCTTTCCCTAAATATCATTTCCATGACAAATTCTGAGAGAATTCCAGGAAAGAAATCTTTGGAGGGCAAGTCTGTCATGTTCATTTTGAGAAATATCTCGAAAGAGTTAGTGATATTTTAAGTATGAAAAGTCACAGATTTAAGATTTTAAAAATATATAAACAAGTGATATCCCTTCTAAGTATAGTCAAACAGACCTCACACCACAAAAGTTGGATATTGATACTGATATTTAGTACACAGTGTGTCAGGAACAATGATGAGTAGCTATAAATCTCATTGAAATAATCCAAAATAATTCTGGGACATGAGGATACAATTTTTATAAATGAGAAATTTTTATCTCTGGATGTACATATTCAGGTCTCAGTCATTGTTATTCCTTTAGTAGTGCAGTTGATACTCTTCCATTCTATGAAAATAACTCTCACAGACTTTTTTATTGCTGTTCACCACAAATGCTGAATTGCCTTTTTTTTGTATCTTATCACTTTGTGGAAACCTTCTGGCACTATTATTGCACTCTAACTACAGAAAGATGGCCAGTGTGGGCAGCGCTCTTGAGGAGAAACACGTGTGCCAAATTCTTCTGTTAATATCATGGATGAAACCACTGAACTATCTAACTCAATGGTTCTTCATCCCAACTTGACATTAGAACCATCTGGGAAATTTTAAACATAATGATGATTGGACACCATTCCTAGAAATTCCTATTTAACTTGTCTCAGATTGTATCCATGAATTACTTCCTTTATTTCTGTTTTATTTCTTCTGTTATGTTTTCCTTTTAAGCTTCCTCTGGAGTCTAATGTGTCATTGATGCTCAAATTCCAGTCTGATTCTCTAACCCTGGGAGAAGGAGAGAGTTAGTGGCTAACTCCGTTAGAGGCAGTCTTAGTTTGTGAAGTATACAAGTGTCCATCTCTCTCTTAATGTTCCCAAGCCTTCCATGAGGCAATTTCACTCTTAGAGACTTTGCACACCTTGCTCATTAAAGTAGTGCATGCCCTCTATATAGGAGCTAACTTGAAATGTTGAGTTCAAAAGTAGGTTACTAAACACATAGAGATACTGGCTAACCCTTCCTTAAAATACAAGATAGGACACAGGCCAGCACAAAGTGTCTTGACTTTTAAGTAGGCCATTAGAAGAAAGAGAACACCCATGTCCTTCAAAATAGTTAAACTTCAAATAATTAACATCAGCAAACACCTTTAATGTTCACAGTAGCTTTCTCCTATGCATGATTCAGATTGCAATTTTTCCTCTAAGCTGATTTCTCTCCTATTCCAATTTCGCCTTCTATATTTCCTATGAAGTTCTTCAAAATGACTGATTTGTTAATGACCACTTTTCTGTATGGTGTATCTATTCCTTTTAATTCCTATTATCATTCTAAATGCAAGATTATGGGACAAGAGTGACATTTCAGAAATAGAAACACTAAAGCAAGGAAACAAATTTAATGTGAGGATTAAAACACTGGAATAGTAAAAAATAACTCTAAATTGTCTGGCTTTGTAAAATACAAATGAAAAGTATTACAGATGTAAACATAATAGTGGGAAAGTGAAATGTATTTAGAAAAGAAGAAGATAAATTCAGCTTCTTATTGAAATAGAAAAATTTGTGTATTTATTTGAAGTGTTCTCTCTTTCTCTCAATTTCATATAATAGGTAAGAATGAAAGAAATTAAAAAAAGGGTTACTTATACACTGAGGAAAATATTATAAGAGTTAATGAGCTATTTAATGACAGATTATCTCAATATTTTCTCAATAAACTATGAAATGACCTCGGTTGAATGAGGGTTATTCATTCAGTCAGAAGATTATGGCATGTGAAGAAATGAGAGTTTAAGAGGTACAACAAGAGACTAATAAAAATATTGATGATCCAAAACAAAATCAAATTTAGAGATCATGAATATGGAATAAATTAAGTTTTTATGTCCCTTCCTATTTTTCCAACAATGTTTTGCTCTTATGGAGAGAGAAGGGGATGCATAGGAGGAGAAGGAATGTGGATAGTAAGACATAAGTTAGTATATTAATTAATAAAACATTTTATTTCATTCAACAGTTATTTAATACTTATGATGTGCTGGGCATGGTATAATCAAGGTAAATAAGAAGGATTCTCTGCCATCAATTAATTTATAAGATATCAGGCAACAGAAGCTTAAAGAGAGTGATTGTATATTTTGTCAAATATTTTAATTTTTTTTTTTTTTTTTTTTTTTTATCTAGGGTCATACTATCAGTTGATTTGCGAAGATAATTCAGTTTTTTCCAAAATATGAATCAGGCTTTAATGAAGTAATTTGGACATTTTCAATAGGTAATGGTAGTTTTATATCATTGTCATTTCAAAAATCAACAGGAAAAAATCTGCACAAGAAACATGCATTAATTACCATACTTGTAATTTCCACCCAACTGACTTAGGCTAATCTGTATGAATATCTCTGAAAATTATGCTTTTTTATACAGACATATTCTAAAGAAAATATATCTAGCACAATGGATTAAAAATCTCCAAAATATCAATTCCTAGATTAAAGCAAATTGACATATATAAATTATTTTACTATAATGTTCGCATTACACTTTCATCTGATGAGGAGATAATTATTTTTCAAAAGGAAAATGTTTTCATGAGAAGAAAAGGTAATTAGATATAGATTTTCAAGATCTTGCCTGATTTTACTTTCTTAACAAATCTCTCTTTGTGTGTGTGTGTGTGTGTGTGTGTGTGTGTGTGTGTGTGTGTGTACCAATGGCAGTTTCTTGTTTGAGCATGGAAGCATGAATACTTTTATATTTTGTGTCTTCCCTAGTCACTGCTTGTCAACCTAATCTAATAATGATGAAAATATAGGTGAAAGAATAATTTAAAACATAAAACAACTTAATGAAATACCATTAAAAAAGAAATGATTTCCTATAATTTGCAACAATGCTCCATAAAGAAGTGTGGTTTGGGAAAATATACTCATTGAAAAATTTATCCCACATGACATATTAATGAAATTAGTGAGCAAATATGAGGCCCTTTGTTAAGATACTGAAGAGCCTTCCTCTAAAATGCTTGCTTTATCTTTGTGCATGTGGGTAGGGGAGATATTTCCATTCAACATAGCGGTAATACAGTTTCTTTTTCAGATGTCTCCAAGCAGAGACCAGGTATTTGAGTAACTAGGAGCCACTGAGGAGAATGAGATGTCCTGAAATATTTAATCATGCAAGCTACCCCAGGGACTAAGAACCCAATTAGGAAACTGAAATTAATATGAAAACCTTTTGACCCCAGAAAACACAGAATAGTAGGAAGGAGGCAGTACTAGACACTGCCTCATGTATTTCATGATTTGCTTAGAACCTCCCCTCAATGAAACAAACTAAAGGCATTTTTCTAAATGTGATTTGCATATTAAAGCATTCTAAAAAAATAAATGTTGGCATTGGGAAGCTATTTGCAAGAGAAAATTAGAATTTCAAATTTATATCTTTCTTTCACTTCAAACATGCATAATAAAAGTTGTGCCCAGTTCTCATTTAGAGCTCTGTTCTTCCTCTTCTCTTCATTTTTGTCTTTTACTTTTTATTCCTCTATTTTTTCCCTCTCTGACCTGAGAACAATTTTTATTTTCCTCAACACACATTTCATATTCTCTACTAATGTGTTATAATGTTTAATTATGTTGTCTTTGTGGTTTCCTGACAATCTGTCCTAATCACATCCACCTCTATTTTTGTATCTGTCTGTAAATTGATCTTGTTATTTTTCTCAGAGGGTCAATGTTTTCTTTACTTAAACTAAGATAAAAAAATTGATAATTTCTTAAAGCTTTTCTTTGACATTCATACAATCATCTTCTGTTATGGCTGATTTTTTTCTAGATTTTATATTTGTCTATTTTTTATTGTGTTCCGTAGGATGAAAGGTTATTAAGGTATAGTTTTCTAGCCTGAAAATTAGATTTGTAGACTGTCCTTGGATACTCAACCTCACTCATGGGTCTCCTGCTTGTTAGGTTTCCTGACTCTTTGTTATAAATTGAAATGGTCAGTTCAGAGATTCTTCTTCTCATGAGAAATGAGGCAGAATTAAATATGGGGAGTCCTAGAAAGGAGGTAGGGAAGTTTACCTACATGCTAGGATCTTCTGTGGGCCTCTGTCTCTTTTTCTCTCTCTCTCTGTATATATTATATATATGTACTTGAATATTTATATATATATATATATATATATACTATATATATATATAGTATATATATATACAGTTTCAGTATATATATACATTCATATATAAATATATATATAATATATATATAATATATATAATAAATATAATATATATATTCAAAGAAGAAACAGATATTCAATGCTTAGTCCAATCTAGTGTTCTTGACTGAAAAATAATTGTAATTAAAAAATGGTTATGTTAGCTTTATAAATTGCCATAATTAATTTTGTAGCAGGATAACAATTAGAGAGGTTTCACTCTGGCCCGTACATGCTCTCTGCTCTCCCTTAAGACAAAGACAGCCTCAAACATACCTTCGTAAGTGCAGCCTGGGATATGCGCATGACTTAGCATAGAGTTTGGAGTGTCATTTGAACTAAGAAGGTTTTAATGTAGGTCAAGGTTTTTGTTCTTCCTCATCTTATTTTCACCCTAACTTTAGGCTGTTTCTGGGTGAATTAATTGTTCTTCAGAGCCTCAGTTCTTAGGCACAGTATATTTGGTGATGGTCTGGAAGTTTTCTTCACCGAATTTCTATGCACAAATTAACTAGGACAGGTGGTGTGTTTATTGTGCTGCATATTTTCCTACACAGCTTTACAAGCAGTCCAATTACTCCATTCAACTGCTGTTGTCCATATTAGCTGAGCTAGAAACCAGTCCTCTCTCACATCTATGTAATTCTCTATTGTGGGTAAAATATTATTTATTTAATCTTTAAAGGGCATGGATCTACTAAATGTTACATATAATAAGGAGAATACATAGCATTTTAGTCGGCAACATCTGTATATAGATGAACGACACCACAGTTTGTTATTTTTCCCAGGAATATTATAAGGTTATTTTATATTTCTCTTAAAGAAGATTACAATTTGAAAATATTTCCAAAACAAGGGAATCTGTTGTAAAGGCAAATTATTGTACAATTTTGAAAATCCAAACTGCTAACAACTTTTAAAGAGTAGTTCTGACTACCATATTTACTGACTACCACCCTTACTGAAATACTGAAAATCAGGTTTCTGTTTTGTTTACTGCCATCTATTACCCTAATATCTGAAACAATATTATTGCTTTGGGAATCTGAATCAAAATTTTAATGACACAAGCTTCACAAAACTTTATTCTCTAAATGAGATCATGCTAAAAATTACACTGATCAGAATGATAAAAATTTGATAAATAATTCCAAACAATCATACTGCTTCTGTGTGGATTCCCACCACAAAGCAGACACTGAAGCAAGACTTGATTTTAGGCAGTTTATTTCCTAGGAAGAACAAGTGAGGCAGTGGTGATTATAAGATGTGAAAGGGAGAAAAATTAATAAAGAATCCATTAACTAACAGCAGTGTTAACAACTTGGGCTCAATCCCACTGTGAACTTTTGGAGAAACCATGTAACACACATCAGACTTTCCCTTAAGAAGCTGAGGTTGGGGGAGTGGGGGAGGTCTGGGTATTTTCTACTGACTCCTGTGTCTTGTTATTGGATGGCTAGCCTAAGGAGAATGAAAAGAAGCACAATTTCAGATTGGCTTGTGTATGGCAGACTGTGGTCTTGTGGTGGCTGAGACAGCCCTTATGCAAAGAAACAGAGGAATATACAGGAGCTTGAGATAGGAACCTGTCAGCATGCAGCATGGGGGGGACTGTCCACAGAAGCTAGAGATAAATTCTGAAGTGGTGTGAGCAGATATTGGGTGGGAAACATTACAACTTACTGTTTGTTAGTTTCAATCTTCATGCATATCATATTTAGTGCCCTCTGTTACTTTAGGGGTGTATGGACAGATTGTGTCCCTTCAACTTCACATGTTGAATCCCTAATCTCCAATAAATCCCTAGTCTCCTCCCTTTGGAGGAAGGGCCTTTGAAAGGTACTTAAGTTATGAGGGTGGAACCCTCATGAACAGAATTAGTGCCATTATATGTGGAGATACAAGAAAGATCTCCCTCTGCCATGGTAGGATGTAGTAAGATGGCTGCCATCTGCAAACCAGGAAGAAGGCCCTCACCAAGAACCCAACTACACAGGCACCCTGATCTCAGGTTTCTATCCTACAGAAATAGAATATATAAATGCTTAAGCCACTTAGTCTATGGTATTTTTGTTATAGCAGCCTGAATTGAATAAGAGAGGATGGTTGCTACAATCTCTAAAAAGCCATAAAGTGAAAGGTTAGTGAAACTATCTGTGTTCTGAGACCATAATGAACATTAATCATTTTCCTTCTCTACTACCCAGTCTATATTTCCTTTATCTTTAGTCAGCAATCCTGCCTGTCTAGGTGGGTTGCCTGTGCCTGAGTCCTGTTTACCCTGCCTTGTGACTGCAATTGCTGTTTACTGCTGTCACCAGACAGAGATACCCCATGAAGCACGGCAATTAATGGCTCAAGTTCAGACATATTGCTTCCTGCCCCCATTATGTTGCAGGAACTTTAGTTCTACATGATAATCACTGTTGAGAACCATGGCCTAGTAACTACTTTGGGCTTGATGTTTGATCAACCTGAGGCCCAAAAGTACTAGATGGCAGTTATAGTACTAGGATAAGGGAAATTCTGATTGCATCCATAGGTATAAACCTCTCCCACACACATATCATCCCACCTGGGGACCATGACCTGCAACCCTTCAAGGTATAAAGTTGCAGGATTAGGAAGCATAAACTTCTCAAATGGACCACAGAGAGTGATAATGAGTGGAGTCAATTCTACTTTCATCCCTTCTTTTCCTTTGCATTCTAGCTCTTGGAGATACAACATCATATAATCTCAACTGGTTCAACATTTGCATTGCATTCCAGAGGACAGATGGACAACCATGCAAAATGTGTTCAGGTTGAAAGTCGAGTTGAAAGGTCATCCCACATTCTATCAGGCTGATAACTTCTGGGTGATAGATAGCATGTGACCAATGAATTCCTTTTCCATTTATCCATTGTTAGAATCCTTAACCATAACTGACTCCTTTGGTCCAAGGTGTAATTTTGCAGAATCTCAGCCACGTGGAAAGCCCTGGCAGAGGCATACAGAGGAGGCAAAACAAGATCCAATCTGTGTATGAATTTCAAAAGGATGAATTACTTCATTCTCCAGGATAGGAGAAAATTAATGCTCCATTACTATTAACAGTAACCCCCATTAGATGCAAGGTTTATGAGTCTATGTTATCAAAAAGACTTCAGAGGGAGATGCAAGAGAGAAGAGATATGGGAACATATGTATATGTATAACTGATTCACTTTATTATAAAGCAGAAACTAATACACAATTGTAAACCAATTATACTCCAATAAAGATGTTAAAAAAAAACAAGACTTCAAGTGGATGCTTTCCTCACGCAACGGTAATGCTGAATGTTCAGTGTTAATTTCTGATACTCAAAGGTCAGACTTTTAATAGTGTTAGTACTTTCATTATTCTGATGAGAGGAAGCACATGCTAATAAGCCCATTCATAGTTTCCAACCCAGTCACTACCACCCCATTATAAGAGCATAGGATGACTGAGGACAAGTGCTGCCTGATCTCCTTCAAATGAATCATCTTTTTCATTTAGTTTCCCAGTGTCTCCACTGTAGTAGACACATTCTGGTAGGTGATGATATGGTATACAATGATCCACTTGCTTTGGACCCACTACCCTGGTGCATTCTCATTCTCATTCTACTATTTCATACATTATTGTTTTCAGTCTTCCAAACTTGCCCCTTCCAGATGCTTGGCTGTACAGTCACGTCCTTGCTATAACCTGTCCTTACCTCAGAGGAGCACTGGAAAAACAGGTTAAGTCTAGGTTGTGATGATATTCTTATATGTTTTCATTCTTTAATCAGTAGTGAACAATAAGTAATTTTCCTTTTTAATTCAGATAATAACTTAGAAACATTTCTCTTTTCCCATTGGCTCTCAAAGAGATATTACTGGGGTGATTTAATCCCAAAGCCTCATGATGAAAAACTACTAAAGTATAATTAATTGATATAATATGTATTATACAAAGAATATTAGCTGTAATACTGTAATCATTTTAAAGAAAGTGGAAAAAATATCATATATGCCAAATATAAGCAACTCCCAAGGTGGCAATCAAATATTAGTAATCTAAGCCAAAAGTTTCAATTCCCTTAAAATTAAGACAGTTTGCTTAAACAACTTGTGTAATTCTCTTTAGATGGACTATCCTGTGTAGGCAAAACTGCAGAGGCAAAAAGTAGATTAGTGGTTGCTTAGAATTGGGTCAGGGGCCAGGGTTGAGAGGAAGCAGGGAGTATAATGAGGAGTGACTGGTCATGGATGCAAGGCTAATTTGGGGAGAAGATGAAAAGATTCAAACATTAGATTATGGTGATGGCTGCACAACTCTGTAAATATACAAAAAACCATTGAATTTTGCAATTTAAATGAATAAATTCCCGGTCATACATTATATCCCAATAAGTTTGCTTAAAAAGATAAAGTAATCAAAAGCATGTCCCATAATATGAAATGTTTAAATATAAGGTGCCACCCTCTTTTACTGGGGGGGGTAAGGGCATGACTTATGTTAGGATATAGATGGTTTTCTTTCCTCTTACTTAAATATTTGACTTAAAACTTAAGCATGTTCTATCAGGATGTTAAGGTAGACTGATTATTTTTAGATTATGCGCCACACTTGTTGCTCTTGTTAGAGAAATTGAGTCACCACAAGTTTTACAAATATGATTTGTCCTCATTTTCATAATTAATTCCCTGTAAGTTTCAGTTTTCTTGTTCCTTTAACTGAAAAGAAGAAAATAATTCAAGTCAAACTGTCTTGAATAGGAAAAACAAACCAATCACAGTAACAAGCAAAAGACAAATGATAATTTTTCTGCTTAATTTTCAAGTTTGGAATCTTCAGAAGTATTGTATTAATTTCTAGAGGGTCTAACAATGCTGTTTGTGTTAAATAGATAGATCATCAGCTGTATTCAGTCCATACTGGCTCTCCACAAAACATGAACATCAACTATACTTCCTGCAGGAGGTGTTCTCGTGTCTCTGTTCTTCATTGAGATCCAAATAAATTCACTCTCTTTATCTTTTACATCAAGTATGTGATTCTATGCAAAATATATCAGAATTCATTATTAAATGGTAAATCCTTTTCATGAAATATCTTCCTCTTTTTTCATAACTTGTAGTTTCTTGTTTTATTTTGTTTTGCTTATATTTGTATGTCTAGCCCATAGTAGATTCTCTCTGGAGCTTTTCTAGTTCAGGGTCATTGTCCTGATTGACAATGATTCAGAGTCAATGATGTGATTGACAGCTTCTAGCTTAATACCCTTTGGTCAGGTTTCAGTTCTTACCTCTTTATTGAGACTAACTCAGGAAAGAGTAGTACTGGGACTACTCTTAGGAAAGTCACAGAACACCTCAACATCACCAAGTCCATTAGTTACTCTATTTTTTTTTTCACTGAGATAATCTCATGGAAAATAGGGTCAAAAAATCAACTCTCATAAATGACAGTTCCTATAATCTGTGTGTTGTCACTTACTACGACATAATTACTGCAGTACAAGTTTCAGGGAGAACAACAAACTTTTAGAGATATTTTAATTTTATTTATTTATTTTTTATTTACTTATTTTATTTATTTTATTTTTGGCTGCATTGGGTCTTCGTTGCTGCTTTCTCTAGTTGCAGCGAGCAGGGGCTACTCTTCATTGCATTGCATGGGGTTCTCATTGCGCTGGTTTCTCTTGTTGTGGAGCATGGGCTCTAGGCACACGGGCTTCAGTAGTTGTGGCATGCGGGCTCAGTAGCTGTGGCTCACGGGCTCTAGCATGCAGGCTTAGTAGTTGTGGCGCACGAGCTTAGTTGCTCCACAGAATGTGGGATCTTCCAGGACCAGGGCTTGAACCTGTGTCCCCTGCATTGGCAGATGGATTTTTAACCATTGTGCCACCAGGGAAGCCCTAGAGATATTTTTAAATAATAGATTTTTTAGGTCATTATGGACTTGATCAATATTTCTTAGTTCATAATTTTTCATTGAAAAATTGATATTTTCTAGTTTATGCCAAGTAACTTAACATATAGAACATGTATATGCTATTTTTTCAGTCTTTGAAATACTTTCAAGAAATAAGACCAAACTTCTAGTAAAAAAGATGTGCATGTGTAAATATGCAATTTAAAGGACATAAGAAAAATACTACTTGGATGCAGAGAAAGATGCATTAAGTTCTGATAATCTAGAAAAATTCAGAAACATTTCACAAAAGTTGTAGAAATTTCTGATTTCCTCAACTGAAGGTACACTGTGTTTGTAAGAATATCATGAGCAAAAATGTAAAGGGAAAAGTGCTCAGAGAATGATGAATACAATTTAAAATGAAACCATAAATTTCTTTTGCAGAGGTGTTAGGGTTTGAGATAGAAAATATACATTGAGGTCAGTTTGTAGGGTATTTTAAATCCATTCATTGGAAACAAGTATTGGAAGATTTCTCTGCTTCTCATATTTGTCACTCTTTGTCAAATATGAGTAAAGACCATAATGTTTATACTTGTAAAAAAAAATCAAGAGTTTGTATAAAGTTTCTTTCATTCCAAAAACCAACAAGGCTACATATTAAATTAATAGCATAGAATGGCTAAATATTATACTCACTTCAATGCAATATTTTACTATGTAATTTTGAAATCTTCTGTGCAGCTCAGCATTTATGGATAACTCCCAGCCCTGTGCGGTAGGGGTG
>NW_006794000.1:292499-330983 GCF_000442215.2 Lipotes vexillifer | reverse complement strand
CTGCTGAAATCTTTCAAGAGGAGCTGCTGTGATGAGTGTAGCCTGCTCAAAGCCACCCACTATTTCCACTGTGGTTCAGCATCAACTTTCATCCTAAATTCATGCTTCTCCTGGTCTGCCTGCAACACAATGACGAACATCAAATCCAGACCATTGCTGCTTGACGCAGGGCTCCTCAAATAGGTAATCTTTCACTTAAGACAGTTCCCCAGTCTGGCTGAGTCTTTTTCAGGGTTTGCTGCAATCGGAGGCTCTTTCTACCCAATCCTTCTCCTTTCCTTCTCTCTTTCACAGGTGGCTGATGGCTCACTTCACCTATTTCTGTTTCCTAACTCTTTATCCTCAAATAAATCTCATCATTTTCTAATGCCATCTTGGTGACAGCTTCACAGAGGAACCAAACTGACATATCATGCCACGAGTACTCCTCCCCAACTGCCCTCAACTACTCACATTTTTCAGTCATCCCATGTAACTTAATGTCTCTGTGTTTTGTTAAATGTTTTTTTCTGAGATTCCATGTCACAGGTTTTTTGTTTTAGTCAAGCACAGAATATTTATCTTGATTATGACTCATGTTGTAATTCAACAAAATACCCCTTTCATCTTTGTATCAAAATATCTGAACCTATAAAATTTAAGGATAAAAATCTGTCTTCCTTTATGGTACACACTAAGAAACAAACAAACAAACAAACAAATAAATAAATAAATAAATATATATATATATATATTCAACTGATGTATAGTTGATGTATAAGTTATGAGTGTGCAATATAGTGATTCAGAATTTTTAAGGATTGTACTCCATTTATAGTTATTATAACTGTAATAACTATAGAAAAGTTAGCAAATTTGGGAAAGTTGACTATATTCCTTGTGTTGTGCAATATTTCCTTGTAACTTATTTTATACCTAATGGTGTGCACCTCTTAATCTGGCCTTGAAAATTTTTATCTGAATGATTATACATGACATCTTGGAAGGTGGGTTGTTGCTGGTAATAACTAGCATATTCAAGGGTATGGACTAAAAACATATGTATGTAAGTATGTGTTTCTTTTTTTTTTTTAAACAGTGGGTGGAGATGGGAAAGAGGTGAGAACAGGGAGACTAGAAAGAAGAAGGAATAAGGCCCAAGTGAGAGACTGGCCGGAGTGGACTATTATTAGAGAGGTCTGGGAGGCAACAAGGTACACCAAGAAGATTCATATGAGCACAGGATTAATGAGGGAATCAATAAGACAGAAGTAAAAATAATTATAAGAGAATTCCACTTCAGTTTCTCTGTTTTCTAGAGATCTGGCATTAATTTTAGAAACTTGATTTGGTCAAGGCTGTCCATTCAACAACAAGGATATTGTCTCTACCAAGCCCTAACATTCCCAGGCACATTGCCTCAAAAGGCCCTGAAGCAGGCCTTCCAGAAAAACCCAGTATTTGTAACCCTGTGTGTGTGTGTGTGTGTGTGTGTTTGCATGTGTGTGTGTATGTGTGTAGTTTCTTCTTTACCAGGAACTCACTATACTGGCCACATGGAATATAGGTCAGGGTATTTTAGTAAATTTTCCAAGAGAAGCTCAGAGTATTAGAAATCAACGAGTAGAAGAAAAGTCTTATTAAAATTGCCATGAGTATACAACCTGCTGCAATATTATTTTGCAGAAAAATATTTGGCCTCATATTGGTTTTGAAACAAACTCATATCATCATTAGAATATTTATATACATATATATATATATATTTACACATACTTATAAGAAATATACCTGCAGACTTACATTTATAAAATATTTTAGACCATCTCAAGTTGGCAACTGCCATAGAATTCTTGGAAAATCAGTATAATACTCAACACCATTGATATGACCTTGTGTTCCTGAAAAATGAAAGCATTTAAGACTCTACCCAACAGGGTTGTATTTCCCACATGCATTTTGACCAGTTTCCTTAATGACCTTGCCAGCCGATATAAATTGCTTTTTGGAGGGAGCCCAGAGGAGTGTTAGAAAGCTTAAAGATTTTGCTTCATGTTACAGTAGATGGCTTTTAATAGTGAAGAAAAAAAATGTGGCAGCTTCTGATGTATAAAAATGCCTCTTTTGATTTTAACAGTAAATAACAAGCACTTCACTTTTATAGTAGCAGGCAGAGGGGTTATTTAAACAGAGACATACTAAATAAAATAAACTTATTCAAATGATATGCCATTCTTTCTCATATTGTTACCTTTGTTTGTGCTGTCCCCATTGTAATCACTTAGACTAGTCCAATATATTATCTGTTATTTTCAATATGGTCTCACCTCAGTATATATTTCCAAGTCAAGAAATGTCTCAGTCTCACAGTTAAGCATGTAAAGTGTCATTTTTTAAAAACCACATGAATGAAGTCTATGGGAAAAAGTAAAGATCACTGCTTCCCTCTTAGATTTGTAAAAAACACTTAATTTTGTAGTATTCCAAAGAAATTCTGTAATTTTGTTGAATAGTCTCTCACCTTGAATTGAAAATATATGATCAATTAAGAATAAAATATGCAAACATCCCTAACATGAACAAAATGAAACTTATTTGGAATTAATAACTATATTTTATATTAATAAATGATTTTATTTTATATTTATTTAATGTAGAAAAGACTGAAATAATAAATAAGCACAATGTAGGCATGAAATAAATCATGAGATGATTTAATTTGAATGTAGACACAGGCACACACACATATACGTACACATACACACACACTATTAATGTGTTTATCTGACATGGCTTTGAAAATTATTCAGGCTTTTCAAATGCTATTCTATTTGTTCAACATACTTACATTTACTCATCCACATTCCACATATACCATACTTTCTGTAATGCTTTTTATCTTTTCTGTATTTAAAAAAATATTCTGTATTTTTCTGTAACCTCAGAAAATAACTCCTACTTCTACATGTAAATATATTTATAATTCCATTCCCACCCACCAACACATACTTCAAAGATAACAAAAGAAAAAATGTGAAAATGAAAGTAACAGAGTGTATTAGTTTCTTTTGAGAACCTGACATTTTTATTTAAAACAAACTGGACAGCAAACAAAAAGGTGCAGAAGCAATGCTAATGTTTCAAAGTACAAAAATCACAGGAATGAAGATTCATTTGGGAAGCATCAAATGTAATTTAAATGAAGTTTAACAAAACGGTTGAGACAACAAATTGCTTTCTGTGTTTGGGGAAATTTACCTTTTACTTACGTAGCATAATGTCATGTGGAAAATGTATCCCCTGGGTATTTCCTGGTATGCTTCTTTTTCCTGGTATGCTTTTTCCTGTAAATCTACCAGGACAGTCTACATTTAAACAAGCATAGAGAATAGAATTATGCAGAAAAAAATTCCCCTTTGCCTCTAGACTATCACTACATAGTGTCAGGATGAGTCATGGATATAGAGCTATGGTTACTCAAACCCCAATTGGTCAATGCATTCCTTTCACTCACTTGACCTAAATGGATTGAGACTTTCATAGTAAAAATCCAATTTTACCTATCAATCACTGTGGCATAGATCACAGTGACCAAACTTATGGCTCTAGTAGCCACTTTCAGTGTAGCTCAAACATTTGGTTGCTGTGACTAAGATAGATATAGTATAGCTACAAAATTATAAATTGCTTTTTGTTGGTCTGATGCATGAGCAGGTAGGCAATATCATAAAACTGTCTATTTCATGGGGTTAATATTTTTGGTTTCTATAAATATTAATTCACACTTTGTAAGTTCTGCTAAAAGAAAAAATAACTAATGAAAGTACTGATTGTGTCATAACACATCACCTTTTGTTAGAACATAAATACAGGTTGACATTTCTTTCCTTTCCACATAACCTGTGAAGGATATCAAATAACTGGCAGGTGATAGGATTAAAATTACCATGAGGATGGGTTAATTAATTGGAGCATCATCTTGATAGGAAATTCAAACCCAATAATTTGGAATTCATGTACAATCTTTGTTATGAAATGAGGTAATAAGTCAAAGTGCCTTAGATGCCTGAAAAATAACAGAGTCCTCCTCTACAACTGTGACCTTTTTCAAGTTTATATTTCCATGGTGTGTGATGATTATGACAAGAATTGCTATGTTTCTGCTTTCTTGGTATTCAGGATTTCCAGCTGAACATTTAGACAGGCATTATTACACATCAGAAACAACTCAAATTTTAAGTCAGATACAAATTTATAAGGAATATTGCTTTTAAGGCTGTTGGACATCATTCATCCTATTTTTATAAATATTATGATTCAGAGAAGTAGGAGCCCAGGAATGGGGCATCAAATCTCCTAAAGAGATGGTATAAATTAATATCTCAGATTCAGAACTGGCCTCTATGCTTTAACATTAAATGCTCTCACTTTTCTCTCCTTCACATCAGGATTCAATATTCTTTTCTAAGGAAAATTTGTTTTCAGCTATCCCTATCTCAATAGGCGTTAAAAATTGAAAGAGAGGAGCTAGGTTTTAAAGAACAGCTGCTTTTTTAATCGTGAAAAATGGAGAAGAGAATTGCTAATTAGGAGAAAATTTATAGGGGAAACAATACGGTTCACAATAAAGGGTATATAGAAAAAAAGTGGCCATTGTCATTTATATTTTATACTATTTTTCATTTTGGTATAAGGAAGCAAAACTGCTCAGTTTTTTTTTTGTTTGTTTTATGAAAATAATTCTATCTAGATACCTTAATGCATATAAGACATGCACAGCCAATTCTAACTCGAATATACATATGTGACTGTACATATATCCTTAAAGTATATTCATCAGAAGCAAATTATTGAGTTTCTAATATTTCCAAGCAATGTGTTAGGTGTGATGATATTAGGTGAATAAAACTAGACCTGGACCTAGATTTCAAGTAGAGGAGACACATCATAATTAAAATACTTATAAAGAGGTAACATCAAGTCATAACTATTAGTACAACAGAAAGCAACACAGTACTATGAACATATGCTATGAGAGGAAATCATATAGTTGCTTTCATGAAGAAATGTTATTTGAAATGGGATCTGGAGGATGAGTAGTAATTAAACAACTAAAAATAAATGACAAAATTGAACAATTAATAAGAACATTATTAGCAAGAGTAGCACAGGTAGCAACCTTGTAGAAGAATGGAGTAAGGCACTGTAGAAGGTGAACAAAGTTGTGTGTACAGAGCAGGGAGAAGGAGGTTGTAGAAAAGACTGCTAACTTCTTACCAAAACATGCTTATTCTTTTCCCTAAAGACAGAGTGTGACTATATTTCCCATTCTGCCTTACAATTGTGTGTGGCCATGTGACTGAGTTTTACACAGTGAAAATGAACGGGAGTTATGTGTGCCAACCCCAGGTCTGGTCTAGAACATATCCCTCTCATGCTTATCCAGGCTGGTTGCCTTCCCACCAACTGGTTGATCACTGTGCTGACCTTGGGAGTCACATGTTAATATGCACAAAGTTTCCTTCATTTTCTCAAATATAGTGTGCATCAGAATCACCTGAAGAGCTTGTTCAATCACAGATCACTAGGGTTTCTTGTTCATTAGGCCTCGGCTGGGTCTGAGAACGTGCATTCATGACAAGTTCCCAGGTGAAAATGATGCTACTGGTCAAGAGACTATTTGCATACAACAGGACACTCCCTCTTTTGTGAAAAACTGAGGATTATTATATGTGAAGTGGATGATTTCTATTGTTTCTTTTTTTTTTTCCATTGTATATTTTTGGCTTATTTCTTAAAATAGGCAATGTAGCCTGAATCAATATGGAAGTCAATATACTAGAAGGTGGATATTACTCCTCTTGGAAAGATGCCTATTTTCTGATTACTACCATTGGTTTACACAGGCAGCATGTGATTCTGTGCTCGTTAATGTAAACGAAGACGAAGTCTGTTACGGAATGATTAGAACTTTATATTTTACCCCCACAACTATGTTGCAGGTTCTGTGGATATGGTCAGTTTCTGTCCTGCTGGAAATTGATGGCTGGAACTGCTGCAGCCACACTGTGAAAATGATATAAGACGGAATGAGGAAAAAGCCACCCTAACAAGTGTGACAAAGTTTCTCCCAAGAATGGGAGTTTCCCCAGAGTATTGGAGTGGAAACAAGAGGAAATGACATTCATTAGAAACCAGCCGAATTCAAGGAACAGTGGACTGTGTTGAATGACATTATTTCGGTGGTTCTTATCCTAGGGCAGGTAGTTAAAAACTTTGTGCAGAAAATGTATATAATATGCTGAAAGTATTTTGTGTAAATAAATCAAATAGAACAAAGAAGTTATAGTCTGAAATGATGCACCATTTAAATAGTACACTTGGATAGGTACTGAAGTTTTTCTTCCATGAATAGTTAACTACAATTTTTTCAGAGCTGCTAGAACTAGAAAGTTAAGCTCTCCATCTCCAGCTAGCTAAGAATAACTCATATTGCTAGTATATTTTATCATTTAATTTATTTAGCAATATTTGTCCAAATGTATGAAACTTTGATGTTGCTGCCGTTTAATGCATGAAATGTTATTACTACTGGCTCAAATCACTCATTATATAAAAAGTTTCAGACAAAAATAAAAACAAAGTTATTCTTAATAAATTAGATAATTTTAAGATTTGCATTTAAAAATAAATTTAAATGAAAAATATTGTCTAGAATTTTAAAAGATTAGTCATCAGTAAAGTCAGTTTTCCCAGGGAAAGATAAGATAATTTTATTTTACTTATTTATTTATTTTACAACACTATTGGAGTATAATTGCTTAAAAATGGTGTGTTTGTTTCTGCTTTATAACAAAGTGAATCAGTTATACATATACATATGTTCCCATATCTCTTCTCTCTTGCATCTCCCTCCCTCCCACCCTCCCTATCCCACCCCTCTAGGTGGTCACAAACCACCTAGCTGATCTCCCTGTACTATGTGGCTGCTTCCCACTAGCTATGTATTTTACATTTGTCACAGGTTATCCTTCCCCCTCCCCATACCTCAAGTCCATTTTCTAGTAGGTCTGTGTCTTTATTCCTTTATTACCCCTAGGTTCTTCATGACTTTTTTTTTTTTCCTTAGATTCCATATATATGTGTGAGCATATGATATTTGTCTTTTTCTTTCTGACTTACTTCACTTTGTATGACAGACTCTAGTCCCATCCACCTCACTACAAATAACTCAATTTTGTTTCTTTTTATGGCTGAGTAATATTCAATTGTATATATGTGCCACATCTTCTTTATCCATTCATCCGATAATGGGCCCTTAGGTTGTTTCCATCTCCTGGCTATTGTAAATAGAGCTGCAATGAACATTTTAGTACATGACTCTTTTTAAATTATGGTTTTCTCAGGGTATATGCCCAGTAGTGGGATTGCTGGATCATATGGCAGTTCTATTTGTAGTTTTGCTTTTTTGTTGTTGTTTTGTTTTGGTTTTATTTGTGGTACGCGGGCCTCTCACTGTTGTGGCCTCTCCCATTGTGGAGCACAGGCTCCGAAAGCACAGGCTCAGCAGCCATGGCTCATGGGCCCAGCTGCTCTGCAGCATGTGGGATCCTCCCGGACCCGGGCACAAACTCACGTCCCCTGCATCGGCAGGCGGACGCTCAAACACTGCGCCACCAGAGAAGCCCCTATTTGTAGTTTTTTAAGGAACCTCCATACTCTTCTCCATAGTGGCTGTACCAATTCATATTCCTACCAGCAATGCAAGAGTGTTCCCTTTTCTCCGCACCCTCTCCAGCATTTATTGTTTCTAGATTTTTTGACGATGGCCATTCTGACTGGTGTGAGATGATATCTCATTATAGTTTTGATTTGCATTTCTCTAATGATTAATGATGTTGAGCATTCTTTCATGTGTTTGTTGGCACTCTGTGTGTCTTCTTTGGAGAAATGTCTGTTTAGGTCTTCTGCCCATATTTGGATTGGGTTGTTTGTTTTTTTGTTATTGAGTTGCATGAGCTGCTTGTAAATATTGGAGATTAATCTTTTGTCAGTTGCTTCATTTGCAAATATTTTCTCCTATTCTGAGGGTTGTCCTTTGGTCTTGTTTATGGTTTCCTTTGTTGTGCAAAAGCTTTGAAGTTTCATTAGGTCCCATTTGTTTATTTTTGTTTTTATTTCCATTTCTCTAGGAGGTGGGTCAAAAAGGATCTTGCTGTGATTTATGTCATAGAGTGTTCTGCCTATGTTTTCCTCTGAGAGTTTGATAGTTTCTGGCCTTACATTTAGGTCTTTAATCCATTTTGTGCTTACTTTTGTGTATGGTGTTAGGGAGTGATCTAGTCTCATACTTTTACATGTACTTGTCCTGCTTTCCCAGCACCAATTATTGAAGAGGCTGTCCTTTCTCCACTGCACATTCCTGCCTCCTTTATCAAAGATAAGGTGACCATATGTGTGTGGGTTTATATCTGGGATTTCTATCCTGTTCCATTGATCTATATTTCTGTTTTTGTGCCAGTACCATACTGTCTTCATTACTGTAGCTTTGTAGTATAGTCTGAAGTCAGGGAGCCTGATTCCTCCAGCTCCGTTTCTCATTCTCAAGATTTCTTTGGCTATACGGGGTCTTTTATGTTTCCATACAAGTTGTGAAATTTTTTGTTCTAGTTCTGTGAAAAATGTCAGTGGTAGTTTGATAGGGATTGCATTGAATCTGTAGATTGCTTTGGATAGTAGAGTCATTTTCACAATCTTGATTCTTCCTACCCAAGAACATGATATATCTCTCCATCTATTTGTATCATCTTTAATTTCTTTCAACAGTGTCTTATAATTTTCTGCATACAGGTCTTTTGTCTCTTTAGGTAGGTTTATTCTTAGATATTTTATTATTTTTGTTGCAATGGTAAATGGGAGTGTTTTCTTGATTTCACTTTCAGATTTTTCATCATTAGTGTATAGGAATGCCAGAGATTTCTGTGCATTAATTTTGTATCCTGCTACTTTACCAAATTCATTGATTAGCTCTAGTAGTTTTCTGGTAGCAACTTTAGGATTCTCTATGTATAGTATCATGTCATCTGCAAACAGTGTCAGCTTTACTTCTTCCTTTCTGATTTGGATTCCTTTTATTTCCTTTTCTTCTCTGATTGCTGTGGCTAAAACTTCCAAAACTATGTTGAATAAGAATGGTGAGAGTGGGCAACCTCGTCTTATTCCTCATCTTAGTGGAAATGCTTTCAGTTTTTCACCATTGAGTATGATGTTGGCTGTGGGCTTGTCATATATGGCCTTTATTATGTTGAGGAAAGTTCTCTCTATGCCTACTTTCTGCAGGGTTTTTATCATAAATGGGTGTTGAGTTTTTTCGAAAGCTTTCTCTGCATCTATTGAGATGACCACCTGATTTTTCTCCTTCAGTTTGTTAATATGGTGTATCACATTGATTGATTTGCATATATTGAAGAACCCTCGCATTCCTGGAATAAACCCCACCTGATCATGATGTATGATCCTCTTAATGTGCTGTTGGATTCTGTTTGCTAGTACTTTGTTGGGGATTTTTGCATCTATGTTCATCAGTGATATTGCATACATGATCCAATGTACATGGATAGAGTTTGAAGGCATTCTGAGAGAAAAAGTAATAAAAGAGTGAAATAAGATAAATTCAAGATAATTATGCTTGACCAAAGGTAACAAAAGTAAAATTATAGATTATTCAATATATTGAGTAATTACTAAAATCATAGGATCCCGTTTCCTTTTCTTATAATAGATGAAGTTTCCTTCCTCCTACCAAGCACCATCTCATCCATTTATTCCTTGGATCCCAATCCCTCCATCTTTCTACAAAAATTGTATAATTTTCCTCTTTTTATTATGTCTTCAACCTCACTCTCTCACCTGTTTTCTTTCCCATAATGATTTCAACAGAGTCTAGTGTTTCTCACCTGAAAAGGAAAAAGTAAAGCAACAACAGCAATTCCCCTCACCCAGTCTTTCTCTTCCTCATACTACCATATCTCTCTCATATACAGGCAGACTTTCCTAAATGTGAATATCAGGATTAAAAATTAAAATGATACAGACAGGTAATTTATTAAGTCAACTGTAATGGTCTCAAAATACTTGTTTTAGTTGTACTCTTTATGTACAAATTAGTTTTGAATATTAATCACATACCAGTATTCTTCACTCACCTTTCTCAAAATATATGGGCATTTTGGTATATCTTTACTGTCTCATTTTCTGTTACAGGCAGAGGATAAAGCAATATTTTACTTCTTAATTCTCCAATTAGAAAACAATACCAGAGACATAATGAGAAATAGTAACTAACATCCAACTCAGTGTCAAGAAGATAGGAAAGAATAATGAGAACAGAGGCAAATTCTAGAGCACTGTGATTCAAAATTCACATCTATGGACTTTGTTCACATAAACACAGTTTACCAATGAGAAATTCAGTGAATGCATTGTCCCCTTTTAATTTACTATACACACTGGACCTAGAGTGGCTCTATTAAAGCAGTAATTTGTTCATGTGGATTCACTGTTTAACGTAATTGAATGTTTTCCCTTTGCCCTTAAGGAAAATGCTAAACACTAAATGTCATTTCCTGATTGATTTTTTATCTTTCTTAAGACTCAGTTTGTGCTTCTTCCTCCCTTGTCATTTAAGATCCATCCAATGCTGGGCCTCTTTTATTTCCTCAAGTGGATTTTTCTATCTCCTTCCTCAGTTACTTTACTTTGCCATTTTTTGTTCTTCCAGTGTCCTTCCCACTTTTTCTGGTTAACACCTGCTAATTTTTTTTCTAGTAATCTTTTTCTAGTAATATTTTCTCATTTTCAAGACTAGTTAAAGTACATTCCAGTAGCAACTGCACTTCTTGATAACACTTGATTCATTTATTCAACATCTATTTTCCTTATTAGACTGTAATCTCCATGAGAGCAGACATTGTGCTTATTTTATCCTTAGCATCTTACAGGGTCTCTCACAATGAGTGTTATGTTTTTATTTGTAAAATGAATGAATAAATGCCTCCAAATTGGAATAGAGATGAAGTTGCTCTTGTATTTTTTAAATTTTATTTATTTATTAAATTTTATTTATTTATTTATTTTTGGCTGTGTTGGGTCCTTGCTGCTACAGGCAGGCTCTCTCTAGCTGCAGCAAGCAGGGGCTATTCTTTGTTGTGGTGCAAGGTCTTCTCACTACGGGGGCTTCTCTTGTTGTGGAGCACAGGCTGTAGGTGCACAGGCTTCAGTAGCTGTGCACACAGCCTCAGTAGTTGTAGCGCATGGACTTAGCTGCTCCGTGACATGTGGGATCTTCCTGGACCAGGGCTTGAACCCATGTCCCTTGCATTCGCAGGCAGATTCTTAACAACTGCATCACCAGGGAAGCCTACTCTTGTGTTTTTTATTCTCTTTTACATTCTTCTTTCTTGTGTTTTAAGTCCATATAATAAAAAATTACTGATTACACATTTGTAACTATGTACATGACTCTAAGCTAGTTAATGTATTAAATATTCAACTGAACAAATCCTTGTTCACAAACCATATAAATGTATCTTTTGTTAGGTTTATTTATGTATGTTATATATGCATAGCTTTTTTTAACATATTCATTGGACTATAATTGCTTTACAATGGAGTGTTAGTTTCTGCTTTATAACAAAGTGAATCAGCTACATATATACATATACATATATCTCCATATCTCCTTCTTCTTGCATCTCCTTCCCACCCTCCCTGTCCCACCCCTCTAGGTGGTCACAAAGCACCGAGCTGACCTCCCTGTGCTATGTGGATCCTTCCCACTAGCTATCTATTTTACATTTGGTAATATATATAAGTCCATGCCACTCTCTCACATCGTCTCAGCTTTTTAAACGACCCTGAAACAATTTTATTTAAGTATATGTATCTTCACTTTTACTCTAACTGGCACACTTACTCCATAAAATTTGACAAGAGTAAATTATATCCACCACAGAGACATATATATGCATACAGATAGAGAGTGAGAGAGGAGAGAGTTTGTGTGTGTGTGTGCGTGTGTGTTTAATGAAGTAGATGTAATGTGATGTAATTTTCAGAAAGCCTGAATTCTAGCATTGTCTCCAGTTAAACATCATTGGTAATTCATTCAACTTTTCTGCCATTTGATTTCTATTCCTATAAAACGGAATAGTTACAGGATGAATCTAACATAGTTCTAATGAACTGATAAAATGTTTGTGAAATTCTTTGTAAATTTTAAAATGTTATTCAAATTATTTTTCAGTGAAACTTGCAAAATTGTTTCACATCTTTATCTTATAGTAAATTGAGATGTGGCTTTTAAAAAGATGAAAGAAAAAATACATATCATTTGCTGTACTTAATAAAATGAGTATAGTATTCTTATCATGGAGTGAGACATATTTGGTTTTGAGTATTTTGTTTTCTTTTTGTCTCTTCAGACATTTATCTCCACTCACTAAACTCTTACACAATCTCATATATTTCCCCTTTAGACCAAGCATCTAATTGTCATTTTTAGTCTCTGCTTTATAATAGCTGTCATTGAATAATGGAAGAATCAATCTTTTTTTTTCCCTTCCTGTCCTTGCTGCAACAGAACTTTCTTATTTTTACTCCAGTGACACTGAGAAGCTTGAATCAATATTGACAAAACATCAGGTCTTTTTGAAAAACCTTACTATGATAGCACTCAAAGCTTAACCATTTCACATCTTTTATAGCCACGGAAATTCAAAATTTATTTTCCTCACAAACACATACATCTTTATCCCTTGGAAAATTATTGGAAATGCTTTCACCATAATTGACCTCCAAGGCACAAGACTAGGATTCATCTCCATATCAGAATAGAATCAAGCCATAAACAAAAGGAACTTTATAATCAGGTTTGGAAGATTAATGTTTCTTTAGAAGTGGAAGCAGATCTAGGGAGCAATCTGATTTTATTCCTACTATTGATAGAAAATTTGAGTTTCTAGCTGAACCAGTAGAAAAACTTACTTGTGGATAAATGAATACTTTAACCCTGGAAATAATTCACACTTAAACCTTGTTCATCATGGATATTGATTACTAGAAAACTCTCCAAACCACATGCATACCAAAATCTCTTCCTATCTATGCCATTCAAAATCTCTTCTAATATTATTCTTGACGCTTTAATTTTTAAGTGGTGAGATAGATAACAGCCTTTATTTATTTATTTATTTTGCAGAGCTCACAGTTTATCATACAGTCTCATGCTTAATCTTCTAATAACTTTTTTTCCCAGATCTGTCATCTGATCCCTGAACTTACCTTTTTCTTTTGGTTTGTTTCTGTGACCCTCATTTGTTCTTTATCCCTGAGAAAATTTATATGAATCTTGAGCTTTGCCATTAAGCAGTGCTTCTCAGACAAGATATATAATTCAACAGTTGATCTCATTCTTAGTTATTAAAACATGATGAAAATTGATTGAGAAAAAATTTGTCATGCAGTGAAATAGAAAAACAGACTCTGGAAAGTGGCTATATAAAAATATTTGTTTTAAAAAGTTTATTTACATGATTATTATTTGGTCCTCAAAGCAACATCAACTTGTGCTCTATACACAACTTATGATGATGTTGGCATGTTCCACTTTTTGAAATTTTGGATATTAAGTAAATTTATTTATTCAGTCTTGTGTAAACAGTTGATAGATGTGTAACTATAATTCAGGTCTCCCAACCATTGTTCCAGATTTCTTTATATTGAAGATACTGCCTATTCTTCTTTAAATACAAACATGTATGCTCTCACCCTTTTTTTCTTGAGTGCTGACATTCTCTGCCAGTAAATTTTTCTAAACCTTTCTCTTTACTTTTTTCTTTGAAATCAATGGATTTAATATCAGAGGCAGCAGGCTTACATATAAGAAAGAGTTAGCATTTTGAAAATTCAAATAGTATTTGGTGATTTCCAAAACTTTAAATATTTAAGTTGATGCCATTACCATAAGAATCAAAAACAATTTTTTTAAAAGATCGTAGTAAACAATTATAGAGCATTTTTCTATGTCTTTTTTTGGTTTGTTTTTTGTTTGTTTGTTTTTTGCGGTATGTGGGCCTCTCACTGTTGTGGCCTCTCCCATTGCGGAGCACAGGCTCCGGACATGCAGGCTCAGCGGCCATGGCTCACGGGCCCAGCCGCTCGGTGGCACGTGGGATCCTCCCGGACCGGGGCACGAATCCATGTCCCCTGCATTGGCAGGCGGACTCTCAACCACTGCGCCACCAGGGAAGCCCTCTATGCCTTTTAAATATGCAGAAGTTTACAGATATTGGAATTGTGTTCTCAGTAAAACCAATTTCAATGATTTTTGAGCTCAAGGTTAAATTGTTACTTGATTTCATGTATAACTCATGATGGTAGCCTGATCAATCATAGAGACAACCTGAAAAATTAGTAATAGCTGTTAATAAAGGAAACATAAGTGTATACATATGTGTATGTATGCATGCATTTCCTATCTATGCCATTCTATCCATTTATCATATTATTTATATAAATGTGCATATGCATGTTTGTATAGGTACAGATATATAGGGGTATGTGAATATTATTGCTATACCTACTTATATATATAGAAGTAAATTGTACATCCTTCCCTCAAATTGAATTCATTGTAATATGTTTGCATTTATTATTATTTTATTTATTTATTATTATTAATAGTTTAAATTTTCTTTCTAAATAACTGCACACTGAAAACAAACACAAATTTGATTTTCTCACATGGCATGGGTAAACCCAGAAATTTTAGTTTATTTTGGTCTAAGTAGGGAATATTTATGCAGGAGGAAGTTTGTGCAAATAAGAGAAGTGAATTTACATTTCTTGCTCCAAAAGAAAGAGTCAAGCATGACACAAAATACTAAATTTGTGTAACCTCCATGATCCATCAAGCAGAATTGAACTTTCCAAAGGGGACAAATATAGACTGATGTTTTAGAAATTACTACAGGGCGTAAACCATGCTTTCAGTGTACAACAAACTTGACCTATTAGCAGAAAATGTCCATGAAAATTGACATTTTAAAACAAATTTACATTGCTTCATCACTGCTACGCATCTTGTTGCAGACAGAGTCGATGATTTGAAATCATGACTGATTACGAGCACTGTAGAAATGAGGCATAAAGTTTCCAGGGGGTCCATTTACGACAACCAATAATTACACTGAGAATTAAGTTGTATGAAATTGGAAAAGTGTGAAAGAGTCCATGGCATCAGTAATTACACTGAAAATCAAATTAATAACTTAAAAAAATTTGCTTTCATATAAAATTCCTCTTCTGGATATTGTGTTTTTTCATATTCATTTTCAGAGCTAGCTAACATTATTGTATAGACATCTGTTTTAAAGTGAGGTAAAAAAAAAAAAACTTAACTGAACTTTCTTCAGACTGTAAGTATGAAGAGAGTAAAAGTCAGATGGGAAGTGATTTCTTGTTAACGTCAATACAATACCATATAATATAATTTCTATCACTTATCCATCTTTCTGTATAATAATTGGACAGATGAGAGTTGGCAATTTCATTCATTTTATCATGCTATAGTGGCTTAAAAAGTCTTTGCTGAATAAGTTATTTTGTTTTGTTGGTTGAACACAGACACGTAAACAAAAATATATACACATTTAAGTGATTCAATTAATTCTACAATCTGGATAGTTTTATCAGTAAACTATTTAAAACACTCTCAGTAGCAACTATAGAACTAAATAATTTATTCATTAGAGAGATCAGTTATTATAGAGTGTGTAAGGATATTGAAATTGGCTTTCAAATCTTACTACATACCATTCAAATCATAATATTTTATTTGTTTATTATAATTTTGAGGAAATACATTTTAAGTATAATTTTTAAAAATTATACATTTTAGGGCTTCCCTGATGGCGCAGTGGTTGAGAGTCTGCCTGCCTATGCAGGGGACATGGGTTCGTGCCCCGGTCCGGGAAGATCCCACATGCCGCAGAGTGGCTGGGCCTGTGAGCCATGGCCGCTGAGCCTGCACGTCCGGAGCCTGTGCTCTGCAACAGGGGAGGCCACAACAGTGAGAGGCCCGTGTAGCGCAAAAAAAAAAAAAAAAAAAAAAAAAAATTATACATTTTATAATTTAAGTGCATTAATAATTTAAAATATATGTAAAAGTTTGATTATATAGTATTTCCACTTCAAATACTTTTCCAGCCATATCTAAATTTTTCACCTAATGTCTTCCAAAACATTTATTTAGTGATGGAAATTTAAGATATTTTGAATCACACTCAAATTGTTCTACTTTTTTTTTTTTTTAATTTATTTTTGGCTGCATTGGGTCTTCATTGCTGTGTGTGGGTTTTCTCTAGTTGCTGCGAGAGGGGGCTACTCTTTGTTGCGGTGCGTGGGCTTCTCATTGCAGTGGCTTCTCTTTGTTGTGGAGCACGGGCTCTAGGCACCCGGGCTTCAGTAGTTGTGGCACAGGGGCTTAGTTGCCCCATGGCACGTGGGATCTTCCTGGCCCAGGGCTTGAACCTGTGTCTCCTGCATTGGCAGGTGGATTCTTAACCACTGTCCCACCAGGGAAGTCCAAATTGTTCTACTTTTGACCAACGGATTAATCTTTCTAAAGTAATGCTTTCAAAATGCCATTTCCAGTTTCAGTAATCTTCAATGACTCTGCTTCCTATAAGATAAAGTTCAAAGTAAAATTACCTTAAAACAGATTTAACTTTGTGGATATGCTTTGAACATTTATACCCTGAATTTTTTAAGATAGAAAAGAATAAACTGGAAGGTATTAATAAATTATTTTACCAGTATATTAGAAAGTCCAATATTAAGGAAGTATGAGCAGAGACACTATAAAAAGGAAATAAGGAACCATCTATTCAAATGTATGGGTATAAGAACAGTATGCTTTGAGATCTTTTGAGATGTATTTTCATTTCAGTAAATTTGCAGATCCAAATTATTAAATAAATGCTATGCATCCCTTCAAGAGCAAGATGAAAACTGCCAACAATAAAAGAGTCATCGTAACTTTAGTCTTGAAATTGATTGTAGTTTTCAAAGCATAGTGAAACACTATTTAGGATATAGGTATTTCCCAGAAAGAAAAGAGTGATCCAAGTTCATGAAGTGACATTTTTCTTATCAGAAGCATAGTTTGAAAAACTTTACACAGGAAAAGAAGAATCAGGGTGTCATATAGAAAGAATTTCATCTGGACAAAGAGGCAGTTGTAAAACGTACACATTGCTGTACAGTACACAGAGGAAAAGGGAAGAGAAAATGATAAAACATTTGCTCAAAGAGGTCAGAGTCCATATTCTACTTCTGTTTCCTCCTCCTCCTCCTCTTCCTCCTCCTCCTCCTTCTCCTTCTTCTTCATTGCAGTGTGAAAAAAACAAACCAGATATATTTTAAAGACGCTAAGGACATCAGAGTTAATAGTTAACTTTCCTGAGAATAGTCTGGAGGTATGTAACCTTCTTAATGAAGCTCACATCCTCATACTCATCTTGGGACAATTACTTAGTATGTAGTAATAGACAATTACTTAGTATGTAGTAATAGAGAAATATTGCCCAAGGAAGGTGTCTAGTTGAATGAGTCTGTGGAAGAACTCATGGCTCCTGAGAGACTGTGAGTGATGTGCAGGTGACTCAGAAGTTCATGCATGCTTAAGTTTGGAGCATGGTCATATATGAGCTGAGAGGGTCCACGAACAACAAATTTAAGGGCAACAAATAGAGTCCACACTATGTGTGATCAGATTCAAATAGATTTCCAGCATTATGACTGAAGGGCTGAGCCAGGCCCAGCTCATACGTTCCAGTTCAGTGAACAAATTAGACAAACCATGAGCGAATAATAGATCTGTGACTCCTTTACCCCACTGCCCTTAAGCCCCCAAATATATCAGTATAACATCTTGGAGGTAATTAGGAGGTCAAAGGGGGATGGATGATATGAAACTGTGAGCAATAATTAGAAAGAGACCATTTACATGGAAGAAAATGAAATGTAATTAATTGGAAAGTTCAGTCTCCTCTTTACCCTAAGAGAATAGTCATCCAAAGAAAAATGAAATATGTTTCAGGAAATATACTAAATTTTCTTTGCCCATTTAAGTTGTGTTAGTTTCCAACTGCTGAGGTAAATAATTATCGCAAACTTAGTGACTTAACACAAAACAAATTTGTACTTAACAGTTATGTATGTCAGAGGTTTCTCTGCGCTGAAATCAAGATGATAGCAGAGATTCATTCCTTCTGGAGTTCTAGGGAACAATATGTGTCCTTGCCTTTTCCAACTTCAGAGTGTGCCTTTATTCTTTTTCTCATGACCCCTTCCTCTGTCTTCAAGGCCATCCGTGTAGTATCTCAAATTTCTTTTTCTCTTACTCTGATACTCCTGCATCCTTCTTGTAATGATTCTTCTGATTACATTGGCCCCAATTTGATAATACAGAATAATCTTCCCATCTCAAGGTCATTAATTTAATCAGCTCTGCAAAATCCTTTTTGTCACATAAATTAGCATTTTGACAGGTTTTGGGGATTAAGATGTGGACATCTTTGAGGCTCCTTATTCTACCTAATCCACACATGATATATAGATAAAAAGAAAAATCAAATATTCATTCCAGACAACAGAGGATCATTATTCCAGTATAAAGAAAACATTGAGCTGTGTTGGAGAAACTTAAGGAATGAACATATCACACATGTATGGGGTTAGAAAATTTTTAGTTTATTCATTTCAAGAGCACTTAAAAAATGTCAAATTGTTAAGTTCTCTACTTAAGTACATGAATGTGACTATTTGGAGTTTTGGTTCATGCCCCCAAAATATAAATTTAGGACTCTTCTTACTCTTTGATATGTGTCTCAGATAAATAGTAAGGAGATCTTTGTCAGAGACAATTCATTTTCTCTTAACAGCCATACTTCTCATCTTCATTAGTGGCAAAACAGATTTTGATTCAGTAACATTTGTATAAAGCTTACATTTCCCATCTTCGATTTTAGGTACGTATGGCCATCTTATTAAGTTTGGAATGCAATAGATATAAAGTAGTCCATAGAATGTTAGTGGAGTACTTTGTCAAAAATAAAGAACGCACCTCCTCATAATTGCTAGAATTGTGCTCTATGATGGCAGGATTTCAGAGGTACCATCTTAGATCTCAAGGCATTATCTAAGACTGTAAAACAATGAAACACAAGATCCTGAGCTAGTTTACCTTCAAAATGTCTACCTCTGTATTACCATGTTATAAGAAAGAAGTCAATTTTTATCCTTTCAAAAACTGTTAGTTTCAATATATCTGGTGTATTCAATTTATCCTAAGTAAATGATACAGCCCTTATTACAAATCAAATATCTAATACCAATCAGTGAAAAACTTAGTCTACCAAAGTAATGTTTCTGCATCAGATGAACAGTCAAACTTGAAGATTCTACTTCATGGGTTATTGCTAAGATTATGGAGAAGTAGGTACAGTTGAGAGGACAAAGCTGAAGAAATGGATTTCTACATGTAACAAGATAATATTCTGATGAATGAATTTGTGTTGCAAGAGCTGTATATTTTTCTCACACTCCTAAAGACTGTTAGCTAGTCTATTAGAACTATAATTTTAACATTATTGTTTTTCTTTTCACATTTTACATACCTAATTTATTGGAATTTTTCCCATGTCCTTGAATAGAATGGAGCAACAGAAGAGACTTTGAGTGCCAGCAAATAGAGAATAAAGAATTCGGTATTGGAAATAAAAGACAAGAATAGCAACAATGATGAGTAAGTTCTTTGTTCAATGAAGACTGAACCCAGCTTCCATATTAGTGTCCAACATAGAATAAAAAACCTCAAAAGAATGAGAGTATGGTACACCTAATTCACTGGACATCCTAGCCTTATCAGAGATGTCTACCTTCCAATTCAGTATGGAAGAAGTAGAACTGCTGTAGTCAAAGGAGTTCTGTGGTCTAGGATGAAGGGATATCTCATTGTTAACTGATGCTGTCCAATGAATGTTAAGAGTAGAGCTCAGTTGTCCATACCATGAATGCATAGATTAATATGCATTTTTATTTTGATAGTAGCAGCCTATATGTATATATTTTACTGTGATGGTCTGAAGTTTAAATTTTTTGGTCCCTTAAAATTAAAGAAGGAAATTAAATATTCTACTTGAGTTCTGAGTGTTATAATCTTTATCATCTACTCAGGCATAGTAACAGGAAATTTATTACAAGAATTACTCAGGCTATTCATATGTGAGGCTTACTTTACCTATTCACAATTTTCTCCTTATATAATCTGTAGGACTTTCTAGAGGATCATTATGATCCTCAACATGTCATGGCTATGCTCATGCACCATTGCTCATGCAGTTAATCTTCCAGAATGCCCTTCTCATCCTTCTTCATATGATCTAAATTAAGTCCACAAATGAAGGAGTTTGGCAAATATTTTATGAATAATTTTGATCGATAATATTCTAAAGTCTCAGGGATTATATTAAAATACTTTGCAGAGTGTATTGAGAAGCTTTTCATTTTTATTCCCTTCACCACCAACACACAGTGCTCTAAAGTCTGAATAAAAGGAGAAATATCGAAAATTCCATTGCATTTTTAAGTGGACAACCATGACATGATCTCCTAGCCACATTGCATATTACCAAATTTCACTCCAGAAATGTTACTTATTCACATACCAATAAGTAGTGACTGAGCCCAACCCAATAGATAGATAGATAGATAGATAGATAGATAGATATGCATATTTTTAATTTACTTTTGGCAACTTGATAGGTAAATCTACTTATATTTAGATCTTGTATAAATTTGTGTTTATTTTATATATCTCACTACTTTGCATGTTTATTTTAAATGAAAACTCCCTGTACAATTCATTTTAATTTATCAAATTTACTTATTTTTCTTTCAGGGGCATTTCATCATGTTGACAAAATTCTTTCTTACTGTATTGGCTTCATCTGCTCAGGCTACCATAGCAAAAAACTATAGACTGGTGGCTTAACGAAGCTTATTTTCTCACAGTTCTAGTGATAAGCTTATTTTCTCACACTTCTGAGCATCTGAGAACAGGTTACCAACATGGTCACCTTCTCCTGAGAGCTCTCTTCACAGCTTGCATATACTCACCTTCTGGCTATGTACACACATGGTGGAGGGAGAATGAGCTCTCTATTGTCTATTATTATTAGGACACAAATCCTATCATGGGTCCCCACCCTTGTGACCTCTTCTAAACTTAACTATATCCCAAAGGCACCACCTCCAAATTCCATCACACTGGGTGTTAGGGCTTCAACATATGAATTTTGGGAGAAACAGTTCAGATCCTAGCACCTATGTTGATATAATCAATATAATACATTTACCTCTATTTAATTTTTTTTTTAATTTTATATGTTATTCTTCTAAAATATTTTTGGTACAAATGGAGGTTATTTTTTTCCAATAAGACATATGAAAAAATTCATTTTTGAACAAGTCCCATAATATCTATCGCCAGTTTCTACTGCACTTTCAAAATGATTCCAATTTTAAAAGAAATAGCAAGTACTTTGGGACAAAATAAAGGGTAAATTTTCAGTTGGTAAATTCATAGAGGAGGTTTTCGTGCTTCCTCCAAATTTTTACTGAGGTCATATTTACTCCTTAATTCTATTTTTTCAGTACATGTATCATCCGATCCTGAAAAGGACATTTTCTCAAAAATTGCAGTTCCAATCCCTACATTCTCACTTCAGTGTCCATCAAGCTTGCAGGTGTTATTCTCAAACTCATCAGGCTGAGTCATGGTGACCCTTCTACTTTACCACTAAATTCCCATAGTCTATCAGTTCTGCTAAAAGTGTACTGTCAGTTGAAGTCTAGACAGAAGCAAAATATGATTTCAACCAGAAGTACTTGTGAGTACAAAGACCTAGATAATCTCACAAAATGTGGTCAGAATAAATTTCTAACTCCATATTGCCCCATCCCAGCCTTCAAAAAGGAAGCAGTACTCAGATGAACTGTCTATGTGCCCTTCTGTTTTTCTTCCTTTCGATATTTCTTTTCACTTCTTTTCTTAACTACAAGTACATCTGTGCCTACAAATCCCCATTTCTACCTCTATCCCACCGTGCTCTGATTAATTTGATTTGCATAGTAAACTGTAACAACTGGGTGTGTGTGTGTGACCTCTTCTAAACTTAACTATATCCCAAAGGCACCACCTCCAAATTCCATCACACTGGGTGTTAGGGCTTCAACATATGAATTTTGGGAGAAACAGTTCAGATCCTAGCACCTATGTTGATATAATCAATATAATACATTTACCTCTATTTAATTTTTTTTTTAATTTTATATGTTATTCTTCTAAAATATTTTTGGTACAAATGGAGGTTATTTTTTTCCAATAAGACATATGAAAAAATTCATTTTTGAACAAGTCCCATAATATCTATCGCCAGTTTCTACTGCACTTTCAAAATGATTCCAATTTTAAAAGAAATAGCAAGTACTTTGGGACAAAATAAAGGGTAAATTTTCAGTTGGTAAATTCATAGAGGAGGTTTTCGTGCTTCCTCCAAATTTTTACTGAGGTCATATTTACTCCTTAATTCTATTTTTTCAGTACATGTATCATCCGATCCTGAAAAGGACATTTTCTCAAAAATTGCAGTTCCAATCCCTACATTCTCACTTCAGTGTCCATCAAGCTTGCAGGTGTTATTCTCAAACTCATCAGGCTGAGTCATGGTGACCCTTCTACTTTACCACTAAATTCCCATAGTCTATCAGTTCTGCTAAAAGTGTACTGTCAGTTGAAGTCTAGACAGAAGCAAAATATGATTTCAACCAGAAGTACTTGTGAGTACAAAGACCTAGATAATCTCACAAAATGTGGTCAGAATAAATTTCTAACTCCATATTGCCCCATCCCAGCCTTCAAAAAGGAAGCAGTACTCAGATGAACTGTCTATGTGCCCTTCTGTTTTTCTTCCTTTCGATATTTCTTTTCACTTCTTTTCTTAACTACAAGTACATCTGTGCCTACAAATCCCCATTTCTACCTCTATCCCACCGTGCTCTGATTAATTTGATTTGCATAGTAAACTGTAACAACTGGTGTGTGTGTGTGTGTGTGTGTGTTCAAGTACCAAGTACTTATTGTCAAAATTACTCTTAGTGAGCAAAGAGTAGTAAATGCATGAATACTAATAAAAACTTTTTGTTTATATTTTATTATCTTTTGTCTATCTAGATATGCTATTATAGCTCATTGTCTTCCATTCCCAATTCATCATTAAAAAAAATTGATCATGCTTTTGTATAATGCCAAGTTAAAAAAGAAAAATAAAAAATTATACAAACAAAAAAAAAATTTCAATGTATTTTTTACTTCATCTGGACATATCAAACCACAGAAGTTATTCCCTAAGCATACTGAGTACTTAAATTCTCCATATAAATTTGAGAACTTGTCAAACTTTCCCCACCAGAAGTCTGTGATTTCAGTATAATGTACCATATAACATAACCTTGTCAACAATAATTGTGAGACTATTAAGAATTCTCACTGAGAAATGTTATTCCCACAGTAAAAAATTTTATCCTTTTTTTCCAATGCAACTAATAAAGATAACTTGTTATCTTGACTCACATGTACTTTATTTTCTCTTGGACATATTTGTATTTTAACATTTCCATAATACAGTATTAAATTAAACATTCATTATAATATTTAGTTTTCTAATCTTATTTTCTTTTTCCTTAATTTTTTGTCAAAAATAACATTCCCATATAAATGTATCTATATTTATATAAAATCTTATTTCATTTTTAAGTTTTTGTTTACAGATTTTGAAATCTAAAAGATTTATTTTGTCTTTTTTTCAGTTCAAATGACTATTTTAACATTTGTTTCCATGAATTTTTCTAATAAAAACAGTTATAAGAGCTAAAATATGTAATCCATTCTTTTTTCTTTTTTTTTGCAGTACGCAGGCCTCTCATTGTTGTGGCCTTTCCCGTTACAGAGCACAGGCTCCAGATGCACAGGCTCAGCGGCCATGGCTCACGGGCCCAGCCGCTCCACGGCATGTGGGACACAAACCCATGTCCCCTGCATTGGCAGGCGGACTCTCAACCACTGTGTCACCAGGGAAGCCCCATTCACTTATTTTTAATATTTGATTTAATTTGATTTAGGTTTATTTGTTATAAAATGCAAAGAGTAACATCTCCTTTATAAATAAAAACTTGAGACTTGGACCTTTATTAGGAAGATTAATATGCTGATATTTACAATTTTAACGCTTTTCTCTTCATTATCTTTGTTGCTTTGTGTTTTTCCACTTTTTCTATTGTTTCTTGTTTGTTTTGTAGTTAAATTACAGATTTTTGCTTCTTTAATTATTTTGGAAGCAATGTGTCCTGTTTTTTATAGAGTAAATATGATTAGTGACATTTAAGTCTTTAAGCAATATAATTTTAATTGTTAAAATGATGAATAAATTATGTATTTTGGGTTTCCATATTTACTTTAAATAGTTTAACATGTGTTAAACTATTAACATGTGGCATTAACATGTGGCATATACATATATGCCAAATCTTTTGAAGTGTTCAAACTGTTTGTAACTTTCAATAAAATTACAGGGTTTCATCACAATTAAATTTTTTACACTATAAATTTGTTCCTTAACATCTGGCTCTTAATGTTGCTGAGAGTATTAGTGGATATAGACAAATTTTCATTATTTTGGGCCTAAACGTTTTACTTAATGTTTGGATAAGTCAAGAAAATTTTGATAATTCAATCTCTTTTAAACTGTGTAAAAAGGCAAGAATATTTTTACATGTATTTTTCTGGATAATATTTACTTTCTTTAAAATTTTTACCTGTATGTCGTATACTATGTTAAATGATGTATAATTAGCGACTTACCTAATTCTCCCCCCAAACTCTATGAGGTTACAATTGTTATCATCATTTTTTTTCTCCTTTTACATTAATATTTATTCTGGGAGAGTTAGAATTCTTAAGCAATACACTGCCTTTTCCCAACACTTAATTTGGGGAAAATTCACAAGGTATTAGCCCAGATGTGTATCATCAGAGACCCACAGGCTAACCAAACTGACCAGGCAGTTTTTCTTTTCCCACATGCTGCAGTCTCTGAAGTGTACAGCCACAGGAAAGATTAAATTGAAAACTGGCAAGGGCCTCCCTCCAAGGCTGCACACTCAGCTTCCAGAAGCCCATCAGCCAAGCCCAAGGCAGTTCTTTGTGACCTGCTGTGGAAAGCGGGAGGGAAAGCAAGCACTGTGGTTTCTCCTCTACATGGTAGAGTTGTTGAAGACCTGAAACCATAGCGACAAAGCCAGAAAAACTGGGCTCTACCTCAAACTGCCATGGGTGTTTCACTGATTATCAACAGAGCTTCAGAAGCTGGAAAGAAAAGAATCTAAACAATTCCTTTACCCTCTGCTGTGGCTATTATCTTGAAGATCCAAAGAGCTGCTCCTAAAGTGGCCTTTCCTGGCCTTGGAAAATCCAGCAGTGCTTTCAGAAATAGATGATATTTTTCTTCTACTCTATTAAGAAAATCAAACATTCTTTTCCATTTAGAAGTAGTAAGATTTTAATATTTCCACTCAAGATTTTCCTTCAAATCTGTTAACTAGCTGCCTATTCCATCTAGCTAATGCTCACTCCATTCTTCTGGATGCTCAGACCAGAGTTCTTGGGTTCTTTTTTTCACATATCACAGAATAACAAACCACCCTAAACCTTAGCAGCTTTGACAACAACTGTTTTATTTGCTTACAACTCTGTCAGTGAGACTTGGCTTCTCTGAGTGGTTTTCCTGCTGCTCTCACTGGTAGTCACTGGTGTGCTGACCTTAGTTGGAGGGTGAGCTGGGGACTGGGCTGACTGAGCTTCCATCTTCTGTGCCAGCTCAGGGCCTCTCCTTCTGCACAAGGCCTCTCAACATGTTCCTTCCCAGACATGGTGCATCCAGGTTCCCAGCCACAGAAAAGCAGAAGCTGCCATGCCCTTTTAAGGTTTAGGTCCAGAGCTGACACAGCATCACTTTTGCCACATTTACTGCTTAAGCCAAGTCCCCTGGCTCAGCCCAGGTTCAAGAGGAAGGCACTGCATAAAGGCATGAATGAAGAAGCAAGGCTGGTGGAGGGCCACTCACCCAATACCCTGGAGTATACTTTCTTTCCTATTTTACAACTAATCTATCAACAAATGCTATTGGCCCTCCTTTAGAGTGTATCTGGAAACCAACCACTTCTCACCAGAATTTCACTACAACTGTCCAGATCGTCTTGAACCTGGGTCATAACAGCAGGGGCTTCACTGGTCTCCCTGTGTCTGCACTTGCCCCCGAGTCCTTGTCTGCCTGACAGTCAGAAGGAGTGCGACCATGGTGTTCTTCTGCTCAAAACCTTCCAGTACTTCTTGTCCCAGAGTCCTTATAGGACCCGGGGCTCTGCTCCCCATCATTCTCTGGCCTGCTGCCTGCACTTGCTCACTCTGCTCCATCCTGGCCTCCTTACTGTTCTTCTAGCAGCTCAGACCTCCTCCCATCTCAGAATCACTGCACCTGCTTTTACCTCTCCTTGGGAAGCACTTTCCACATGGGTCAACATGGCTCACTTCTTCCTCATCTCCTTCATCTCTTTGCTCATATACTACCTTCTCAATGCACGCACCTCACCACACTCCCCCCGGCACACTGTATCCCCTTTTTGCATTATTTATCTTCCTCTGTCACCTTTTTTTTTTTTTTTTTTTTTTTTTTTTTTTTTTTTTTTGCAAGTGAGGCCAACTTTATTACTGTGCTCCTAAGCTGGGATGATTCTTTCTCTTTTGGACAAATGTTTGCTTTTATTTTATATTTTTAATTTAATTTAATTTATTTTTTTAATACAGCAGGTTCTTATTAGTTATCCATTTTATACATATTAGTGTATACATTTCAATCCCAGTTTCCCAATTCATCCCACCATCACCACCGCCACCCTGCTACCTTCCCCCCTTGGTGTCCATACATTTGTTCTCTACATCTGTGTCTCAATTTCTGCCCTGCAAACTGGTTTGTCTATACCATTTTTAGGTTCCACATATATGTGTTAATATACGATATTTGTTTTTCTCTTTCTGACTTACTTCACTCTGTATGACAGTCTCTACATTCATCCATATCTCTACAAATGACCCAATTTCATCACTTTTTATGGCTGAGTAATATTCTATTGTATATATGTTCCACACCTTCTTTATCCATTTGTCTGTCGATGGGCATTTAGGTTGCCTCCATGACCTGGCTATTGTAAATGATGCTGCAATGAATATTGGGTGCATGTGTCTTTTTGAATTTTGGTTTTCTCTGGGTATACGCCCAGTAGTGGGATTGCTGGGTCATATGGTAATTCTACTTTTCGTTTTTTAAGGAACCTCCATACTGTTCTCCATAGTGGCTGTATCAATTTACATTCCCATGAACAGTGAAAGAGTGGTCCATTTTATCCACACCCTCTACAGCATTTTTTGTTTGTAGATTTTCTGATGATGCCCATTCTAACTGGTGTGAGGTGATACCTCATTGTAGTTTTGACTTCCATTTCTCTAATAATTAGTTATGTTGAGCAGCTATTCATGTACTTCTTGGCCATCTGTATGTCTTCTTTGGAGAAATGTCTATTTATGCCTTCTGCCCATTTTTGGATGGGTTTTTTTTTTAATATTGATCTGTATGAGCTGATTGTATATTTCATAGATTAATCTTTTGTCCATTGATTAATTTGCAAATATTTTCTCCCATTCTGAGGGTTGTCTTTTTGTCTTGTTTGTAGTTTTCTTGGCTTTGCAAAAGTTTAAGTTTCATTAGGTCCTATTTGTTTATTTTTATTTCCATTACTCTAGGAGGTGGATCAAAAAAGATCTTGCTGTGATTTATGTCAAAGAGTGTTCTTCCTATGTTTTCCTCTAAGAGTTTTATACTGTCTGACCTTACATTTAGGTCTCTATTCCATTTTGAGTTTATTTTTGTGTATGGTGTTAGGGAGTGTTCTAATTTCATTCTTTTACATGTAGCTGTCCAGTTTTCCCAGTACCACTTATTGAAGAGACTGTCTTTGCTCCATTGTGTATCCTTGCCCCCTTTGTCATAGATTAGTTGACCATAGGTGCATGGGTTTACCTCTGGACTTTCTATCTTGTTCCATTGATCTATGTTTCTGCTTTTGTGCCAGTACCATCTTGTCTTCATTACTGTAGCTTTGTGGTACAGTTTGAAGTCATGGAGTCTGATTCCTCCAGCTCTGTGTTTTTCCCTCAAGACTGTTTGGCTATTTGGGGTCTTGGTGTCTCCATACAAATTTTAACATTTTTTGTTCTAATTCTGTAAAAAATATCATTGGTAATTTGATAGGGATTGCATTGAATCTGTAGATTGCTTTGCGTAATATAGTCATTTTCACAATGTTGATTCTTCCAATCCAAGAACATGGTATATCTCTCCATCTGTTTGTATCATCTAATTTCTTTCATCAGTGTCTTATAGTTTTCTGCATACAGGTCTTTTGTCTCCCTAGCTAGGTTTATTCCTAGGTATTTTATTCTTTTCATTGCAATGGTAAATGTGAGTGCTTCTTAATTTCTCTTTCAGATTTTTCATCATTAGTATATAGGAATGCAAGAGATTTCTGTGCATTAATTTTGTATCCTGCAACTTTACCAAAGTCATTGATTAGTTCTAGTAGTTTTCTGGTGGCATCTTTAGGATACTCTATGTATAGTATCATGTGATCTGCAAACAATGACAGCTTTACTTCTTCTTTTCCAATTTGTATTCCTTTTATTTCTTTTTCTTCTCTGATTGTCGTGGCTATGATTTCCAAAACTATGTTGAATAATAGTGGTGAGAGTGGACAACCTTTCCTGATCTTAGAGGAAATGGTTTCAGTTTTTCACCATTGAGAATAATGTTTGCTGTGGGTTTGTTGTATATGGCCATTATTATGTTTACATAGGTTCCCTCTATGTCCACTTTCTGGAGAGTTTTTATCATAAATCAGTGTTGAATTTTGTCAAAAGTTTTCTCTGCATCTACTGAGATGATCATATGGTTTTTCTTCTTCAATTTGTTAATATGGTGTATCACATTGATTGATTTACGTATATTGAAGAATCCTTGCATCTCTGGGATAAATACCACTTGATCATGGTGTATGATCCTTTTAATGTGCTGTTGGATTCTGTTTGCTAGTATTTTGTTGAGGATTTTTGCATCTATATTAATCAGTGATTTTGGTCTGTAATTTTTTATTTTGTAGTATCTTTGGCTGGTTTTTGTATCAGGGTGATGGTGGACTCATAGAAGGAGTTTTGGAGTGTTCCTTCCTCTGCAATTTTTTGGAAGAGTTTGAGAAGGATGGGTGTTAACTCTTCTCTAAATGTTTGATAGAATTCACCTGTGAAGCCATCTGGTCCTGGATTTTTGTTTGTTGGAAGATTTTTAATCACAGTTTCAATTTTATTACTTGTGATTGGTCTGTTCATATTTTCTATTTCTTCCTGCTTCAGTCTCAGAAAGTTGTGCATTTCTAAGAATTTGTCCATTTCTTCCAAGTTGTTCATTTTATTTGTGTAGAGTTGCTTGTAGTAATTTCTTAGGATGCTTTGTATTTCTGTGGTGTCTGTTGTAACTTCTCATTTTTCATTTCTAATTTTAGTGATTTGATTCCTCTCCCTCTTTTCTTGATGAGTCTGACTAATGGTTTATCAACTTTGTTTAACTTCTCAAAGAACCAGCTTTTAGTTCTATTGATCTTTGCTATTTTTTCTTTGTTTCTATTTCATTTATTTCTGCTCTGATCATTATGATTTCTTTCCTTCTGCTAACTTTGGGTTTTGTTTGTTCTTCTTTCTCTAGTTCATTTAGGTGTAAGGTTTGATTGTTTGAGATTTTTCTTGTTTTATGAGTTAGGCTTGTATTGCTATAAACTTCCCTCTTAGAACTGCTTTTATTGTATCCCATTGGTTTTGGATCGTTGTGTTTTCATTGTCATTTGTCTCTAGGTATGTTTGGATTTCCTCTTTGATTTCTTCAGTGATCTCTTGGTTATTTAGTAACATATTGTTTAGCTTCCACGTGTTTGTGTTTTTTACGTTTTTTTCCTGGTAATTGATATCTAATTTCATAGCGTTGTGGTCAAAAAAGGATGCTTGATATTATTTCAGTTTTCTTAAATTTACTCAGTCTTGATTTGTGGCCCAAAATGTGATCTATCCTGTAGAATGTTCCATGAGCACCTGAGAAGAAAGGGTATTTTCTTGTTTTGGGTTGGAATGTCCTATAAAAATCAGTGAAGTCCATCTTGTTTAATGTATCATTTAAAGCTTGTGCTTCCTTATTTGTTTTCATTTTGGATTATCTGTCCATTGGTGAAAGTGGCGTGTTAAAGTCCCCTACTATGATTGTGTTACTGTCATTTTCCCCTTTTATGGCTGTTAGCCTATGCCTTATGTATTGAGGTGCTCCTATGTTGGGTGCATAAATATTTACACTTGTTATATCTTCTTCTTGGGTTGATCCCTTAATCATTATGTAGTGTCACTCTTTGTCTCTTGTAATAATCTTTATTTTTAAGTCCATTTTGTCTGATATGAGAATTGCTACTCCAGCTTTCTTTTGATTTCCATTTGCATGGAATATCTTTTTACACCTCCTCACTTTCAGTCTGTATGTGTCTCTAGGTCTGAAGTGGGTCTCTTGTAGACAGCATATATATGGGTCTTGTTTTTGTATCTATTCAGTGAGTCTGTGTCTTTTTGTTGGAGCATTTAATCCATTCACATTTAAGGTAATTTCCAATATGTATGTTCCTATGTCCATTTTCTTAATCGTTTTGGCTTTGTCTTTTTAGGTCCTTTTCTTCTCTTGTGTTGTCCACTTAAAGAAGTTCCTTTAGCATTTGTTGTAGAGCTGGTTTGGTGGTGCTGAATTCTCTTAGCCTTTGCTTGTCTGTAAAGCTTTTGTTTTCTCTAATCAAATCTGAATAAGATCCTTGCTAGGTACAGTAAACTTGGTTGTAGTTTCTTCCCTTTCATCAGTTTAAATATGTCATGCCACTCCCTTCTGGCTTGTAAAGTTTCTGCTGAGAAATCACCTGTTAACCTTACGGGAGTTCCCTTGTATGTTATTTGTCATTTTTCCTTTGGTGCTTTCAATAATATTTCTTTGTCTTTAATTTTTCCCATTTTGATTACTATGTGTCTTGGCTTGTTTCTCCTTGGGTTGATCCTGTATGGGACTCTCTGTGCTTCCTGGAGTTGAGTGGCTATTTCCTTTCCCATGTTATGTAAGTTTTTGACTATAATTTCTTCAAATATTTTCTCGGGTCCTTTCTCTTTCTCTTCTCCTTCTGGGACCCCTATAATGCAAATGTTACTGCACTTAATGTTGTCCCAGACGTCTCTTAGGCTGTCTTCATTTCTTTTCATTCTTTTTTCTTTATTCTGTTCTGCAGCAGTGAATTCTACCATTCTGTCATCCAGGTCACTTATCCGTTCTTCTGCCTCAGTTATTCTGCTATTAATTTCTTCTAGTGTATTTTTCATTTCACTTATTTTCTTGTTCTTCTGTTTGTTTGTTCTTTAATTCTTCTAGATTGTTGTTAAACTTTCTTGTGTCTTCTCGATCTTTGCCTTCATTCTTTTTCTGAGGTCCTGAATCATCTTCACTATCATCATTCTGAATTCTTTTTCTGGATGGTTGCCTAGCTCCCCTTCATTTAGTTGTTTTTCTGGAGTTTTATCTTGTCCCTTCATCTGGTACATAGCCCCCTGCCTTTTCATCTTGTCTATCTCTCTGTGAATGTGGTTTATGTACCACAGGCTGCCGGATTGTAATTCTTGTTTCTTCTGCTGTCTGGCCTCTGTTTGATGAGGCTGTCTAAGAGGGTCATGAAAGTTTCCTGATGGGAGGGATTCATGGTGGGTAGAGCTGGCTGTTGCTCTGGTGGGCAGAGCACAGTAAAACTTTAATCTACTTGTCTCTGTTGTCATCATTTTACAGATGAGTGAACTGAAGCTTGTAGTGACTAAGATTTGCACATGGTTGTAATTTTAGAAATTGACAGATCTGCAGTTCATTCCTGGCATTTTTATCCCAAAGTCCATCTAAGCCAACATACTGATATTTCTTCCACCATGGAAAAAATCTTTGTTATTTTTATTATTCCTTATCTTCTTTTAAGTAATACCTCTTTTTGTTTATTGGTTCTATCATCAATGATTATTTCCCTGTCATCTTTTTCATAATTTTTTCTTGTTTTTGTTTATGAGGAGCAAAATTTAACTAGGAACAAGTAGTATTCATCTTCTAAGTTCTAGAGAATAATGGTTTAAACATTTATTCTTTATTCTTTGGAAGGAAATCCAAAGCTATGCCAATGATAATTTGTATTTGAAAGAGCACTTATTTCTTCTAATTACCTCTGATCCTGATTTCCTGTTTGCATGGAAGTATTTTATTTACTCTGTATTTTCCAAAGTTTCTATTATCTTCACTCTAATTCATCCCAGACATGGACAATTCCCAGATGCCTCCACCCCCAAGATACATTTTTGAGCCTTGAGAGCTCCGGAGAAGTTACAGTTTATTTTCTTTTTTTTTCTCCTGCAGTGAAGCTATGTTTTATGAGGAAAATTTTGTATAACATTTTATTTCAATTCCAACCCCTATGCCTTAAGAAATATTGATGTTTCTTTGAATTTTTGACAATGTGTTTCTCAGTCTCATTTTTGGTTGTTTATTAGTTTTTTACCTTGAGTTTTCATTTACTTCTGTATTTTCACAAATAGTTTAGTAAGTGTTAAGAAACTAACTTGAGAGCTGTCACACTGAGTACATTTTAATTTGGCAATTATCCCTGATGGAAGGAAATAATTTAATTTACCAAAACAGAAAAACAAAACACATTATTTCTTACTTAAAATATTTAAAGCAGCATTCACTTCCTTCATAAAATGATTAATAATCATAACTGCTCTAGTTTTTTTTTTTGGTAACAGCTTTATTAGGCTATAATTCATATACCATGAACTCACCCATTTATTTAAAATGTACAATTTCATGTTTTGTAGTATTTTCACAGCTTTGTGTAATCAACACCCTAATCTAATTTTAGAATATTTTCATACCTTTAAAAGAAATCTGGCTTCCATTACCAATAATCTAATTTCTTTCTCTATAGATTTACCTATTTGCTCATTTCATATTAATAGAAGCATATCATATGTCATCTTTTCTGAATGGCTTCTCTCACTTAACATTGTGTTTTCAAAGTTTATCCACATTGTAACACTTATGTCATTCCTTTTTTATTTTTGAATAATATTCCATTAATGGATATCCACATTTAATTGTCCACTGATCAGTCAATTGGAATTTGGTGGTTCTACTTTCAAGCTATTAAGAATAATGTTGTTATAAACATTCACGTACAAGTTTTTATGTGGTCATAGGATTTTGTTTCTCTTTTTTCTCTAGAAAAAAGGTGAACTTTCTTCCAGAGTGGCTGCACACTTTAACATTCCCACTAGCAATGTATGAGACCTCCAATTTCTCCACATCCTCAGTTCAGACTTGTCATTCTCTGTCATTTTTATTACAGCATGAAGTAGTATCTCATTGTGATTTTGATTTACCTCTCTTTAATGACTAATGATTTTTTGAACTTTTATGTGTGCTTATTGGCCATTTTTATATCTTCTTTGGAATAATGTCTAATGAAATCATGTGTCCATTTTCAACTGAGTTATTTCTCTTTGTATTATTAAGTTATAAAAAGTGTTTATATATTTTGAATACAAATCCCTTATCAGATATATGATTTCCAAATATCCCCCCCCCCCATTCTAGGGACTGTCTTTTTACTTTCTTCATGGCTTTGTTTGTAGCACAAATGTTTTAAGTTCTGATGTAGTTCTATTTCTTTGTCATCTGTGGTTTTTGGTGTTGTATCTAAGGAACTACTCCTATGTTTCCCCTAAGAGTTTCATCATTTTACTTCTTACATTTAGGACTATGATAAATTTTGCATTAATATTTCTTTGTTTTTATCTTTAGCCTGGCTAGCCAGCACTCATCCTTTGTCAGTCACTATTGCCACTTATTATTTGAAGGTTGCACTTGAGAAAGAGGGCGACTCCTTAGTTAGTTAGATTTGAACGTTTTATTGTTGGAATATTCATGTGGCTTGGAGGCTGCTATCATTGTTTAGGGAGGTGATATTTTTCACCTTGTTCATCCAAGGCTTGGCAATGCCCTCTCTGATTGCTGCTGGGAGGGTGCATGCAGCCTGGGGCAAGTACACCTTTCCAGGCTGTCACGCTTGTGGGTTGCTTTCCTTTTTAAGCTCTTGGAGTCATCTCTGGCTCTGAGAAGCTTATTGTTCAGTCAGTGTTTCGTCAGAAGTCTTGTTTAAGCCCCTTAAGCCAGTGAGTCATGTGCCCTGTGTTGATGGGTCAACTTGCATCCTGAGGAACACTCTAACTTCTGCCACATGTTCCCACTCTGATCACCCCTGAGTATGTGTATAGATGTCCTAGTCCCCAAGGTTGGCTATGATCCCAGAACAGCTCCTCTTAGGTTATCTTTCTTTCTTTTTTTTTTTAAAGCTTTCTCTATTAAACTTCTAGCTACTCAGCTCTTTTGCTCCTATCACTGAACTACCAGCTTCCTCTAAATTGCTTGCCACCAAGATCTCCAGTAGTTTTGATGATGATTTTAGTTATGAAGTTTCACCATTCTTCCAAATGAAGTCAGTCCTCTCAAGCAAATCTGAGGAACTTGGTGTCCTTAAGTCCAGGCTCTCCTTCTGGTCAGAACTGCCACTGCACTGGAGCTGGAGGTGGACACCAACATTTCCCAAGTGAGACTGCCATTCTATTAGAAGGCAGTCTTTGGTGGTGGTAGTGGGGGGGTAGGTGGCAGCCCCTAGTCTTCTTGGTTTGACCCTCTGATATGGAATCTGTATCCTTTGAATAAGATAGTGTTTGGTGACCAGGGCCCCTGTTTTCTCTGCCTGCTGCACCTGGGGTAGAGCTTCATATCTCAGGAGTAGGGGCTGGGTGGAGAAAGGGATGACAGGTCCTCTCTACCACACCTGCCTGGAATACAGCTTCTGCAACATGAGCTTGAGGGGATGAGAAAAGTAGCCCCCCATCTTTTGCCTAGGGTAGAGTCCTAGGGTAGAGCTCCCAAAACACAAAGTAATGCAGGGGGTCATGATTCAAATGTCAGAGACTGGCTACTATTCTTACTGAGACTAGTAGATTTTCTTAATTGAATGATTCTCCATTTGCTATATGACTTTGACAATTTACAAAGACTTTAAATGATTTATTTTAAAATTAGCTATTTTGCTGGGGAATGCATTCATTATACCCCTTAGTCCACCATACTGGAAGTCCTGCCTATACTAAATTTTAATATCTTTAAAAGTCCCAATAGTTACAAACTATAATAAAACTTTGTCTTTAATTTTGTGCATATTAATTCAGAACTTCAGCATTTTTGGACACTAATAAATAAGCCTGAAAATATGAATGAAATTATATATCTTAATATTAAAGGATCTTGTATTTTCTTATATTCATGGACATTTAGGTTGTTTCCATGCCCTGGCTATTGTAAATAGTTCTGCAATGAACACTGGGGTCCATGTATCTTTTTGAATTATGGTTTTCACTGGGTATATGCCCAGGAGTGGGATTGCTGGGTCATTTGGTAGCTCTATTTTTAGTTTCTTTTTAAGGAACCTCCATACTGTTCTCCTTAGTGGCTGTACCAATTTTCATTCCCACCAACAGAGTAGGAGGATTCCCTTTTCTCCACACTCTCTCCAGCATTTATTGTTTGTAGATTTCTTTTCATGATGACCATACTGACTGGTATGAGGTGATACCTCATTTTAGTTTTGATTTGCTGTTCTCTAAAAATTAGTGATGTTGAGCATATTTTCATGTGTTTGTTGGTCGTCTATATGTCTTCTTTGGAGAAATGTCTAGGTTTTCTGCCCATTTTTTGACTTGGACATGGAAGCAACCTAAATGTCCATCAACAGAGGAATGGATAAAGAAGATGTGGTACATATATACAATGGAATATTATTCAGCCATAAAAAGGAATGAAATTGTGCCATTTGCAGAGACATGGATGGACCTAGAGACTGTTATACAGAGTGAAGTAAGTCAGAAAGAGAAGAAAAAATAATAGTATAATATCACTTGTATGTGGAATCTAGTAAAATGATACAGATGAACTTCCTTGCAAAGCAGAAATAAAGACACAAACGTAGAGAACAAACTTATGGATACCAAGGGAGAAGGGGAGGATGGGATGAATTGGGAGATTGGGATTTATGTATATACACCACTATGTATAGAATAGATAACTAATGAGAACCTACTGTATAGCACAGGGAACTCTACTCAGTGCTCTGTGGTGACCTAAATGGGAAGGAAATCTAAAAAAGAGGGGATATATGTATATGTATAACTGATTCATTTTGCAGTACAGCAGAAATTTATGCAACATTCTGAAGCCACTATACTCCAATAAAAATTAATAAAAAAATAAAGTTCTGCTATGCATTAGTTTATAATTAAATGTTAAGTTGTTCATTTACATAGCTTAGTTTTACTCACTAACGCACTTAGTTAGTGGTAATTACCTAAGACCCCAGAAACAAATTTATGTGTGTATGAAGGATGATAATTTGATCCCAAGAGAAGAAATTACTTTATAATTGATAGATTGCCAATATGAATTTAAATGGAATGCTACATAATTATTTTCATTGACAATAGACCTTACTTAGCTGTACTATGATCACAGCAATATTCAGTAAGGCAAAATCATCTGTTACCATTGCTATCTATTTGAACACACTATCTTTTATAGAATAGCTGTTTCTTAAATTTGTATACATTTCTTATGCTTAGATGAGTTTATCTGATAAGCATCACTTTTATTTATATGATATTTGTTAATGGTAAAGTAGCCTAGGCAAAACAAAACAAAGCAAAACAAAACAAAACCCTTCAAACTGTACTATCATATTCCTCTTTTTTGTATATGATATTTCTAAACCTAAGAAATTTAATTTTGTTTCAAAATCTTTAGAGAATGGACTCCAATCTTTCTCTAAATAAAGTTATCCTCTGAGGAGGTCAGGTGAGATAAATGTATGTGAGATGAATATAGGCAAGCCTAGAGAGAGATATAAAGGACAAGAGTTTTAGAAAATGTTGAGAACACATTTCCTAGATTTTTATTCCTAGATTTTTATTATCTCTCATCTTCTTATCAGAATCATAGATACTTATGAGTTTGTATCACATGAAATTTCACAGATATAGACATAGAGGTAAATATGTATACATGTATATACATATATGTACATATAAACTACACACTGGAAGGGTTTCTCTGAGTAATGTAAAGTGAGGCATAACTAACGTTTAACTTTATTGGAAATCATTAATTCACACTTATTTTTCATATTTTACATGCATTTTTCATCCATTTCACTCGGAAAATAGACTGATGCAAAAGCAAATCAAAGCTAGGTTTGGAAATTCAGATCAAGGGAGCATAAATTTGTTAATATATATTACTCCTGGGGTATATATAGCTTGTCTGAAAGTTTTTGTGAGAACTCATTACAAGGTATCATCCTAGTAGCTTTCAGTGTTTTGTGTGCGTGTGTGTGTGTGTGTGTGTGCATCTAAATCTGTATCTGCAAAATTTGCCTGTATATGGTCTAGGATTGGCTTCAGCTTGTACAAAATGCCTTGTGAGGATCCATGATAATGTATTATACTGGTAGCTTGAATACGATTCACCTTGAACAATTATATATCTTCAGGCTTTCTGGCATTTATTATACATTTGCTAAATATAATTTTCCAAATTTAATGGTTCCTAACAACAAACATTAGTTCAGCTCACGATTCTGCGGACTAGCGATTTGGGTTGGGCTTAATTAAGTCATTCTTTTGGCACCTGTGCCTGTGATAAGCTGTCGGATTGTTGGTGGAAGCCATTGGTTTATGAAAGCCTTGGCTGGGAGTTCTGTTGACTGAGACCCCTCTCCATGTAATTGTTTATTGCCCACCAGGCTAGCCTGCATTTATTCACTTGACTACAGGGTTACAGGTGCATTAAGAGAACAAGACCTATGCTGCAAGGACTTCTCAAGTCTCTGCTTGTGTTACATTTGCTACTTTCCTATTGTTAATGGTAAATCACATGGCTATAGTGAAAGTCAGTGGCAAATAAACATCACCTCTAGAAAGCAGAAGCTGAAAATAATCGTGTA